>NC_137470.1:184071125-184671125 GCF_964235325.1 Thermobia domestica
GTGTAAAACAGGATTGAGGTCCATTTTATCCAGTGTATACCTGAGGGTCAAGGAGGCTATTGCCCCTATAGCCCCTCTGGATTTTCCCTTGTATGTATATATATGTATATTGTGTGTGTGTGTGTTTGAAAACAAAAACGTTTGGGAGGTGATATGTGACACCAAAATACGACAAAATGTATAGATGAAACAGGGTGCACAAATGCTTCCTTTCCGAGTTTAGGCTGCTGAAAACATGAAAGAGTTAACTTTAAATGATCATAGCTCCGAAACTTGGGAGCTACCGTAGTCGGGTTGTGACTTCACTTAGGAACTAGTTACATACCCTATCCCCAAAAATCTGTTTTATAATCCTGTGATACTTCCGCAACAATTTTATAGAGATAGTTGGCGAGTACTTTAAATTAAATGCCCGTAGCGAAAGTCCCTCTATAAAAATTGTTGCGTGCCTACCTTAGATTCTCATATAGTCTCGCTGCTGAAAAGGGACGCTAAACTGAAAATCAAATCATCTCGTTTCCTCTCGTCAGGAACACTAAACTTTGTTAAGGCGATTACACCTTTCAGTTGAGCAAGTGATGTCTTCTTAGAGGTACACAAAATTTTAAGTAGCATATTAAAAGAAAAAAAAATAGATAAAGCGTGATACTCTTGTTTATGGTAAAATTGTATTATTTTGTTTTTTTTTTAAAAAAAAAGAATAAATAGCATAATTTATTTGGGATATAATTACCTATAATTTGTATTACTGATGCTGATTTGTGTATACATTTGAGAGGGCAGCACTGTGGCTCAGTGGTAGATCACTTACTTCTGGTGCCTTGGTTCCATCCCCGACCAAGTAAGTTTGCGGTGGATAACATAGTGTCCGTGGATTTCCTCGGGGTACTCCCGTTTTCTCCCCGCATTCTCATTCCACCAATTATTCCATCACCCTAAAGGGCATATTTGTGGGACGTTAAAAACTGCAAAATTTAATTTCAAGATTTCATGTATAACTTTGGGGGTGAATTCATGCTTTTGAGATCTAATCTAACGATGCATCAATGAGGATGTTCATATACATACATTTGTCGAAGCAAATTTCGAGAGAAAGCTCGACTCCCAGGATCGAATTCATCAATTTAAATTGCGAATATTTTACATCTGAGAACTCACGCTTTAATGCAAATTATCTTCATGGTATGCGAAAATAAAAGGTTAAATACCACTGCCCTAAGTCCTTAGAAGAACATTGTATTTACGAACTTAAATTTGAAGCTTGAACCACGATAGAAATAATAATAATAATAATAAAAAAACAAGAAAAAATATATGAAATGAAATCTTTGAGTTTTACGTCCCACGTTTATGCCGGTTAGGGAAAAGGAGACGGTGATGATGAGAGATGAGTGAAATGGTGGAATGAAGAAAGTGGGAGGGAACGGGAGAACCCCGAGAAAAATCACGAGCACGGTGTTTGTCCACCACAAAGTCCACATGGCGCGAGCTGGGTTCGAAACCGGGTCCCCAAGCACCAGAGGTGAACGCTGTACCACTGAGCCACCGCGCCCCCAAAAAACAAGAAAAGTGTAACAGCAACAACAAAAAAACATTAGAAGACACGTGAGATATGCAATGCAAACACGAGAAAGGACACATACACACATGCCAAAAAATACAGTGCTTGGTTTATGGCAATTTAATGTTTGTTTCGAGCATCAAATATATGCATACCTACTAGGCGGGACGTACTAATGTTGGACCCGAACCACTTTTCAACATTATATACGAAGCAAACTCCACAACCTGGAAAGGACACCGGTTCCACATTCACAGAGAACACGTGTGTTAACCTCTTGACCATTAAAAAAATATCTTCTTGAAATATCAACTTACACAAAACGTTTGTCATAGCATGTACACATTCGCAACTTATTTCAATGAATGTGGCTGCGCGTAGCATAGTCGGTAACACTCTCGTATTTGGTGCGAGTGGTGCCAGGTTCGAACGCCAGAGAACACACTCGGTCGAAGATGTGTACAAGCTTTTCCAGGCCAAGAATCCTGACCGAGGTTTTCCTAGGTTTTCCCCATTCACACCAGACAAATGCGGGGATGGTACCTAACACACAGATTCCAGGCCGCTTCCTTTCATTGGAGAGTGTGTTCGTTGAGGACGTCATCCCTCATACGTGTGAGGGGCTAACACGGCCATAGATTCCAAAACCTCAGAAATCTAATTTCTAATCCGTAACTTATTTTAAAGAAGGTATGAAATAATATATATATATATATATATATATATATATATATATATATATATATATATATATATATATATATATATATATATATATATATATATATATTAGGCTGCAGAAAATGCTACATAATATGCACTTACTTAGAAAACTTCCGTATCTTTCCATTCAAAAGGAAAATTGTAAAATTTTTGCGTGAATATAGCTATTTTCCCGGTATTTTATTTTAGTTCTAAATTAAATAATAAATAATTCTATTAATTTAGCTGCTAAAATCTTTCAGTTTCACGTCCCACGATTATGCCGGCTAGGATAAAGGAGACAGCGATGGTAAGAAATTAAAATGGTGGAATGGAGAAAACGGGAGAACCGGAGAAAACACACTGATGCGCTCTTACTCCACCACAAAGCTCGCTTGGCGCGAGTTGGAATCGAACTAAGAACACCATGCATCAGAGGTGAGTACTACCACTGAGCTACCGCGGCCCCACTAATTTAGCTGCTAAACAGATTTTTTTTTTTTTTAATTTGACAATTGTCGTAAAAAGGGTGGTGAAACTGGGTCTGATCCACCTACAGGAATACTATAAAAAGCGAGGCCTATATTATTCGAGTTCCGTAAATTGAAAAAAAAAAAAAAAAAAAAAAACTGAAGTTCAGTGGCTTCCAGCTCCGCTAGGCCTGCCACGCCATTTTAGAAACCACCGATTGCGAAGCTAAATCTTCATTTGTTCATGCAAAAAAAAAAAAAAAAATACTGTTACAAACTAAGTAAATACTAATAATTTGTAAATAGTAAAATATGTGTCATGAAAACGTTCAAAATATACTTTTGCGTCTCAGCTAACTTTGGCGGCGCTGCACATTACAAAAGGTAAACTCCGAGCTTATTCGTGGCAATACGGGATGACCGGCATCAGATAGCGAAGGGAACAATTTTCGCTCGGATCCCTCGTTAAACTGTAGGTCCACGTTTCCTATAACTTCGGTACGGAAATGTACATTAAACTCTAAACGAACCAGCCAACGAAGGATGGCCTTTTTTAAATTTTCATTAAAGTTTCTTGACAATTACTATGTTCAAACACAGTTGTTGGGCAATAGGAAAAAAAAAAAAACATACTACAACAACGACTTATAGTTATTAAGTAGTGATTTAGTGAACTGTATTCTTCCTACTACGGAGAATTGCAGTTTCAGAGGATTATCACATGCTTTACTGGAAACAAGACGTGAAAAAATAAATACAAATTAACAAATACTAATACACACTAATTAAAGAATTACCCTCTGTTGGTAAGATAGATGTATTATACATCGTTGAACCTAACATATAGTTCTGATAATCTCAACACTAGGTACATACACGTTCGTTTAACACAAGCATGTTCAAGTTGGAATAGGGAGTGAGCCAACCACAGAGTACTTACTGGCATTGAGGGCCGTACGAGACAATGTCGTACAGTAATAGCAAAGGAACATTAAAACTGTTATTATGGTAACCAAATATTTACTTACCAAAGAAAGTTTTTTTTTTTTTTTTTTTTTGACGTGTGCAGCAACTTTGAATTTGTGGTCGACAAGGAAGAGAATTTCCTTGCACCACCGACAATGGCGAATTTCAAATACATGAAGCATTCTGGATCCCGAAAAAAAAAAAGTCGTTAGTTCTTTAGGTGCTGTGGGTCAGATCTTTAGATCGTAAATGGGTGAGTACGATCTGCTTGGGAAAAAGACAGCACGCAATTTCGAAGAATTAAGCCTGGTTAATTAAACCACCTTAAAATATTATTACGGTACTGCAATTTTTAATACTTTGATTTCTTGTCGAAAAGACACAACTATATTCAGAGTGCAAGTATTTTGTAATGAAAAGTTCTACTTCTAAAAAATAAGTTTCAAAATAAACGCAATTGGTGAAAAAAAAATCAAGAAGTGTTACGTAACAAAGGGGGAGAGTTTAGGTCTTGCGTTACAATGTGTATCAAGGGGGAAGGAGGGTGCAAAATTTTGTCAAAAATAGTCTTAAGTAATATGTGGGCGACCCCTAATTACAATTATACTTAAAAGTGTTCAATGGTAAGGAATGGTAGCAAAAATGTCGAATCCCCTCAACACTGCCATAATTGAAAAATGGAGGGTGATATGAACGTAGAACACACATACGCTAAAAAGCGTGGTTATTTCCGAGGTTTACATGAAGGCGCAATCATTATGAGAGGAGATCAAAATCATCCGATATGAGGTTACATCATCATCTTTTTTTACCAATGGAGGTTTTTTTTTTTTTTAATATCACTTACCTTAATGTTTTCCCTTCTTCTCCCCTCGTCTTGATTTTCGTCTTTCAATTCTTCACCAACTGCAACTCTTCCCAACTGCACTCCAGGCCTCTCGTAGTCGAAGTAGCTGCAAAATGATGCAATCATCAGAGTCTTCTATCGGCAGAGTCTTCCGATTGCAGAGTCTTCCAGCAACTCACATCCGCCGCTGGAAATATCCAATAGGAACACACTACAAGAAGAGACATGCAATTCTATTCGTCAGCGATAAACCTCTACTCCGAATGTATATCAATTTACACCACACTACACATCCGGAACGACATCTATAGGGCTACATTGAAACGTATGACGTAACTGTTGTTTAGCATTCAAACACCCTTAAGTTACGTCATGTAAAGTTTAGTGACGATTAGGGTTGCCAGATATTACGTATTTCCCGTAAGTTTTAGGTTTTTCTGACATGCTTTTACTATGCACAACATATAGACGTATGAATGCCATGCATCGCAAAAAAAAAAAAAAAAAAAAAATCATTTATTCCCAAAAATATGACAACCCCAGTGTTAAACATTATTTCGTTTACTGTAAGCATGCATAAGTCACTGATTGCTGGTGCGGAATCTAGCCGTGAACGCCATCTTTGCTTGCATATTTTGAGTCTCTTTCAGCTGATGTACACACCATTTAAAAATAAAGGATTTTTTTTTCATGATACCTTGAAACCTTGAAATTATTTACGTAATATGTAAGCCAGTGATGCCAAGTCGTGGAAAATCCCATTTTCTCGTATTTTTTGACATTAATTTTTGGAATGCCAATAAAGGGAATTTTCGTGAAACATTTAGTGTATATGGGATTTTTATATATTTGTTTTATCGAAGTAAAAAAAAAAAACTCTATGAGCGGGAAGTGGGCTAATGGCGCTTAAATAAATGTGAAATTTTGTTGATGCTCATGTTAATGTGAAAGCTAGGGACTTCTGAATCTCAAAAAAAAAAGTAACTTGCACTCTGTAATTTAAAAAAAAAAAATCCTGAATGGACGAAAGTAAATTGTTAAACAACAAATAGCTAATTTCTAAAACATACCACATGAAATAACTGCAGAAAAGTTTATCTAGTCCTATTACATTCAGTAGAAAATTGTGTCACATAAGTGTGATGGAAAGACTAGGTTGTAATAACAAACTGTTCTTGGTTTCAACAATAATTTCAATCATCTCTTTTAATTAAAAGAAATGCTTATTTAGAAGTTTTGGAAGATCGAAAATAACCCCATCCTAAATATATATAAAACTACACGAACTTACTCACTCACTGACCTAAAAAAAACGGGTACTGCTGGTTGACGTAGAAAGTTGAAATTTGGCATGATTGTTGCTTTTCGCGACTAATATACAGGAAAATTGCCAAAAGTGAATATTTTGAATTTAAGGGGGTCTAAAGGGGGGTGAAGAAATTTCTCATGTTAATGAAATGGACCCTATTTGGACTTTCATTCTCACGTTTTACCACTTGGAATAAAAACTTGAAATTCAGTATGCTTGTACATTTTATGTAGAGTTGTTTAACAAAATCATTAAGTACAAAAAAAAAATCAACTTTAGAGTGTTTTTATGAGAAACTGAAAAATCTTTACCATGTTATTTGTATGGGACATCTTCTAGACCCCAAAATGTTCAGGCATTTCTGGTAGGATCAGAATGATGAAATTCGCCCTTTCTTTACTGACAAGGGAAGAAGGGCAGATTATATATCGAAGTGGAAAATGATTTGTATACCAATCGAAAGCACTAATAACCTCTATCACGAAACTGTAATAAAAAATTTCCGAATGCATACACTTTGCGAGTTATATGAATATACAGGGTGTCCAGAAAATCTGTTTCCAAACTTTGAAATTGCAAACGATGAGACAGATATCAAAATAGGAAAACACATGTTCGATGATTTTAAAAGTAGAACATATCAAAGCAAAAAGTGCTGTCCCAGGGCCACCCGAATCGTCTTAGGCGGGTTCCAACTCAAAAATTGCAAAAGATAAGGGGGTCAAGTAGCATATCGTTGAAAATCTGTTGGGAAATGAAAGAAGACGGAACAAGTTTCGACTCCTTAATTTACCGTGTACAAAATAGCAGCCAGTCAAAATGTCAGTAAAAACGTCATTGTAAAGTCTATGGCCACCCGAAAAACGCTGAAACCGTAAAACAGATGTCAAAACAGGAAAACATGTCTGTCATATTTTCAAAAGTACAATGATTCAAAGTAAAAATATTTGTCCCAGGATCCTCCACAGGTTCTCGGACGGGGTCCTACTCAAAATTTTAAAAATGCAAGTGGGGTCAAGTAACATATTGTTTGTAAGTTGTTGTTAAATGATAGAAGATGGAACAAGTCTTGATGTTCTAACATAACATTGTGCAAACATCTTGGTTTTAGTTCTTCTGTCTGTAGTCGAGTTTTAGTTTGTTTTCACTTTAATTATTGTACTCAACTGAAAGAAAGGAAATGGTTCTACTGTGAGATTCTGCTCTTTGGGCCCAGTAATGTCTAAATAAATAAAAAAAATATAATAAAATAAAAGCAAATTAAGAAAAGAAAAGAAAAGAAAAGAAAAAAGAAAAGAAAAGAAAAGAAAAGACATAGAATTTGCTATCTTTGAGTATAGAGCTGACTAGTGAACATATAATGTACAACCACGAAAATAAACAAGTAGAGGTTGGAGCCATACGAAATAAAGACGTTTACCTCTACTTATTTATGTTTATGACTATACAATAGTGGTACTTATGTTCGTTGTCTGGATTATCAATTATAAAATGATTCAAACAAATAAAAATTCTTGCACCAGGAACAGCGAATGCCCTCGGAGAATCGAAATGAAGATGTACATTTTGTCCAGCCGCAATTGTACACTGGGTAATTTTAGAGAGTCGAGGATAGTTCCGTCTTCTGTCATTTCTCAACAGATTTCCAACGATATGCTACTTGACCCCCTTATCTTTTGCAATTTTTGAGTTGGACCCCGCCTGGTACCCTGATGGTGGCCCTGAGACAACATTTTTTGCTTTGATACGTTTTACTTTTAAAATGATCAAACGCATATTTTCCCGTTTTGGCACCTGTCTCATCGTTTCCAATTTCAAGAGGATTTTCTGGACACCCTGTATATTCATATAACTCGTACAGGAAATGCATTCGGAAAAATTTTATTACAATTTCGTAATAGGCGTCATTAGTGCTTTCGATTGGTATATAAACCATCTTCCACTTCGATATATAATCTCTCTCTCTTCCCTTGTGAGAAAGTACCCAATGTGATGATTCCTTTAAATTGGAGAGGGGAGGGGAACTCAAATGTTTGACCCAGCATAGAGTACTGTATGATTTGTGATGTTAAGCAGATAAAACTTGGCATATAAACTTCTTTTAAAAACAGACACGTGACACAGCTGTTTAGAAAATTCCCATTTTAAGAGAAAAGGAGCACTTTCTATTTTTTCCCGCATTGAAGGCGATGTTTTGTGTTGTTTGTTATCGCATCGGAAAAGGGTCACAGCTAAACTGCCACACTCGGAAAATGTCAAAACGCCCACAGAGATGGTTATATGCTCCCAACCAAATGAACAAATCTCTGAAAACCACGAGCGGTCATAATCCCCCATAGACAAAACCCCTACATTGAAGAAATGTCAAAACGTGCACAGAATCTGTCATAACTCCCACATAAGTGGACAAATTCTCAAACGCATGAATGGTCATAACTCTCACAGCCAAAAACTCAACATACGAGGGCTAGTCAAGAAAGACTTGGACTGATTTTTTTTTCTAGGCAATTTATTATTACTCAGCAACAGGCACATGGTCCTTTTCAAAGTAGTCCCCGCCCATTTGAACGCACTTTTTCATTCGAGTCTTCCAGTCCTCAAACACGTGTCGCAGGCCATTCTTTGAGAGGTCCTTCAAAACCGCCTCCGATGCCTTCAGAACCTCGGAATTATCGGAGAAGCGGCGTCCACGCAGTCTGGATTTTAGGGCAGGGAATAGAAAAAAGTCGCACGGTGCGGTAGGCGTCTCCACCATCCTCAAACCTTTGCAACAGCTCCCTGCAAGTCTCCACTCGAACGGCCTTCTGCTCTGGTGTCAGGAGTCGCGGAATCCATCGCGCACACACTCGGCTCATGTGCAGGTGGTCATGCAAAATTTTGAAGGCACTGCTATGAGATATGCGTAGTGCGGCTGCCAGATCGTCGATACTGATGCGGCGATCTTCTCTAACAATGACTGCTGCCGTGTTAATGTTCACCTCAGTAACAGCTGACGCTGATACACCTGGTCCACCAGCTTTCGTGATTGTCATTCGGCCCTCTTTAAACTCTTTGAACCACCAGAACACGGTACTTCGTGGCAGAGCGTCATCTTTGTAGGCTGCTCTCAACATTCCTAGAGTTTCTGTTGCACTTTTCCCCAGGCGATAGCAGAACCGTATAGCTGCAAATTGTTCATCTCGTAATGACTCCATTTCTTCTACAGGCGACTTCTAGAGGCGGCGCAGAACATCAACTGCAATAAAAAGTCGTGGTTACCAGACATGCAATGATTCCTTAATAACATTTTATATATATGCACAGCAAGACCCACCCTACTTGTATGCCAAACTATGAAGCTCCAGCGTTAACAGAACTGCCGGGAAAAAAATCAGTCCAAGTCTTTCTTGACTTGCCCTCGTATTTTCGAGATAAATGGCCATAATTCCCAACGGCCATAAACTCAACACAAATTTAAAAAAAAAAGTTACGGTCAATATCCCCAAGTAAAGGGAGAAAATCCACACACTCAGAAACTGTCACAACTGCCGCATAAAGGACAAAACTGCACACAATTGGACAAATCCCGCAAACATAGATACGATTATCTTTTCACATGTAATTTTTACAGGCTCAAAATAAAATTAAAAAAAAAAAACTCCCCAAAACGCTTATGATTCAAAGTGAACAAGGTGATAAGTTGACAAAACACCCACAGGTCAAAACCAGTGGCGTAGCACACTTTTGTGGCCCCCCCGCAAAGTATAGAGAAGGGGCCCTAGTTTTAAAGCCGATAGAAATAAGATTGAAGTTCTACTTCTTTAAATCTTTATTCATCGCAAGACTTCGGGGCCCCCTATACGTCGGGGCCGCCGTACTGCGTTGGTTGCGGGGGCAGCTGCTACGCCACTGGTCAAAACAGTCATTCTATGGGGGTTATGACCGATTATATGGGCATTATGACATATATTGAATGTAGGTGGTTTAGGTTGTGGGGATTGTGACTGTTCGTGCACTTAAGGAACTTGTCCATATGTGTGGTGGCTATGACCGCTTATGTGGGCGTTTTGACATTTTCCAAGTGTGAGAGGGGCTTGGCTATGCGGATTTTGATCTAGATCTATCGCATCACAGAAAGTTGAATGAATATTTTGAAATGAATTTTGGAGTATACATAGTACCTACCTCGAGCCAGATTTCAATCATCGATTTGATTAGACCTGCATTAATGGAGCCATGAGGTTGAGAACTAATGTGGAAAATATAGTATTTCACGATGTATTTAAGTTAGGAAGATGAAACTCTCTATTACAAATGAGTAGTCAAGTGACAATATTTTCCGAAGTTTTAGTTCCTTAATTCTATATTATTTTCCTCACATTGGAGTTGAGTTGATTTTGAGTTTAACGTCCCTTTTAACAGCTAGGCTGTATGAGACGGGGCCTACTGATTAACGTGGAATCCGAACCACATGAGCTTCTGCCGGGAATCGAGCCCGGGTCTCTCATGCGAAAGGAGCGTACGCTAACCCCTTAGCCACGAAGGAACTCTTCCTCAAATTGGAATCGACCAGATCTACTGTATGTGATTACATCGCGGAGAAAGACATAAGTTAGAAATGACTTTGTAGACTGCTGATATCGCCCGACAGCAACTTCATATTTAGAGTTTCACTGTTGAGCACGATAAGTATCTGGTAGCTATGCAACCACACGCAACAGATATAGAAGTGTCCACCAATTTGTATCTGTGTACGACACCACTCACCATCCTGTTTACTAGGCATATTTTCGGGAAATTCTTGTGTCCCTTTGGGGAATCCGTTGCCAACGAATTGCAGGGCTTTTAACCGTGCATGCTGAAATAAAGCAAGTATGACTTTGAACGTCTTTTTTTTTTTTTTTTTTTTTTCAAGCCGTACTGTCTGCATTGCACAGCTTTTGAAGTATACCCTCTGAAGTTCATTTTCCCACACTATCTGCAACATATCTATGAAACAACCCATTGTAGAACACATGTTTACTGAGATTTTTTGCTCATTTTCCGCGATAGGACTCACCTCCCGAAAAGTGTTGGTTAATTTCCTTTTATTTTCTTTTTTTTTTTCAAATTTTGTTTGGATAGATGGTTTATTCATTTAAGACCTACACTGTTATGTAGCTGTTTCTTTGCATGTAACTATGATACGCATACTCTTAACAGTGACAGAGCTCCTCCGTGGCTAAGCGGTTAGCGTACGCGCCTTTGGCGCGGGAGACCCGGGTTCGATTCCCGGCAGGAGCTAATGTGGTTCGGATTCCACGTTAATCAGTAGATCCACGTCTCATATAGCCTCGCTGCTGAACGGGACGTTAAACTCAAAATGAACTCAACTCTTAACAATGACAATAATTCCCTACTATTATGTTTCTGACTATTCTCTACGCTCTGCTATTCTCTTTGCACCAATGTTATAACAATTTACTTTCATTATTCGTTCGTATTTTATACTAGCAGCGTTCACCCCGCTTCGCTGCGGTCACCCCGGAACGCAATAAACTTTGTTACTTAGATAATTTTTACTTTTTCGCTTTCAAGTGATATGATAAAAACCATAGAAGATTGCAGTAAATCTTAACATTATATCGCCTGTCATTTATGTTAACCCGCCGAGTGACACGGTCATGCGGGTTGCATATACATACGTTTATTTTTATACCTATGATGAACTAACAAAGGATTTGTACGTAATGGACACCTGAATGGTCAATTATCTCAAGACACTGGTAATTAAAAATTAAAGTGATATGATAAAAACCATCTAGGGTCCAAATCCTAACAACCCCCCAAAAATGAAAGAAATTGGTTCAGCCGTATTAGCGTGATGAGGGAACAAAGGATTTGTGCGTTCTCTTTTATATATAAGATTTTATTTCAATTTATTTCAAATTAGAAAATTGTAATTTAAATATATTTCATGATTCTTTAGCATTCTCCATATCAGCAGCAGGTTATCAAATATACAAAGAGGGTTCAATAACTTTTGCAGAGATGGTTATAATATTTTTATTAGTTGCAATATGATAATCAAATTTTAGTTCAACATACAGCATAGCCACAATTATCCGCGAGTGCTCCGACATTTGTTTTCGAACCTGCTGCAGTTACTTTTCATAAGTACTCAACATGCACATAAGTACTGGATGTTTTAAAACATAAAATGAATTACATTTTAAAAATTAATATTTCTAAAAATAGTGCACGTTTTGAAATACAATTCTATTCTGAGCAGAAGTCGATTGTTGTAAGGTATGCAAAAACGGAATTGGGAAGACTGATTTGTGTGGTAGTAATTTACATTCATTGTTCCCTGCAGAATGGGAGTCCTCGGACAACCACTTGGAGGGTTAATTACGAACCTTAAAAAATCCAATTCAAGAACCTGGAAAATACAATAGGTCTTACAGTACGAAGGTCGAAAATTAGTGACAGGTTCAGAAACATGGACATTACCCAGAAATGACGAAAAACAAATGAAACCTTTCGAAATGTGGGTGTGGAGAAGAATGGAGAGAATTATTTCGGGTCGAATGAGAGCGTGTTATAAATGGTTGGGAAGAAAATAAACTTTAGATATTATTGAGAAGAGAAATATAAGGTGCCTTCCATTTCAATTCAGGCAGAGCATGTACCATCACCATCTCAGATATTGTTGAAACTTTTTTTATAGCAACTAGACATGTTTTTAAGAGACCCATATTTTTTTTGTTTTGTCGAAAAAAATTTTCCCGCCAAGTAATGGGCCATCAAAGACGGGGAGTACAATTTATGAATTGTAGAAGACATGGAAAATGGGCAATTTCGGAGCCTCACCATTCGGCTATGGAGACAGGTAGAGTTATAATTCTTGTTGTGGTATGTACATAGGGATATAAATAAACTATATTTTACTATAGTTTGGTTTACGCATGCGTATCTTTTTGTACATAAATTAACAAATGAACGTCAATTTATCTGAAAAGTCGAAGTTTGCGAATTTTTTTCGAGCACTTCCGGTTCGAATTTTAAAATTCTGTTTTCACGGTTGGTAAGACCTAGTTACCGGCTTTCCGAAAAAATTTTTGTATCGCTTCTGTGGTCAACCGTTTTGTCGCAAAAAATTCGAGAAATTGTAAAATTTTCAAAAATCGCCATTTTTGGGCGCCATTTTCTCGAAAACACCATTTTTTAAAATTCTGAAATTTCGTCAGATGGTTCAACTTTACCTGAATAATAAACACACCAAATACCATTCTCGACCAATGCTTCATGGATTAACTGCAGCCTTTTAAAGTTAGCAAAGTTTCGTTAATTTTGATGTCACAGTTAGCAACACTGGGAACAATGAAAGTGCAATGATTTGATGATGTTTGTGGTTCACATTCATTAAATGAAGAATAAAAGGTTTTCTTGGCTGGTTTTTTATTATTTTGAACAAAGAGGCTCTCTGAAATAGTAAAATGAGCCCCCCTACTCCTCCGTTTTCTTAAACTGAAGTAATCTGAGGTGGAAATTACGATTACGAAACACACAAATTTTAAGTTTACTTGAAATGGCCATCCAATGAATTCTGATGATCTATAAAAGGCCTAAACTATTACCTCGGTATGATTTGGAATGTTCCAGACAAAGTCTCAATTAAGTGCGATGTCATTACAGTGATCGAAAAATGACAAAAAGTTAAAAAAAAATCGAAAGGTTTTCTTACGCGTTCCAAAGAAATTTACTGAATTTTTAAACAGAACAATCCCAGCATAAAAATGGGTCACTCGGAATTTTATAGTATTCGACTAAAGTGTGTCAGTACGCAACCTGAGAGGGAAGTGTGTGTGTGTGTGTATTGTGCAAATTTTAGTTAGCTGCTACTGCGTTGCTACAAATCAAAGGTGCAACCTGTATTGAAGCTGTCATGAGTGACCTATTTCCTTTAGTAGTATGATCCGTAGAAAATGACAACTGTCTTCTTCAAGAATGTGGTGAATGTCTTGGAGTGGAAGAAATAAGTGTGCAGTCTTTAATTATTGATCCTGATGAAAATTATAGTGTTACGTATGCCATATGGGAAAACAATAATCTCGTTAAAAAACTGTGCCACTTTCTTTTTTCGTATCGTACATTGCTGGTTTAACTGTAAGAATTGTAATTCATGACTACATCAAGAAAATCCAAAGAGAATCAATTGCTACCGAAAACCACCGTATAAAATTTCAAGATACAAATTCTATTTTACTTCAGGTGGACTTCGTTGAAAACTGGACTATTATTCTGCAAAGTGCAATTCAGAGTTATCACCGAAATATGAAACAATTGACAGTTTTGTTGTAATAAACGACGATAAAACACACGATTCGGCTCATGTACTCATAGTCATAGACAAGATTCTAAACATACTCGAAGAAAAGCGAAAATATATTTTATAGAAAAAGGTTTGAATACGTGAAAATAGGTGTCTACAATTTCCCAAACCCTGTCAGTGATTTCTGATGGTGCTGCATCCCACTTTAAAAATCGCTTTCAGATGTTCGAGATGCAGACAGGTCCGATAAAGCAGTGTTTTTGCAGTTAAAACCGGTCATGCAAGGGTCTCTGCGACGGTAGTGGGGAAGGGGGCTAAGAATGTGGCAACTCGCCATAGCCTTAGGCTAAAACAGATACACAGTATTAAAACCGCAGAAGAAAAAAATGAAATGAAATCTTCAAGTTTTATGTTCCACGGTTATGCCGGTTAGGCGAAAGGAGACGGTGATTATGAGAAATGAATGAAATGGTGGAATGCAGAACGGCACGAGCTGGGATTGAACCAGGGACCCCAAGCACCGGAAATGAACGCTCTACCACTGAGCCACCGTGTCCTCACTAAAATCGCAGGAGAATTCGTGAATATAGTGCAAGTACAAACTCCGGGTATTACTCTCGTTTTGTTACCTGGAACTGAATTCGACGACTTCCGGAAGAAAAAAGGGTAAGTATGCGACCGGTAACTGGTATTCAACGAAGTTATCTTTGGCTTTCGGAAAATTGCGAAGTTTTTATGGCAGTAACGGGTCACCATGAACTAACTTCATACTTCCCCAAAAATCGAACTTTTGCAATTCAAAGTGTAGATTTAAGAAATTTGCAAAAGGGAACTTTTGTTATATACATATATGTATGATAACCAGTGGTGCGTAGCAGAAATATTATGAATAAATCATGAATTACGTGAAGTTTAAGTGCTGTTTATGCTTCCAAATGAATCTTCAGCAGGGTACAGGTTTCCAGAAGAGCATAAGAGAAGTGAAAATAAGTGTTTTGTGACTATCGACAATGTGCTACGCAGGGGCGGATCCAGGACGGACTTCTGGGGGGGATTGTAATACTGCTACTTAGAGCTACTTTTAAGAGCTCCAAACTCTGGGATGGGTTTTATTTATATATATATAAGAAAGTTTCTTCTTCTGGGGGGGGGGCGGCAATCGTCCCCCTAGATCCACTCCTGGATGAGTTATGAGTGAAGCAACATCTATTGGAGCATCTGCACGGTTACATGCTATTAGCAAAGACAACAACAACCAAGCAAATGATTGGTCCATGTAAAAAAAAAAAAAAAATAATAATAATAATAATAATAATAATAATAATAAAAAAATAAATCAGTGAAATTTTGTTTCCGAAGACCTTTTTAAGTAAGTGAACTTGAAATTTGTGTGTTTCGTAACCGTAATTTCCACCTCAGATTACTTCAGTTTAAGAAAACGGAGGAGTAGAGGGAGGTTCATTTTACTATTTCAGAGAGCCTTTTTAATCAAAATAATAAAAAACCAGCCAAGAAAACCTTTTATTCTTCATTTAATGAATATGAACCACAAACATCATCAAATCATTGCACTTTCATTGTTCCCAGTGTTGCTAACTGTGACATCAAAATTAACGAAACTTCGCTAACTTTAAAAGGCTGCAGTTAATCCATGAAGCATTGGTCGAGAATGGTATTTGGTGTGTTTATTATTCAGGTAAAGTTGAACCATCTGACGAAATTTCAGAATTTTAAAAAATGGTGTTTTCGAGAAAATGGCGCCCAAAAATGGCGATTTTTGAAAATTTTACAATTTCTCGAATTTTTTGCGACAAAACGGTTGACCACGGAAGCGATACAAAAATTTTTTCGGAAAGCCGGTAACTAGGTCTTACCAACCGTGAAAACAGAATTTTAAAATTCGAACCGGAAGTGCTCGAAAAAAATTCGCAAACTTCGACTTTTCAGATAAATTGACGTTCATTTGTTAATTTATGTACAAAAAGATACGCATGCGTAAACCAAACTATAATAAAATATAGTTTATTTATATCCCTATGTACATACCACAACAAGAATTATAACTCTACCTGTCTCCATAGCCGAATGGTGAGGCTTCGAAATTGCCCATTTTCCATGTCTTCTACAATTCATAAATTGTACTCCCCGTCTTTGATGGCCCATTACTTGGCGGGAAAATTTTTTTCGACAAAACAAAATAATATGGGTCTCTTAAAAACATGTCTAGTTGCTATAAAAAAAGTTTCAACAATATCTGAGATGGTGATGGTACAATTTTATATTTTTTTGCCTGAGTTGAAATGGAAGGCACCATAAGTTATTTGGGAGATTACCTAAGAAGGAACTGTATCTCCAGGGACGTTTTAAAGGGTAAGGTGGCAGGAAAGGGAGGGAGGGGGCCAATAAGACTACAATTAATGAACGATACGAAAACAGAAACATCGTACGTGAAGAGGAAGAGGTTAGCAGAAGACTGTGAAGCATTGGAGGTCCTTACTTGCGGCAAGTGTCTTGCCAATAATGGCAGAACATCTATGATGATGATGATGATAGATAAATAAAGAAATAAAAGTTCTAATTTTAAATTTTGATGGCTTTGTACAAGAGACAGCAATTATATTCCCTACAATGGTTCACTTTATTATCACAGCACGTTTCCGGAATTTTATTTCTCTGTCATTTCTTACCTAACATGTTTTTTCTCAATAAAAATAAAGCATTTTATTTTATATTTAGATAAATACGCACTGCAATTACGTTTAATAGAACAACAATAACACTTAAAATGTTGATAAAGTTGTCATCCCTTATTACGTATATTTCGACCATGGGTGGGAATGCAGTCCTCATCGTTTTCCTACGTATAACACTAAACACTTGTCGATAACAACCGGCTCCTTCTACTGGCAATAAAATATATTCCATGCAGTAATATATTTCCTTACATTAATCCACTTTTAAATTTATTTCCTATTTGTTGACAACACCTAACGTTATATTCACTTACCAAACACCCGATAGAGGGATATGCATATTTCAAACTTGTGATTTGCATTAACCGCTCAAACCGTTCGACGTTGACATTCCGTGCAGTAGTGACGAAATAATGAATATTCTCTCATATGTGTATTTAAGCATGTGAACGAAAATGCATGTCACTCAAGAGTATACAACAATTTGCTACCATCTGTTGGTTTTCCTTCTTATTGGATGAAATTATATTTAAGTTTGTGACATTGTATGTAAATTGATGTTTTGGTGATTAAAAACTAACACCTCTCTCAGTAGCTGATGGGCATTTATCTCTCGGCTAGAGTGGTTAACTACTTTGATTTGCAAAAATACCAGGGTATTTCCAAAAGTTTTGTGTCTGCCACACCATTGGTTGATAAGGTTTTCATAGTGTTATTTATGGAAGAAAATATGCTTAGTTTAATTTGTCTAGCTAATCCAGTTACTGGGAATGCAGCCTATTTGAATTCACTTCGTTCAGCTCTCACACTGCACTGACAATGCCCATTGCCACATGGTTTGAAGGTCAAGACTGCAGTGCCAAATCTTTGGCACTGCAGTCTTGACTTCATGTGGACTAGAGCATTGTCGTGCAGTGTGAGAGCTGAACGAATAGTGACATTCAAATGGCTGTTTCCAACGTACTGGCGTAGCTAGACGCTTGAAACTGAAACATTATTTTTTCTCATAGATGACACTGATACATTTCACAGTGAAACAGTGAGAAAACTTTTCGCGAAAGTAGCTGTTCTTTTTGTACTTTGACCTCCTCAATTCGAAAATGACACTCAAAACATCCTATCACACTGTGTTGGCACAAATCGTATACTTTGTCAATATTGATAACGCATATTGAAGTGTTACATATATAAGGTAGATGCAGGTAAATGCGCCATGTTAAGGGTATTAGAGCTTTTACGGCCTTAGTTTTCGTGAAAAAACAAATAACAACATATGTGTGTTACAGAGTAGCCTTTTCTGCGTGTAGAAAAAATGTGTCAAGATGTCATTCGCTTCTGTTTTGTATCCAAGGTAAAAGAAGAAAGTGTTACAAAGTGGCGTATTTACCAACCCGTGCAGGTAATTGCTCCAAGTCTAGGATACTACTAGAAGCCTGTAGCAAATCTTGCAACTGTTACGTCCTCTTCATTACACAAACTTAGATATAACTAGACAGCATGGCTGAAGCAAAAAAATAGAATAACCAAAATGCAAGATGAAGATAAAAAGATAAAATGTAAAAAGGATAATCTCCAAAGTTGAAATGCAGTTCGAAACTGAAAACTTTTAGCCCATAAGAAGATAAACAAACAGTGTTACTATACTGTGACTTAAAAAATACACCAATATTACATGGAACATGTGGACAAATCAAAACATCTTTGTCTTCTGCACCTTTGTCTTCTCCAGTCAGTTCTGCACAAGCCCTGGCGTATTTCGCTGCACCTTGCTTGGAATTTATTTAGTAGCCATGGAATCACAAATCCTGAAGTTACAAAACAAAGTGTTCCTAGACGGACACGAAATAAGGCGTACATTGCTGTAAACAATCGGCAATGTACTGAGTTAGTATGGTACTAGTAACGAATTCTTATTTCTTTTGAAATAATAACGTCATTCCACGGAACCTTCCCGAAGCAAACAATACTGCGCGACGTGGCGGTCTCAGTGCTGTCTCCCGGAGTATTCGTCAAATCGGACTTATCCAAGCCCGTGGCACATATTGAAGGTGCATTCTAGATTTCGTTGGAAACGTTCCAGCACTGAACACTTGGCGTATTTAGCTGCACTGGTGTATATACCTGCAGTTACCTTATGCGGAACAAGAATCACGCTGAAGTAGATTATAAGTTTAAAACAACAAAATATTGAAATATGCACATAGTGGGCAGATGCATACAAAGAATGTAATACAAAACATGCATTAAGCACACTCATTCCGTGTTTTAGGAAGTGGCTGTGGCGTTGCTCCTGTTTTTCCTCTTATGCGGCATTTTCTCTTATGTGGGTGCTCACGGTGAAGTATCCAGACGTAGTCGCCCATCATCCGAACAACTCAAGTGCCCTGGTATCGCAGTTCCATGTCTTTGATATCCTGATGGAATCTTTCATCCTTTTTCCTCACTTACAGCACGAAGATTTGGAGGGAAAAAGTTAAGACGTGGATGTAAAAAATGTAACTTCAAATTCATTGAGCATCCCAGCATTTTGAATTTCTTCAGCATGTTCTCAACTATGTTGATATCATCTGGGTTACGATTGTTTCCCAGAAAGTTTTGAAGCACACACTTAAAGGCAGGCCAGGCTTCTCTCTAAACGACATTCATTGAATGAAAGAAACCTTTATCCAGCCTATTTTGCACATATCGAGACCAGTAAACACACCTTCTTTCAACTTATCATCTGACAGATAGGGGAACTTGTTACATAGATCTGTGTGCGTGGGTTTTCTTGGGGTTCTCCCGTTTCCTCCCACTTTCTTCATTCCACCATTTCATTCATTTCTCATCTTCACCGTCTCCTTTAGCCTAACCGGCATAACCGTTGGACGTAAAACTCAAAGATTTCATTTCATTTTCATTTTTGTTACATAGATATTTGAAACAGTTGCCACACTTAGGAAACACCTTGACAAACTACTTCATTATGCTTAATTTGATGTTCACATGTAGCGAGAGTATTCTCTCTCTTTCCACTAGAGTGTCACACTTGATGTTTTTGTTCCCTGGAACCAATACTACCCTTCGGGGCAACTGTTTTTGCTCCCAATGCTTGTCACAAGCCTGACTGTTCCATTCACAGATGAAACAAGGGAACTTGGTATATCGTGATTGTTGTCCTAGAAGCATATTCTACACTTTCAAATCACCACACACCATCCAATTATGATTTTCATAATGTATGGTAGTAAGAAGCACCTCCATGTTGTCATATGCTTCCCTCAGGTGCAGAGAATGACAAACAGGTATTGAGGCATATACATTACTATTGTGCAGCGGAACTGCCTTCATTCTACTTTTAAAAGTCATTAAACAGTCTCCAGTCACCTTGTTCAATTGACCCAACCAGACTTTGTAGATCACTGCAATATACTAACAAGTTCTTTTGAGCAAAATACCGTGTGAATATCAAGTTCGTTTGTCTGTAAAACGTAACGGACGTGCCGGGTGCAAACCACAAATGGAACAAAAATTGTTAGGAGAGTTAACACAGCTTCGGATAGACATCGTATACTAACAGTACAACCTTCATGAAACAACACTCTGACAAAGAGGAAGCGGCATTTTCAATGTGACAGTTCATTTTATTTCATTGTCATCATTTTCTTGCATTGTCATCAATTGCAAATGTAAGTGATTTGTGCCAAAACTATGGGTGATACGATATTTTGAGTATCATTTTCGAATTCAGGGGGTCGAAATAAATCAAGAACGCCCATATTTTCGAAAAAAAAGTTTGTGTGACCTTTCAATTTGTTGCATTGTGTTTTTATCTCATATATGGCACTGCATGATATTGATACATTATTTATCTCATAGATGGCACTATATGCCACTGATACATTATTTCTCTCATAGATGATATTATATGTCACTCAGAATTTATTTCTTACATAGATGGAACTATACAAAACTGATACATTATTTCTCTCATAGATGGCACTATATGCTACTGATACATTATGTATCTCATAGATGGCACTATATGCCACTGATACATTATCTATCTCATAGATGGTACTATATGCCACTGATATATTATTTCTCTCGTAGACGATAGTATATGTCACTGAGACCTTATTTCTTACATAGATGGAACTATAAGAAACTGATACATTATTTCTCTCATAGATGGCACTATATGCCACTGATACATTATTTCTCTCATAGATGGCACTATATACCACTGATACATTATTTCTCTTACAGATGATAGTATACAGGGTTTGTCCGGAAAGTAATAGGACTGAGTCGATTTAAAAAAGTTATTGAGCCAATCGTTACAATTCTATAAAAAACATTCAAAATAGGCTCCTTCTGCATCGATGCAGCGCTGCCACCGCGATTTCCAAGCATTGAAGGCGTCACGGAAGTCATTCTCCGGAATAGCCTTGAGAGCCGCGGTGCAAGCTGCTTGGATCCCCTCTGTAGTCTCAAAATGCTTGCCTTTCATCGGGCGTTTCGGGCGAGGAAACAAAAAGAAGTCGGGGGGGCCACATCTGGGCTGTAGGGCGGCTGCGGAAGCGTTAGGATGCCGACCTTGGTCAGGTAGCTGTTCACAAGAAAGGCGGTGTGAGCCGGGGCGTTGTCGTGGTGCAGCTTCCAGTCGGCTCCGATGTCTGGTCGGACCCGATTGACCCTTCGTTTGAGTCCCTTGAGCACTTCTACGTAAAACTTGGCGTTGACGGTTTGTCCAGGAGGAACAAATTCATGGTGGACGATGCCTTTGATGTCAAAAAAGACAATGAGCATCGTTTTCACTTTTGATTTGCTCATTCTTCCCTTTTTTGGGCGAGGAGACGCCGGCGTGTGCCACTACTCAAAGATCCATGATTCGTCACCTGTGATTACGTTATTCAAAAATTGGGGGTCACTTTCACACATGTTCAAATTTTCTTGGCACAATTCCACTCGCCGCAATTTCTGGTCGTCAGTGAGCACTTTTGGGACAATCTTCGCGCACACCTTGCGCATGTTCAAATGCTCCGTCACAATTTCATGAGTCACAGTTTTTGGTAAATTTAACATCTGGGCAATTAAACGAATACTTAGTCGACGGTCTGGGTTCAAAACTTCGCTCACACGAGTCACATTATCGATGTTTGTCGAAGTCGAAGGTCTTCCAGCACGGTCTTCATCGGCGACCTTTTCCCGGCCCTCCGAAAAGGCCTTGTGCCACCGAAACACGCCACTTCTTGCTAAAGCATCATCTGGGTAAGCCTGCTTGATCATATCAAACGTCTCTGTTGCAGATTTACCGAGTTTAACACATAATTTAATCGCGTACCTCTGCTCTAACGAAAGCTGCCTTTTTGGCTTGCACCACTCACAGAAACACGTCGCGCGAAAAAGCCTGTCCTGACTCTCCGTGTGCTCGGAGACAACTGACCAGCCGCTCGTTCGTTAGCTAGGAACACCCTCTACCGGATCCAGTCGGTGCGCGCACGCTCCGAACTATAGTCATGGCGAAACAAAATCAGTCCTATTACTTCCCGGACAAACCTGTATGTCACTCAGAATTTATTTCTTACATAGATGGAACTATAAGAAACTGATACATTTTTCTCTCATAGATGGCACTATATGCTACTGATACATTATTTATCTCATAAATGGCACTATATGCTACTGATACATTATTTCTCTCATAGATGGCACTATATACAACTGATATATTATTTCTCTCATAGATGTCACTATATGCCACTGATACATTATTTCTCACATAGATGGAACTATAAGAAACTGATACATTATTTCTATCATAGATGACACAATATGCTTTGCATGGGTTATTGCTAATTGAGTGATATTTCAATGTCAGGCCTAAACATTTGAAAATGCTCTAATTGCAAGAAAAGAATGTGTAGTATTAAATTTTTGCGTGATTTAATACTGCCATGAGTTTTCTCACTGTACGAAGTGTGTTTGGAAAGAAACCGAACTTTTCAAATGGAATTCCAGCTGGCAAAGGAGGCCCGCTGCGGCTTTTGAACGCTCCTAATGGTAGGTTTAGATAACAAATTGGGATTTACTTCGTTTAGCTATGATCGTTAGTCGCCGAGCTACAACAGCTAAAGTGAGCACATGCAAAAGTTGTTTTTCGGATTAAAGATAGGGTGGCAATTAAAGAGCTTGAAGAACACCGTATGTGTGTGAAAGTTTGATATAATATTGGCAAATTATTTACAGAGACATTTCAACTGTTTATCAATTCATTCAGGGTTTCCTCGTCCAAAAAAAAAAAAAAAAAAAAAAAAACTCAATAGTCGGTCAAAACTCTAGGTGATGTTGGTTGTGTTTTTTTTGTTTGGAAAGGGCAGTCTCCATCATGAACTTGTATCACGTGGTCAAATGGTATACAAACAGTTTTAGCATCACATTTTAAAGCGGTTAAGGGATGTTGTATGCAAGAAATAGTCTGAATTCTGGGATAGCCAGTCTTGGATTGTGCACGACGTCGATATTCATACTTAGCTCCTCATCTGCAGTTTTCTGGTAAAACATCAAACTCTCGTTGTGACCCATCCACCCTATTCTCCAGATATATTCCCAGTAGACCTTTTCCTATTTCGCAGACTTAAAACTGCGTTGAAAGGACAGTGCGTTGGAAACCGTTTTCAAATCATATAAGAGATTCAGGACAGTGTGACACGAGATCTGTGCGTCATCCTAGGAAATACGTTCCAGGAGGCATTCCAGAAATGGAAGAAACGTGGGGAACGGTGTATTGCCAGTAGAGGGGACTATTTTCAAGAGAACAGTGCTTAAAGTATTGAGTAATAAAAATATTATAGCGAAAGTTCGGTTTCTTTTTGTACATACCTCGTACGTTAGCAAATTAGAATGGAAACCATAGGGTATTTTAACAACGCAATTAAAGACAAAGAAACAATATTAATTTTTATAATGTTTATTAAACAATATAACATGTTCATAATTATGATAATTGCAGTGGGGTGCAGTTTATGAGGTATATGTCAGCAATCAGGCGAAGGAAAAACCAGCATTCCTGCAAAAAAATAATAATAATAAAAAAATAAAAAAAAAATAATAAAATAAAATAAAATAAAATAAAATAAAATAAAATAAAATAAAATAAAACTAAACGCGTTCAGTTTTCTTTCATTTTTTAAGGCAATGTTAATTACATATTTTAAATGGTTTCGTAATTATACAGTATATATTTTAGAAAATACAGAGTAAAATTACAATAAATCACTGTCAAGTATTTCACCACAAATCTACAAAATCTAACAGTACAATAGGGTGGATGTGCCAGTATTCGACCACCCCCTAGTTGCCGACCACTTTTCAATTTAAGACCATATATTAGGCTTATTTTCCGTTAAAAAAAGCATGCTTTTCCGTTATAATTGAATTGCAGCTTATTCTGAACCAATCACAAAGATACTGTCAAAATAGATTGCACATGTATTCGGTAATAGCCAATCAAATGTATGCCTACGGAAGACGCACTGAGTTTTCCACAACTTTAATCTGTTGCAAATGGGAATGACAGCACCCTGTTTTTTGTGCTTTTCCATAGTTTTATCTCACCAGGTAAGAAATGCACATATTATTCTGTTACATGGAACTGTAGAGCACATTTTAGTAATTAAATTTTAGTGATAACTGTAAGGTATGAATAATAAATCAATAAAATGTAGTGGCCGGACAATGACTGGTCCATTTGTACTGGACGAAGATTAGCTGTTTCTTTCTCAGTGTCCAACCATGCTTTGCGTTTGTATTTTCTCGCAGAATTCAAACACTAATTCAGTGATCAATTTACATTTGTATAATCATCTGCTGAGTCTTACCGTTAATATATGGATATTCACCGAATGGCAGTGGCTCAGTGGTAATGGTGAAGAGGCAATCCACTGAGGGTTCGAATCCCTCTCAAGAGCAAGGATATTTTAATTGTCTTCGATATTTCTGTGTTCGTGTCCCTGTCAGGATTGGATTACCTCCAATTGGCTCGAGAAACATTCAGGCTTAACGTCTCGGCTGAGACGAATTTTGAAAAAAATAGTAAAGTGTTGGCTTAGCATTCGGAAGGTCCTCGGTTCGATCCTAGCGGTCGACCATCTTGACTGAGTTCTTTCAGATTTTTCCTCAGTCATACCAGGCAAATGCTGCTGGGATTGTATCTTCAAAATAGGCCCTGACCGTCTAACTTCCAACATCCTCTCCCCCACCCTATCCCGGTCGGAACCGTAGATGCTTAAAGGCCATAAAATAAATTCAAATTCAAGTAACTGAATATTCATGTAGTTTCCCAACATTTTCATGGAAAATTAACGGCACTGTTAGGGTATGACATTTAATTTGAATAATAAATTTATTACATTTGGTCTAATTCGTTTAGTACTGAACTATACTATTCTCGCTTCGTCGCGGAACGCATTCAAATATTGTTAGCGGAATAGCTACTATCACCTTACGTCTGGAATACATCTGTTTTCCTTGCATGTTCTTAAGAATTTTTGTTTCTTTCAGAGATAATGAGTGAGTAGGCCTAAGCTTAAACTGCCAGCTTATTCAAACGAGGATCTACAAAAAGCTCTGGAGGCTTGTCGCAAAAAAAAAAAAAAAAAAAAAAAAAAAAAAAGCTCCATACGAAAGGCATCAGTAATCTATGGAATTCCTCGGGTAACGCTGATGGATAAATTTCGTGGTCACAGTCCCAAAAAGCGAAAAATAGATCCAGAACCATACCTAACACAGAAAGAAGAAGAGGGATTAGCAAACTGGCTCCTTAATGTAAGCAAAAGGCTTTCTACAGAAGAAATACGATCTTCTGAACAGTGTAAAAAAAAAAAAAAAAGTCGATTCAGAAAAACGCAAAACGCCGTTCAAAGACAATCGAGCTGGTGAAACCTGGTACTACACTTACTTGAGGAGACACCCACAAATCGTGTCCCTAAACATTGAACAAGGTGCGATACGATGTAACCGAGGGAAACATTCGCTTGTGGTTTTAGGACCTTAAGAAATACTTGAAAGAAACGGGACAATCTGATATTCTAAATGATTCTGAGCGAATTAATGCTGATGAATCCAGCTTTAAACTGTGTCCCAAATTAGAAAAGTCGTTGGGGTCCAAAGCGAAAAAAAAAAATATATGTACAAGGTGAAGGGCAACGAGAAAGAAACATTAACACTGCTTTGTACTTTTTCCGCTGCAGGAGATATTGTATCCCCGATGGTCGTATATCTGTATGTAAGACATCTTCCAAAGGATGTCATCAGTGCAGTTTCTTCAGAGATTTTCATAGGCAGGGCAGGTCAGATAGCGGCTGGATGCGAAGTGAAACACTCTACGAATGGATAGCAAACGGTTTCCTAAAATGGGTGAATGATCCCTCTATTAAGAAACCAGTCCTTCTGCTAATCGACGGCCACAAGACTCACTTGGCAATGGAAGTAAGCGAATTTTGTTCCAGCCATGCTATAGTACTCTACTGCCTTCCACTAAATAGCACACATATTCTTCAACCCTGCGACGTATCAGTATTCAAATCGTTTTCGAGAGTTCTACATGGAAACTGAGTAAAATGTTACACGTGTTATTTCTGCACCACTAATTAAAAGAGTGATATACAAGGTAGCAACACAATTAGTAATTAAAAACGAATTTAGAAGATGGGGTATATACCCCTTCAACTCAGAGAAGACGAAGCATGTTTGGTGCTGCATTCCACTGAGCCTTAAATGAATTTGGTGGTCCCTTTCTTGACAAAACTATCACAAAATTACTTAATCTCAGCGACTATTGTGCGAAACTGCGAAGTAATACCTGAAAAACTTATGATGTAACATCTACAGATGCTATTAGTTTGGTAAAGTTATGCTTTAGCCTTCATACTGTAATTAAAAGCACATTAACCGAGTAGTGGTCGATGACTAAACAGTAGGCGGTCGAACATTAACGAAAAATGGTCGAACACTAAAAGAAATCGGTTATTGGTGTTTCTCCAACTAATATTGCATAAATGGTTTAAGTTATCTCAGTTTTGGATAAAGTATAGATAAAATATAGTTTTAAGAACACATGTGCGCTGCTTGCATCCTTCTAAGTTGTTCCATTGAGTGAAAAACGATTAAGGACCATAAGAAAATGAGGTAGGTGGTCGAGGACTGGCACATTTACCCTATAGCGTAATTCAGATCATTTTTAATAATTATTATTTTGATATATCAAACGCATCTCTCTTGTTTTAAAAGTTGTTTTATGAAATATTTGCCAATAATTATTTTTTTATCTCTAAATACAGTGTTCCAAAATACAAGGTGGTTCACAGTCTGATAGGCATTCGAACAGATGAACAGCCTCTTTGGTTTCGTACCACAGACTTGAAACTTTAACACTGTACTTGTAGTGTCTTTGTTAAGTATGAAATAAAGGCCTGCACGGCCGAATTTTCCGGGCAAAGCTCAATCGAGCTCGATTGTACCTAGGGCCAACCCAGACCAGGTCTGCAAAGCTTTTTGAGTTTTTTGGCCCAAGTTTGGCCCGACCGGCCCAAAGAAATAGCAAACTTGGCCCACCAAGCCCTTCCAAGTCACAAATATGGAGCGATAACGTCCCTTATCGTAAATTGAGTCTCTTATAGTATCCGATTTTTAGCATCAATTAATGGTTCCCTCTCTACTCATAACATATACAATTTTATCACGATGTTACACAAATATACACAGCATTGGCTCACAGAGCATTGACCTCAAACTACGTATCGGAGATGATAATCCACAAGCAATCTGATTGGTCGTCTACCTGTTCGCCTAGACATTGATATACGTGTTATCGCCAGAGCGAGACTATTATTAGTTTCCTGTTCCTTTACAGGTTGATATTTAAAAACAACAATTCCTTAATGACTTATTGGTCTCTCTAAGTATCTCCGATTTACCTCTACCGCTAATTGCGTTTCGTAAGCTAAATAGCATTGACTTCTCTCGGCCGTAATTTTAGTGTATTGCTAGTTATTTATTTATTTATGGTGGTCCCACATAGCATAGTGGTCCGAGCGAGCCCCTTCGGTTTTCCTAGGCCAATACCGGGATAATCGCTCACATAGTTGTCCCAGAACGCTTCGTTGTTACCCCATTTCTTTCTTCCTCCCAATACCCTGATAGTGTGATCACTGAAGGACGTTGTCCCTCATACGTGAAGGGATAACATGAATATAGATGCGGAAAGCCCAAAAATCTAATTCCTAATCTTAATCCTATTTCTGGACCAAAGATCCAATTCATTTTAACTAAAAAAAAATCTTGTGGGCCTTATATCTGGAGAACTACATATAGTGTAGTCAAACCCAAACTATCACTTAACTCAGTATGATGTGCTTATTACGTAACAAAATACGAAAGCTCGATTTGGGGTCCGTTCTAAAATTTTGTGGACACTGATCCTAAAACTAGTTATAGGCCAAGACTGCAATCTTTTGATCCATTTTTTTTTATCATTCCTAAAATTATTCTATTCTTATTATCTGCAGTTAATCTGAAATCTGAAAACGACGCCACAGAAGGTTTCACGCCTTATTGTAAATCCAGTAATCACTTGAAATCAATCCTACAAGTTATTTTGTAAATAATTTAGGTAAAGTTGAGCAATGGAAACATTATTTAGTACCGTACACAAACTTACGCTATCTTTAGATCCATGAAAACGTGAATAGAGTAGCTCAAGTAATTCTGGTTGCTTTTACTAAAATGTTAATATTTAAAAAGAAAAAAAAAAAATAATTCAAGATATATGAAGTTTGTATTGCACTAAATCAAAAGGTGTCGTTTTTATTTTGTTTATGAAATTTTTACGGTGCATATCTTAGGAAAACTTGCAAGATCATTACGCTGTTCTATGATACGCTAATACCACCAATTTTCGTCAACCTTTAAATCATCTTTCTAAGTTTTCGTCTAACGATTTCACAACTAGAACGTACTTATCATGCAATAGTTGTTGCGACTCTCACCTTAGACAGTCATTCTCATTATTCGTACACTGAGAAAAATCCGTTATCCTGAGAGCGGTATATTATACAAATATACGGTATTTTTATGTTTACTAAGGAAATCTGTACGTAGCATATATTATCCATATGCCACATAGGCAGTCCTTTTCCCTCTTAAATGCTACTCATGTCGCTGCGGGATGTCTGACAGCTAACAGCCTTCCGTATATTACATACGCATACAAATCTTACATACGTCAGCTGTATATTATATACGTAAAATTGTATGTTAAATCCTGACCCTCTATATGGATTTCCTTGTTTAATACAGAAAGTACATGTATGCAGAATACGGAAGGTATTATAAAACATATGTTTTCAGTGATACGTTTGCTGCATTATGTTACATATCCTTGTACGTTATGTCGAACAACTATATGATTTGCGCATGCAACCTACGTTTTTACGTACTCAACACACGTTTCTTCCTAGTGTAATATATTCCTTTGCTATTATTATAATATGTGTGTCTATTGTGATGTTCATATTCATGTATTTTCTGCATTTATCCGTTTGATTATTTCTTTCTGCTCAGAAAATGTACTCAAACCCCTATCGTACCAGTAGTATCATAAGATTATTATTATTATTATTATTATTATTATTATTATTATTATTATTATTATTATTATTATTATTATTATTATTATTATTATTATTATAAATAGTTCAAACGGATTCAGTGTCCTCAAGTTATAAAAAGTGGCTCAATTATCAAAGCGTGAGTACCCTGTAAAATTGACGTGACCGTTGATTCTTTGTACGAAATTCAAACGTATTTTCGGAAGTGACTGGGAAGAAAAAATATACAGAATTCATTTTGAAAAGTTACTGTACTAATTCATAAGTAGAGAGTGACTCACCCTACCTTGCTTGTAGTTACTTATCAATCAAATATCTCTTGTCCATATTTAGAAAAATCCTGTTTCCACCAATCACTCCAACCTTCGTCTTCCTTTTTCTCCTCTTTCTTTTTCTCTTTCTTTTCTTCCTTCTTTGGCTCCTCCTTTTTCTTTTCTTCTTTCTTCTCTTCCTTCTTTTCTTCCTTCTTTTCTTCCTTCTTTTCCTCCTTGTGATGATGGTGGTGGTGAGTCTTATGTTCGTGAGTTACCTCATGGCTGTGATGATGATGATACTTGTGATGGTGGTGGGTATGCTTGTGGATGTAGTAGGGTACATGGATTGTTATCTTCTTTCTGGTGGGGAGAACAACATGTAATAAGAATTATTGGAGAAGGTCTAACATTCATATTTAAATGCACTACTTATGTTATAGTTCCTTGATGTTATGAAACAAAATTACTGTAATGTAGGAAGGGTTGCAAGAGATCAGGGTAAAATTTTGTGATAAAGCCTTAGGCCGGATGTATATTGATTAGATGACAGAACAACCGACCTGAGGTTCAGTAATGTGAACAATGCAATTAAGCCACCTAAGCATATTTACTGGATAGTTGTTAGACAAAGATCTCTTCAACGTTGCGACTGAGGCACAAGCAGAGTTGCAAAGTCAGAGAAAGAAATTATAGATTTTCGTGTTTAAAATTATCGTATATTAGAAACAATTATCGTATATTTCGTTAAGCATGTCATAATTATAGAAACAAGAATAATACTACTAATAATAGCAATTAATATATAATAAACTTATCTAGAAATTTTCAGCTTCGAACTCCAAATCTCTGTCAATATTCTCATTTTCTTTTCTTAAAAAAAACATTATTAACACTGCTCTGAACAACAACATTTCATCCTCCTGGTAAATGTAATTGAATTTAAGGAATGGGTGCAGGGTTGCTATTTGCCAATTCTCAAATCGTTATTGATTTATTTTAGTGGGAATGACTGTTAAGAACCTGAGTCTGGGCGTTTTATAACTATTCAATGCACATCTATAATTTATTTTCACATTTAAAAACTGAGAAACAAGGTGTGCATTCTAAAATTATCCTATATTCACCTATTACCACAAGAGCATTATCGTATATAGCATTAATGCTTAAGTTATTGTATATCACGATAAAGTATGGTATGGTTGGCAAGCCTGGGTACAAAGTCAATGCTTTCAGGGCTCTCTCTCTGCATCTTCTCGTGCCGCAGCCTGGCTTACATATCTCTGGTGAATATGCGGTTTGCCTTATACTTGAATACCGAGATTATCGCGGTTATCGCTGTCACGGAAACCATCACAACAGTGGAATCCCGAATAATTGGGAGAAATTTTTCTTGGGCGAATTTTGCCAAAGATGCCTGAAATGTAATAAATAAATGTTTTATATGAGCTAAACAAAAGAAACGTGTCAAATGTAATCAGATTCGATTAGAACAACTAGATTAATCTTTATTTATATATACGAAGTACATGCGTACACGAAATCATTCTATCGTGGGTTATAAAAAAATGAAACAAAGTTGTCTGTTGGGTTCTTTTTGTGTGTAAATTTCTGTAACAATGGAGATATTTTTCAATTTATTGAGAAACATTAAATTTCACTGGCCTAATGTTTGTCGTACAAGAAACGAAGCTCTACCTCGAGAGTTGAACCAGCTAAATGTAGTTTTGGTTGCATATGTGGCTGTTGTGTTTCACGACCACGACAGTTTGAAAATTTCAAGCATAATAATAATTAAAACCGCTTTGATCAAAGTAATTCAATATAGATTCAGCAGATTAATTTCATGTTAAATAGGTATTAAATATTTCATGCATATTATACTTTGAATATATAAATACTTTCTAACTTGAGCTGGTTATTTAAAACAATATATCTTAATAGTTGAAAGGCATATTTGCATAAAACAATAGTAACTTTCGTTGTTGGATTTTTTTTTCTGTAGCTGAGGACAAAACAATAGTAACGTATTACTGAGATAAGTGTTCAAAAAGCTTAGTGGAAACGCATGAAATGCCAATATAATATTTGCTTCTTTACGTGAGTACCTGTCACTCTCTGATGAGAAATGATTGACCAACAATATTAACTGTTATTAGCCTTTTATTGCAAAGAATTTGTTAATATCATTTATAATTAATATCATTTATATTTGTTATAATTGACTTTTGTAATAATTGAAGCAATACGAATGCTCTTGATAATAACACTAGCGATCTTTACATCAATTGTAAATATGGAGAAAGAAATCTTTTAACTCAAGTGAGGTAATTGTTTCCTTTGTTCGGTCTATTGACTGTTGAGATACAATAGACATTATTATAGGATTAGAAATTAATGAGAAAGAATGCACGATGTGCCACACACCTCACATTAATGACACATTCTATAGGTAAGAGACACGCAGTAAAGAATAGGTTTATGTGTGTAAATGTGAATATAATTGCAACCGCCACGTATAGTTAGATTCTTAATGGAAAACAAAAATGCCCACTGTGTTCATTAACCTTCCATCGAAAAAAAGAAAGAATTATTCAATTTTTAACTAAATGGTCATTGTGTTGTCCATGAATTTTTGTTTGAATAAAGAGAATCAATAAATTTCAGTAACTTATACATGGAATATTTACTAATGAAGAAAAGGAAACCAATTATGACCAATATTATATTCCCCATAACCTGAATGTTTGAAGAGTATGATAGGCCAATCTGATAATAGTTCGAGGAAATCACTAAAAATAACAAAAAAAAAAAGCACAAACTTTGTTGAAGTTTTGTATTTTTATATAACTTTTCCGGTTATTTATTGAATAACTCTTCGATACTTCAGAAATACAAATTTTGAGGAAGTCATATTAGTAAAATATACAGTATCCTTCCAAATTAAGGTAAAATCTTACAAAATGTATTAATTCTTGTGTGTAGAATTCGAGTGTAAGCAATTCGAACATTGGATAAATTTTATTCCCTTATAGTTTGAAGAAAGAAAAATATATTTTTTGTCGATGTGGCTTCCTTCACAATGCCAAACGAAATACAGTAATTGTCAATGAAATGTCATAAGAAAGCGATGTACTTACTTTTTTGGCTCAACTTCTACGAGAAGCATGGCCATAGCTACCAACCCAATGCACACAAGCTGGAAATATAAAGAACAATGGAAATTTTGTTTTTATCATTTAATTTATTTTTATGTTTGTTGTACAGTCAACGACAAAAGTTATTTCCGTTTGATGAAATTAGTTTCGTGAATAAGTTCAGAATGGAAGGACAATTTAAGTACAGTTTTCAGTAAATTAAAAATAGTGAATTTTCTGTATGCTCCAAGCATACCACTATTGTACGTTCCAGCCACACCACCGTTATTCGGAAGACAAATTTTACCAAACGCAAAGAACTTTTGTCGCTGACTGTACAATCGGTTAATACATATAACTGAAGACATGTACAAATTCTTATTAAAGTAGTATGTTCTACCTATCTTTCTAACATTCAATGTCCAATATATATCAAGGGAGAGAGTGAGCTGGAGGAATAAAACAATATTACGAGGAACGTTCAGAAAGTAACTTTTCCTAGGGAGGTAAACGCGAAGAAGACACAATAACCTTGAAACGTTAATTGCTTCAGATACAACATAGGTTATAATATTTTTCAACATACTCACCACCGGAATTCAGACACTTGCCATGGCATAGGATTAATTTATGTATTCCGATGTCGTCAAATTCAGCAGCCTGAGGGTGAAACCAGTGTATGTCAGCCGTCAGCAATTGTACATGACTATCAAAATACTTACTGGACATAAATTTGTTGAGGTGTAAGAAGATAAGGAAATCTCTGAGAGCGAGATCCAAACAATATGGTGGGTGGTAAAACACGTCGTAGTAGAACGAGTGCAGAATATTGGTTGTATATGAGCCAGACCTTACTCAGAGCAATTTTCATTTCTTCTTATACCTCAACAAATACCTGGCCGGTAGCATTTTGATAGCAATAGACAATGGCTGACGAATGACATACACTGGCTCCACCCCCAGGCGGCTGATTTCCACGACAAGGAAATACAAAAGTTGACTCCACTGCATGATATGTATCTGAATTCCAGTAGTGAATAAGTCGAAAACTAATGTCACCTCTGTTGTATCTGTGGCCATAATCGTCTCAAGGTCATTGAATCTTCTTCGTGTTTACTGCTCTAGGAAAACTTACTTTCTGAACGCGCCTCGTAATTATGATCAGCTGACGTAGTCAAGTAGTTTAAAATATTAAAGTGAGTTTGAATCCCGTTCATGACATGGATGCTTGATTTTAAATCTGGTAAAAAAAAAAAAAAAAACTACTCTCCTAAGTTCAACAGTAAGATGCCACAAACTCATTGCATGTTCAGGAAAGAAGTTATTTAGGTGGCAGTATTTGTTGAACAGGGTCTTGTGAAGGTGCATCATATCTTTCTTTAGAGGAACGCTACCAGAATATCATGTCACATTTTATGGTTTCAATTTAAGAAATTTGACCTTACTAAATCCAATACAGGAGCTCTAAATATGGTCTTCTAAATCCTCACGTATCCTGCCATATTGGCCCCATCTCTCTTATCATACTCACTAGGTTTTGACTCCGAGCTTTTTACTGAAACAAAGTTGTCTTTGTGCTGGGCAAGTATCGTGTGCGTGAGTTTTCTTAGGACTCTCCCGTTTTCTCCCACTTCCTTCATTTCACTATTTCATTAATTCTCATCATCACCGTATCACTTACCCTACACAGCATTTACGTGGAATGTAAAACTGAAAGATCCCACTTAATTTGTTTCTGTTTCTACACCGTTCTAATTTTATTAAGGTGTGTTACACTTTCGGACTATTCTGGTTTTAAGGCTTCCATTAGAATGTATAAGGTAAGTTGCGAATTTAAGGCAAAATAAAGCTAATAAAGAATGATTCATACTGCATACTGAAATCTACAATATCTTATATACGTTTATATCAAGACGTTGAATTTATTAGATAAGATTTATGATGTGTTTTAAATCTTCAATGCAAAAATCTGTAAGCGGATATGGCTTGCTAACAGTACAGGAAGTCAGAGTGATTCTTTTAATATTAGGGGAGCATTAATTGAATATTTATCTGAATGCCTCTGCAATGAAGCTACACTGAGAAAAATTCGTTATCCGGACAGCGGTGTATTGTACAAATATACGGAACCCGTAAGTTTACTACGGAAATAAGTACGGGGCATTCATTATCCATATGCTATAAATGCACTGCATTTTCCTGCTTAGGTGTTATATCATGCCGATGTAGGATGTCTGACATATAGAGGTTTCCGCATATAGCATATGCATACGTATGTTACATACGTTAGCTATATGTTATATACGGCCATCTGTATATGAGATCCTAACCTCCTATATGCAATTCTTTATTTCATATGGAAAGTACGTATATGTAAAACACTTACATGGAAATTATTATAAAACATTCGTCTTCAATTATACGTTTCTGGCAGCATGTTACATATAGTTGTATGTTAAGTCCAAAAACTACAGGATTTACGCATGCAACCTACGTTTTATGTACGCCTCACATATTTTTTTCTTTGTGTTTAATTATACATTGTATCTCAAATCTTATCCCTCTGTTCCGGCTCTTAATTTCCAGTTTGAAGTAAAATACCTTTCAGAGAGACGTGAAACAAACTAGACGCCTCTTCGAGTTTTATTGGCTCCTTGCAGTTACGTTAGGGTAAGCATACTAACTGTTGACTCCAGTAAATCATTCAGACAGTGACATACGAGGGGCAGTCATAATGTTCCCGGAATGTTGCTATATTTTTGGCATTTGTGGTGCCATCACAATTAATCTTGTCCAGTACAGTTCTTAAGTTGCCTAGTTACAAACAGGCAGTTTACGAGTAGTGTACCTAAACAGACGAGTATGTGGTGATCAGCTTTTGCATTGTCACAGTTTGAGCAACACGCCAACATCAAGTTTTTATTTAAAAAAAAAATGGGGAAATTTGCTTCAGATACCTATTTTAATAGCCTTAAAGTCAGTTTACGGCGACAACGTTTTAAGGAAAACAACATAGGTACACTCATGTCCAAAATGATTGTCGCATATCTATAACTGTCTTCTTGTAAGAATATAATTTGATAATGATGTTGCAGGGTACTTTTAATACTGATACTATGTGTATAATCGGGAAATGTATATTTGTGGTAAATTTCATAGCAAAAGAATTATAAATACTAAAATTAGAATGAGTAAAACAAAATGTTACTAAATGGAGAAAAAAGTTTTGTTTTCATTTTATTGTTCTTATTTACTGATCTTTTGACATGAAATTTGGCACATGCATGTCTTTGTCGTTTATACACGTACTAACATTATAAGAAATACCGGGCGAATTCATTACCAAATTATATTGATACAACAACATATTTATAGTCATGCGACAATAATTTTGGACTAGAGTGTACGTATTTCGAAACCGTCGAAGACATCGAAAGACACGGCTGAACTTCTGAAGATACCGACAGAAACCTTCGTCTGTGTTTCCAGCAAGTGTGTGTGTTTCGAAGTTCACTATTTTACTTATATTGTGATAATAAAGAGCTACAATAAAGTTCCGGGAACTTTTTGACTGCACCTCGTACATTATACATCATTTTTTTCAGTATTGATTGAATCACTCAAAGAAAAATAAAGAAAAATAGAAAGAGAAAAAAACAAAGTAAGGAAGTAAAGAACATAATCTATAGTAATTCCTAAACGTAAAAGTCTACAATAAAAAAAATAAGTAATAAATATTTAAAACAACTAATAAAAGAGATCTTTGATATTTCTGCTTATAATTTATATCTATGTCCTCGCCCCTCACCCCGTGTTTGCTTCAATAGTGAATTTCGTGCTGTTTATAGGCCCATTTCCTGTATTAGATAATTAATTTTACCCAATTTTAAGCTCATTTTCCTATTTCAACTACCTAAATGATAATATTTGTATCTGAAGAAAACGCCCATTTAAACATGTTAATTTCTTCATTCCCTCTTTAGACCGCATAAAAACGAGAAATATTCACTTTTGGTATGTTTTTCAGTGAGTTAATCTCGGAAGGCTACACTCATACCAAATTTCATTGTTCTAATCGTGTCGAAAGTGCCTAAACATTTTGGTGGTTAGAAGATTTCCTATATAAGTAACATGAGAAAGATTTTTCAATTCCCCATAAAACCACTTTAAGTTGGAAAATGTTATTTTTGGTGATTTACTTAGGTAACTTCAGCAAAAACGTACTCACCTACCGAATTTCAAGTTTGTTGTCCTAATTTTAAGTAAGTAAAACATGTGCTTATAGATCTAACACACCCTTTTGAATAACATGGGGGAATTTTACATCTCTCTTTAGATCCTCTAAAAACTAAAAGTGTTCACTGTTGGCAATTTTCCTGTTCTGAAGAGCTACAATTATGCTAAATTTCAACTTTCCATGAAAATTGGGAGTATTCATTTATTTTATGTTAGTCAGTTTATGTAGTTTTATAGCCTGCATATAATCATTTTGTTTTAAGTTATAAGATATGCAACGGATGAGATCACCAGGAAATTCAAGATCGAAATAGGTAATCATCTGGCTGGTAGGAAAAGTTCACGACTCCTGCTATTCACTGAGTAAAAGAAGAAGTGAAATAAGTCCAAACAATTTAAGAAATCCAGAATAGCTTAATGAATGAAGACTTTTGTAGAAACAGTGATATAGACAGTGATATAACCCGATAGCAATGATTTGCTCGCTGGCTGAGATATAATAATTACCAATATGCTGTATCAAATCGTTATATTTCCAAGTACGAAGAGCATTAGTTAAAAAATGATTTATTCTTGGTTAACTGTTGTTGTGAGTATATGTCAATGAAGTGTTGTGTTAGTTTATAAATGACTGCGATTTCTGCGCCCAAGACATCAAGTCAGTGCTGTCCAGTATAGCGTAAAGAACTGTGATCAGAGTATGTCATTGTGTAGATGTGACGCTTAGACTCTAGGAGAAAAGGAAAACGGAGAATAGATACTTATGAAATGTGATGCTACAGAAGAATGGTAAAAACTAAATGGCTGCACAGTTTTATAAAAAAAAAAATAAGAAAAGTTGGAAATGAAAAGAAAGATGTTCGTAAACTGTTAAAAATTGAGAAGATGATAATAGGATTAGTCATACGAATAAAGTTAGAAAAGAAAAACAGAAATATCCATAGGAATGCCGAAATTAAAGCAATACAAGACGTAGGGAGAAAAAAGTACAATATATTACAGTACAGTATCTATAGATAAGACCAGGTTCAGGATAGGCAACTTTGGAAAGCTACGTTCATCTCTATCGAGAAATGTCTGACCGAGCAGAATATGGGTTACATTATGTTATACTAATTGTAATTGAAGTTACTAGCATCATATATTCACAAAATGGCCAGTTTTGTATTCTAATACACTTCTTCAGTATTGAATTACTCACCACATACGCGTTTGTTTAAACTATACTAGTTTTGCAAAACAAAAGGAACCATCACTAATAATAGCTATGTTCTATTTACCAGATAAGAACCACAATTAGTTTACCGTACTCTTAAAGACACCACTGTAAACTAACAAACGCAATCCTTTTGAGAAAACCTTTCACTTTTCTAAAAAACCTATCTTCTTGCAAACGTTCTTCCGCAAACAATATTTGCACACTTCACAAAAATTAATATGCATTTACCGTTGTAGTCCTCATTTTCAAGTACGGTGGGCTTTTGAGGACCCTGGAGGAGCTGTACGGTGTTACGGAGGAACTACACTTGATCAGTATGTGATCAGAACCTTTATAGGTGAAACTTCACCTTCCCGTAAGACATCTGGTAGAGCGTGACTGGTAGACACGCTTACATTTCCTCAACAGGATTAAGACATTGAAGAACACCAGGAACAGAACGCCCATCATATTAGAAAAAAATGCACCAATTGTTTCTTGAAGTAACGTAAGTCCTGGTACTGTTTCTGATTTAAAAATCCGATTATGCCCTAATTAATAATTTCAATTAGGCTGTTGGAAGAGCATGTACCTTCTTGCTCATTAAGAGAAAGTGATTTTTTTTTAAAAAAAAGATAATTTCTTTTCTTTTCTTTTGCTTTGTTTGAACGCACCACAGACTTCAACACGAAAGAAACAGTTATTTTCAGTATAGCGTAACCACAAATAATCATTTATCTTACTGCCATTCAATCAACTTTTGGACAATTGTAGAATGCAAGACTGTAAAACATAAATTTTACGTGAAGAAAGAAAGCTTTGAGATCGTTACTTAAAAAAAAAAAAAAAAAAAAAATAATTGATACTTTATTCTCTAAACGCGAAAGCATTGTTGATGTTTTAATGGACACGATTGTAAAGAAACATTGTAAGATAAGAATATTTTCCTAAATACTTTTTTTTTTCAAAAGATCCAATATATTTCAGGCAAAAATTTTCTTGTAGGCCTTATATCTGGACAACTACACATAATGTAGAAAACCAAAACTATCACTTAACTCAGTATGATGTGCTTTTTCCGCAGAAAATACGAAAACTTGATTTAGGGGCCCGTTCAAGAATTTTGCTGCCCCTGATCCAAAACCTAACTATTGGCCAAGATCGCAATATTTGGAAGCAATTGTTGGATCACTCCTAAAATTATTGGCCAAGATAGCAATAGTTTGATCCATTTTTTGGATCATTCCTAAAATTCTTGTTAATGTATTTGTTTTACTATTTATTGAAAAAAAATTGAAAGTTAAAAACACTTCATTATTTTACTAGTTGCAGTTCCAATAACGGTGATATTTAAGAAGATGTGACCTTGAATTACCCAAGCTTAATTTGGAATATAAACTTTGTACACTTAGCTGAACATTAAGACATAGATGGAATATATCAGATTTAATAAATAGTCACGGGCTAAGACCACGAATGATAGTATGTTTACATACTAAAATATTTACTGTCAACAGGCAAGTATTATAAATCAATTCCGGACATTTAAGTTTATTATTTATTTATTTATTTATTTTTGATGGTTATATGTGTGACATATAAGGACAACACGGTAACAAAGTTCCAGTAGAACTAGAACAACACTATAAAACAATTTTAGTAAAAAATTGTGATATCATCCTGAAAAAATAGTAATAGGTGTAAATAAATAAAGACATTTTTCCTTAGCTCAGCAACTTGAAAAAGAGAAAAAACAGTTAAAATTAGGTGTTTTAACAATGATAAGAATAATTTTTATTTCAGTGCGGAAAGTATATTATTATCAAAAATACAACATATTTTGTGGTATCAGAGTACTACATTACGATACATTCTTCTTCTTCTTCTTCTTCTTCTTCTTCTTATTATTATTATTATTATTATTATTATTATTAATAATAATAATAATAATAATAATAATAATAATAATAATAATACATTTTCTAATATATTTATTGAGCTTCTTCGTGGCTAATCGGTTAGCGTAAGAGCATTTGTCCCGAGATGCACGGGTTCGATTCCCGAAGGGAGATCATGTGGTTCGGATTCCACGTTAATCAGTAGATCCCGTCTCATATAACCTAGCTGCTAAAAGCGATGTTAAACTCAAAATCAACTCAACTCTAATATCTTTAGGATTTTCGAGTGTACTTGCCTTCTTGCAAGTAAAATAGTTCCTCTACATGTGAGTAATAGTGTTTTAACCTGATACTCTATTTTAAATCAATGTCAACAATCTCTTCTTTTGCTTGAACACGTTGTTTTAAAACGATTTGCGTGTTAATAACAGTTTTTCATCTAAATTAGTAATCATCACAATTACTTAGACAACAATAGTCGTTATTCCTAATAGTGTGGTGGGTCGGTGGATCTATCCTACTCATAATAAGAATGTGGTTGTTACTATATGCTTACTTATGTGCCTTCAATGTGGAAGATCTAGGTTCGATTCCAGGTGAGCTCTCAGATTGTTCGGGTTCCATATATTAAGCTATAGTTTTTGTTTCATTATCTGCGATGCTAAAACTCAAATATAAGCAAAACAACCATTTATTTCATGCCTCTTTTGGCTCATAGATTAAACAAAACCGATGTTGGAAATCATCCAACATCATTTCATGAAACCAATACATTAAGTATCAGCATCAGGGTTGGTAGGTTTAAAATAGTGGTGGCACAAAAACGTTTTTTTGAAAATTTTCAAAAAACCTTTTTCGTTTTTTTTTCAAAACCGGTTCGGTTTTCACCAAAACCGCTTATCAGTTTTCTACAAAACAGTTTTGATTTTTCACCGGATACGTTTTCGGTTTTCTTCGAAACCGGTTCCGGTTTTTTCCCAAAATTTGTTCTATTTCTGACAAGAATGGTGTTTCGTTGTTTTCCGAAACCCGAATCTGTTTCAACAAAAATAGTTTCGTTGTTTTCCGAAAACCGAATCTGTTTCAACAAAAATAGTTTTATGTGCTTTCCAAAAGTTTTCACCGAAACCAGTTTCGGTGAAAACTGAAATGTCGGTTTTTCGGGTTTCGTTTTTTTCTAGAAACTGGTTTCCGGTTTTTATAAAAATCGGTTTTCCCCATCCCTAGTTTAATCCAACGTCGTTTAAACTAAATATTTTGCGTCACCTTCAGCAGCGAGGATATATGAGACGAAAATCTATAGCTTTTAAGGCGCATGGATATTAAGCTTTACTACCTCTGTAAGGCACTTAGAGGGGCGCGGTGGCTCAGTGGTAGAGCGTTCACTTTCGGTGCTTGGGGTTCCTTGTTCAATCCCAGCTCGCGCCGTGTCGACTTTCTGGTGGACAAACACCGTGCTCGTGGGTTTTCTCGGGGTTCTCCCGTTTCCTCTCACTTTCTTCATTCCACCATTTCATTCATTTCTCATAATCACCGTCTCCTTTAGCCTAACCGGCATTAGCATGAGACGTAAAACTGAAAGATTTCATTTCATTTTTCTCTAAGGCACTCGATCATTGAGAATTCCGACTCCTCTCTCTAAGTGGCACGCTTATTGAGACGCAACTATCCAATACGTCCTAAAACACATGGTCATTGAGATCCTTTAAACTTCACCAACAAACTTCCAAATAATTAGATGAACTTGTACTAATCTGCAATATTTTGTATTCAAGAGGAAAAATTATAATAAGAAAAGATGGGAAAGTCCAAACTCCCGTGTGCTGTCTTTTATTTCTGCCCTAAAACTCAGAAAATTTTACAATGTGTAATTTTCTCTTTGTCCTTTAATTTCCCCCCTTCGAGAAGGACATTTCAACTCTTCCAAATGTTTGCCCTTTATTTCTGTTTACTAATTTTACGTTTATGAGAAATTAGCTGAAATACTCATTCTTCGCATGAGTCAGATAAAATATCTAAGTAAACAAACTGAACAACGAAAGAAAAAAAGGGGTATTTTCTACTACTGTTACACATCCCGTTAAACTCATAATTGTAATTTGTGTAATCACTAAAATTTAAGTTACAAATATGCATAATTACAACTATTATCAATATTTATTTAAAGTAGTTTACCTTCTAGTTTATAGAAAGGAAAGAAGAGACTTATTAGAAAGGTACAAAGTTGAACAACACAAATAAGCCATTAGTAATACAAGTATACATTTTCCATAACTCGTAATTTGCCACCTTAAAACAAATCTGAAATCGAGTTTATTTCCTGTTGACCTCCAGGACTTTTTCGTCGTAAATCATCCGCAGCGGAATGATGTCCATCCTTCAGCCAAGAAATAACTAGCTCGTCTACTTTGAGCTTGTCTAGAGGTGGGCCATTAACATTGATGAACAACAAGTTACACAATGTTTGAGCACTTAGTCTATTTCTAATGTCAGTCATCTGTAAATTCATAAGGGGAAATCCCCGTTCGCACTCAGTTGTGGAAATTGGTAATACTCGATAATCTGCATGTTAGACTTAAGTCTGATAACGATTTTTCTCGGTCAGTTTTGAAATACTCAGCAAGAAGTATCACCTCTCTATCACCATACAACATCTTTTCCATATCGACCATGTCAGTTGGCAATGTCGACTCATGGAGAACAGAAACTTCATCTACCACACCTTCGATAGGGAATCTTGTGCATAAATTATCAATTAAAGCCTAATAAACTGATAATTTTTTATTTGTTTAAAAAATTAGTTTTTGTAATTACACATGAAGGTTTGATGTCATTACCAAGTTCCCTTCCCCCTAGAAGGCAAAAGGGTACGAGGTTCCAGAGAAGCGTTCAGAGGTGTCTGGGAATTTCCCCCTTCTTCCCCTTCAATTACCACATTGCTGTTTGTTATGGGCCAAATTACGATGGATTTCAATTAAATTATCATAGTATAATTATTTTCTTGTTGAATTATAGATACTTTTCAGTGGAAAAAGGGATGAAATTTGAAAGTCACAAATCAAGGTAAGTAGACCAACGTAAAGGAAATATATAAAATTTTCCATATACTCGTAATTATGCATACAATTTTATGTCTATTTTTCTCACAACTTTATGGATTGATTGCCCTGTGCTGTAAGCGCTCCATATAATAAACATAAGCTTCAGCATTTATTATAGTTGAAAGCAATGTATATATGAAGCGAAGCACTGCATTTTTTGTTTCTGAATTGTTTTTCTTAACTAATATCGATCGTTTTTGATTATTTTTACAAACCAACTCACTTCCAATTTTCCAAATATAGAAAGCCCCCCCCCCCCATAAAGGATATATATATATATATATATATATATATATATATATATATATATATATATATATATATATATATATATATATATATATATATATATATATATTTAAATATGCTAGGACAGATTTTGTTTATTTTTAATAAAGAATTAATACACTGAACTTCAGCTTCGTAAGTTTAACGGCTCGCGAGATACTCATTTTTTTCCGCAAAAATTCGGATCCTCACTACCTTTTTAGGATGTGTATTATAACGAAACCAATATAACATCCCAGTTTGGATTAAGGCCTAACTATATTCCAAAAGTCATTTCATTTGACTTTGCAATTTGGCCGTTGTGATCAGGCACACATAATTACATTAATTTTTATATAATAATTTATACATTAAAATGATTCAAAAATGTATTTTTACAGTAGTTAGCTTCTCTAAAAACTGACAAGCCTGAAATATAAGTAGTAGTATAAGTCCTATTGCTATTATTACAATTACAAATATCAAATCCAAAAGTGCCTGAAGTTCATTTTTCACTTAGATATAGCCTACTCCCCTCAGGTAAGGGAAATGAAGGTCTTTAAAGTAAAACACAGACAAATTTACCAGTCTTCAGAAGATACTGTCTACAATGCAGTAAGCAGAGTGAGTCGGTAGGTCAGAGTCGGTGGGTCGCAGTGGGTCACGGTGGGTAGTGGATCACAGTGGGTAGTGGGTCACAGTGGGTCACACGTTGACCCACGACCAACTGACCCACTCAGAAAACTTGACCCACTTGACCCACTGACCCACTCCATCTCTGGTCTCGGTATCCCTTCCCCCGCAGGTGACCTCCGGCCAGCATACAATGATAGCTGAATTTGAAACTAATCGCTAATGGAAGTGTCATCATTGATCTCAGAGATCCCGAAAACTATGAATTTGACACTACTATCGGTCATTTCTTACTACTTTTACATGTCCTGGTAAACGCTCCCATGAAACACCCCCTGATTCGAATTTTTTAAAAAAAAGCGCTTCGTCTTGGTCTGGGGAGTGGACCAAGATACCCGTTACCAAAATTTGGTAACTCTCGATCCACTCGTATGGTCCCCAGGCAGCACAAAAGCACACAGACTAAAGGCAGACACAGAAAGAAAATATTTTATTTATATTAGATTTCAAGTTTTCTTTTCTACTGGTGTAGAATACAGGTTTACAATCAGGTGACGTAACTATATAAATTTTCCACTTGACCACTAATTTGCATCCTTGGAGCGGGAAATTTGCATTTTATTTATTTTTTAATATCCCACGTGTGCCTAATTTCAAGCTTCCACGTCTACAAGAAGTATCCTATAGGTTTTGAATCAAGTGATGCACTTATATGTAATTTAATTTTGTTTATGCCCCGAATGTAGTCTTTGGATGTAAATTTTGTGTTATAGGATTTTCCTTTTATTTGTCTAACAAAACTTATATTTGTGCCGATTTTCGAATTTGTATGTCCACAGGAAGTATCCTTCGCGTTTTGGCTCAATTAACACTAGAAGGACCAAAACTTTTTACCTCCCTAGAAGTACCGAGCCGTCATTTTGACGGCTATTTAATTCCAGGAGATGTATATTATTGTTCTTTATATTTCTCTTATTTTAGCTTGAATTTAATCTGTTTAATCAACTGGCTTATGTTTAATGTAAGTTTTTTCTCGTGATATAATAAGGATGATCCACTAAACCCCGTCAATAAATTAAATATAATATTAATATCGGAAGTTCGCCCACACGACAGTGACAAGAAAAAATAAAATAAAGGAATAATACTTGCATTCCTATGTATGAAATCCTTTTTATACTAGTCACGTGATCACCCTACCTGCTCTGTAAACATTGGCTGGGCTACTTTTCTTTAGCACAGATCCTGTGTATAGTGTACCAAAATAATTATTTTTATATCGAACTTTTTATTACATGGAAGTGAATTTATATTTTCAAAATATTTTTATTTCAACTTCTATGCACTGAACTCAAGACAGCAACAGTTTTCTTGCGCTTACACTTGTGTACAGTGAGTGGATTTCCTGATTGATCTTCATATACGTTTGTAGTGAACATATCCTTTTCTTTCTCATTCAAGTACATTTTGGGAAATTCTCCTGTTTGGACGCAGACTATCAATCAAGGTCACCTTTTCTTCTTCAAAGATTCGGCTCATTTTTAACCTGTAAGAAAAGTTATCGCAAGTAATATTCAGCCCTTTGTTGATAAAAGGATTCATCGTTTTCAGAACAATATATTCGCTTAATTGTAATTCGCGACGTCGTTCTTAGTAGTTTTCCAAGTAGGTTAATACTTTTAGTTCATACTGTGACTTTACAACTGGAAGCAATCAAATTTGAATCAAAATTTTTCAGACTTGTTAGACATACATTACATGAATTTGCATCTCATCTTAGTAGAGAATAACTGTTCATCCACACAAACACCTTCGTGGGTTTTATAGTGCCTGATACAATTCTGAATGAATAAATTCTACACAGATGATGTCAAAGCAAAGTTGTTTGCTTTTAGCCTTGAAGAGCTAGGACATTTTTTACCAAATCGAAGATACTTCATAATTTCAAGAAATACCTTTCTTTGCATAATCTTTCTGTAAAACACTGGTCCATAGCTTACGTTCTATAGTTTCTTTACGGGTATATCTGAAGCTACACAAAACACCAATATTACTAGAAATGAAACGGGTTCTGTAATTGACAGTAGCCAAAGATAATCTTGACTCTCTCTGAGCTTGAACAACGGTGCATTTCAGAATGTTTCTCAACATTGTTTCGTCTATGAACAAGCGAAAAGCATTACCAAAATCATCATCTTCAATGTGATGTAACGCATAATATAACAAACAGGTTTCTCGTGAAGGATGTCGTGTGAGGCAGTATGCCCAGCATTGTTATGTTTTTCCACTTTACTCCAACGTGTCCCGTGAGCTCCTATAAAAATATTTGATCGATTACTTCTGGAAACTTCTGTATCTGTTTCCTTCCTCTTATCCGAAGAAGTAGCTTCAGACAGATAATTCTCGCTACTACTGCTGTCTTCATCGAAGCAGTATCCCTGTTGTTTTTCCAAGCGAAATTGATTTTCACTCAAATCTTAGAAAATACGTAACATTTTATCAGGTCTCATGTTGCTTTTGTAATTATTCACATGTACCTTCAAGAAAACTTTTATTTCTAGAGAGAACAATGTTACCAACGAGATATGAACATAATTGAAGAAGAAAATATATTCAAAGAAGTGCCATATATCTTTTTCCTTACAGCAATAAAAAGCAGAAATAAAACATTTCAAATAGCGAACTCGTTGGAAAAAAGAATTAGAATATTTCAAAATTTATTATTTCCAACAGAGATACTACCATATAGCGTACAACCTATAAAACAGTCGACATCAACAGGAAAATATAGATTTTTAAATGAGGCAGTCAAATTGATGGTCTGGTCCTTCTAGGGATATACAACAAAAATATGTATTTATTTAAAATAGACAAAGAATGTTTATATGCTATATCAAACCTCTGTTTAAAATAATAAAAGTCCTAAAGTATGGTTGCGTCACTCAAAGAAATATATGAGATATAGAAAATTATTTTACGTGATGCCGTCAAAATGACAGCTTGGTCCTTCTAGTGTTAACTTAGTTATACGTAATTTCCCCCCTTGCTGCCTAATTTTCCTCCTCGAAGAGGAAAATTTCCAGTTTTCGAATTTTCTCTTTTACTTGTATCACAAACCTAGATTTGTGCCAAATTTCAAGTTTCTGTGTACAAGAAGTACCGTAAAAGTTTTGAATCTAGTGGCGTATTTTTGACTTTGTTCCGTAATTTTTCCCCTTAAAGGATGACATTTCCAATTTCTGGATTTGTTCCTTTACTTGTGTTAAAAATTATACATTTGTGTCTAATGTCAAGTTTTTATATGTACAGAAAGTACACTATATATTTTGAGTCCAGTGGTGTAATTTTGGCCTTTTCCTTAATTTTCTTCCTTGGAGGGGGAAATTTCGGGTTTTCCAAATTTTTCCTTTACTTGTATCACAAATCCTATACACTGTCAAATTTCAAGTTTCCAAGGTTAACAGGAAATGTCTTATACTTTTGGTGAATGAGTAAAAAAAAAAAAAAAGTGTTTTTTTTTTTTTTTTTTTTAGGATTTCATGACCCTCTATTTTGCAAACTGTTGGAGATTAAACATCAAAATCATAGAAGGATCATGATCTAGTAAGGGTTAGTGACGGGTCTAATTTTCGCTCTACCATCTTTATACCAAGCGAAATCATGGATGTTCGAAAAATGGTGCGTCATGTAATATACGCATTGCATGCTCCAGCCAGATAACTTGTCTCGCGCACCGCAGTGAGACTTGATATCTTCGAAAAAGATGGTCGGCATTTATTAAGGCTTTTTATGAAGTTATGGGAAGAAATCAGATTTATTAGCAGTAAGTGCACGGCTAATCGATGCTGCTGACCATGTTTTTAAATGTGGATGGCTAATCGCAATGCACTGCAAAATCGAAAGCAACAAAAACGCGCAGAATACGTCGTGTTGAGCGTATTTGATGCGTTCCGGAACAATATACCGCCTGCTGTTTCGGAATTAGTAAAATATGTCTAAAGGAAGAAAAAAAGGAACGACGTGTTGCCAGGCAAGGAAATTTTAGCAAGAAACAGCTGCTTGGAAGATGATTTTTGCAGGGTATTGGAACTCTGCTATTATAAAGTATGTGCGTGTATAGCAAAAAAAAAATCACAAAAATACAAGGAAATTCCGAAAAATTAATAATCATAGAAAAATCTATGTAACACAATAGGGTTATTTCTGGTGATTCACATGAATGAGAATAAGAGTGTGGCAGTATGTATGTATGTAACACAATAGGGTTACATAGAAAAAGGCTTGGAAACCCTAACTGGCTCACATTATGATTTATAACTCTGGCGAAAGGAAAATTATCGAGTACCCACCTAGGTCGCGTTTGCTGCGGGGGGTAACGCATCGGAAACGCATCCTAGAAAAACCTTAGACCACATTGCCACCTTAAATGAATCTTGTAGCTGTCATTAAAAAAAAAAAAAAAAAAAAAAACTTGAAACCCTACTATATTTCACCGTGTGCAAATAGTCTTGAAAGGGACACACAACATTTTTTCCATCTTGCAAGGAGTTGAACAATGTGCAACTTTCTGGAACGTCTTGCTTATTACCTGCTATCGCCCGCCTGTTTACATAAAAGAAAAAAACAGTTTCACCGCTTCCGAAACAACGGATTCTTTTGGACAGGGAGGGAAAGTGCGCCAAAATACACGTTTTTAAGGAGGAGGTTCACTGTTTGTCCACAAGAGTGCAGTGCTGCATGTGTGGAGACACCTTTCTTGCTTTCAAGAAGTTGTAACATCTAAATAGTAAATAGAAAGATCGGGTTGCAAGTTTTTTTTTTCTTTTTTATGACAGCTACAATATTCATTTAACGTGGCAATGTGGCCTTACGCTAAATGTTTATTAGGAATGGAGGGGCTAGCGACGGAACAGCGTGTTTTTATAGTGAATTTCTACTCGTACAGAAAACAGATGACGGCAATGCGGTATACGGTGCTCCGTGACTACTAAACAAAAATGCAACAGATGAAGATCGTATAATGTTGAGTGCTGCCAGCTTACTAGAAGAGGAAAGGAGGGAATTTCAAAAGTTACGTTCTTTATGACACACACTTTACGTTTATAATGGCAAACAAGTAGGGTTTCTATGTATTCATATTGGTTCTGTACTTTATAGTGACCCAATGTTCCACATCAACTTACACCTAGGTATACTTATAAAATAAATTTGACACAAAAATTCTAATAAACATGTTTATTATTACATATGCAGCGTACATGACATCAATATTGAGCAAAACAATAATAATAATAACACCAAATAAAATACAAACTTTGAACTTTTTTTTATTTGTCCCGTAAAGGACGTCAATATACATTAGCCCATACGAATTTTTATAATAAACGAATATAAATAAAAACTGACAAAATATGTCATTTTCCTAATTACAGAAAAAGGATAATTTCTATTATTACACATACGTAATGGAAATAATTAACACAGTTACTAGTTAAATTAAATCAAGATATCGCCATTATCAACAATAAACACTTTCTTATATACTTATAAAAAAAACATATATGCATTTACAATGGAAAATATCACACCAAAACATTATACCTGTAAATATTGTTACTTGAAAGCAACAAAGTGATGTTTGTTATATGTGAGTAATTGCTATCGCACAGTCAAATAAAATAAGTCTCCTACTTTTTATTAAAAAAAAAAAAAAAAAAAAAAAAAACATATTCTCACAGCTCTAGGTAGAAAATTTTACCACCTTGCTTTTTAACGAAAGAGTTGAAAGATTTCAGGGAAATTCACGTTTATTTTATGTAAATTGATTCATAAATAAGAATACAGAGTTTTCCAAATAGAGTTGAGCAGTGTTTGTTTGAACAAGTCTGTACAAAATGTGGATTTTTGAAGAAGTTTTAATCCATTTTAACAATTAGGGGTTTAGTGAGAGAGGGAGTTATACCACAAATCTTGAAAATTTTAGTTTTTGCCATTTCTAATCTTCTCTGTTATATGTCATTTACCATGTGAACTACAATCATGTGACATAGATCCCGTGTTTTCTGCAGCAGATGTTCTGAGTTCATGAATACGTCCTCAGTGGCATTTTGAGTGAGAGAAGGAGCTATGCCACTTACAGATGGTATCTGGTATGGTAGTAGAGGATGCACCAACAGTTGAATAGTAAAATATTACAGAGTGATGTTGTAATATTTGGTGCTAGCTTTTATAACACAAAAACAACTGCTGTGAAATTTGATTCAATACTACCATGTATACTCTTCTTCAAATACACCTACTTTTACATAAAACTCTACAAGAAGATGCCATTTCGTCGATCCAATACCGGAAGAGATCTCGTGGTTGATTATCCTTAAGAGTCTTCATCCCGGCGAAATTAAAATACCGCTATTTTTACAGTAATTATGTGATATCTTCAAATAGATAAAATATAATCGAAATGTGGAACAAGAGCGCCCTAGACAATATTATTTTACATGGGATACCGTTATCACGACTCACTTATCTGCTTTCGATTTCGAGCCATTTTGAAAATCGGCATTTATTTTCGCGTTTCTAAACAGCTGAAAACGGAAAGCCACTAGGTGACTTGTGATTTCGGTACCTCACGCAAAATAATATTGCCTAGGGCGCTCTTGTTCCGTATTTCAATTATATTTTATCTATTTGAAAATATCACATAATTACTGTAAAATTAGCGGTATTTTAATTTCGTTGGGGTGACTACTCTATTCAAAAGTACGACTACTCTATTCTAATAGTAAAAGATCTCATGGCAATAATACCTTGTAGTCGTCCAATTTTTCATGGTGTTTACCAAAAAACTAACATCCACAGAAACAATGCACAATGAAGATACTTAAAAAGACATTCTCTCTTTCTTATGTAAAGCTGTAAAACATGATTTACACTCATGCTATTTACATTGAAGTTCATGTTTTACCATTTGCATAATTCACCTAACAATAAGTTAAGAAGTAAAAAGTTGACCCTTTATTATACAAATTATGACGTAATACGATGTTTTAGAAAACTCAATTTATTCCCATTCCTTCCCAAAGTGGCATAGCTCCCTTTCTCGCTAGACCCCTCAATCCTCACTGAAAGTTAATTTTCTATATATAAATATATAGACTCATCTATGTGCAAAAAAGGAAGAAGAAAAGACAAGAAAACAATTGAAATAACACACAGTAGATCCAATAATTCATTAACAAAATAAAATCTTCATTCAGTTACTGTTCGTAATTACCATGTCTTTATTTAACATTTTTATTGTTGTTTAGATTAGATCGTCTATTCTCGTCACAGTCAAATTTGAAGGAGAAATATATTCAGAAATTGCATAACTCAAATAAAACGGTCTCCGAAAGAGAACGGTAGAGTTTGACTGGGTAATTGCGACTCGTGTGTTACCCGACACAAAGCTAGGATGGCCTTTATTCCGTTCAAAAGTTTAAATATTTTATACTGTGAAGCATTACATATTTTAGTAGCATAAACAGAGTTCGAAAAAACAAACTTCAGTAGATTTCGATATATGCCCCATTACCAGCGAAAATCGCATAAAAATGGTACTCAGTTTCCGTCTATACTCTAGCAAGGACGTCTTCAAGTAATATTAGCAGGTGCTTCTCTGATACGTGGCTTCAGATGGTCGACACTGTGCAGTTTCTCACTGTACACCATATTCTTCATATCACCCAAAAGAAGTACTCTATATTGGGCTAGGTTTGTATTTTTTGGTGGCCAAGAATGGATCCTCGTTCGATTCATGTCTCAGACAAGTTCTTATTTGACGCATGTTGCACATCAATTACAAACTGAGATGGTGCCCCAACCTGTTGAAATATTACCCAAAATGTTCTTCGATCTGAAGAAATACATTTTGACTGGTTGTTACCAGTAAGCACTGTAAGCATCATGATCACGCAGGCCAAAACAGTTGTTGCCTTAGTACGCCCTTTTTCGATTTTCTTCTGTGCCCAATGTCTTTTGCAGTATCCTAACCAAAAATCGACCATTCTTTATCGGAGATCCCGTGAATATGACAACTTCAAATACTCTCGTGAGCATTTTTGTGCGTTATAGACTCTGTGGGCTATAAATGATTCAAAACGATGTCGACACTATTCTACTTCGAAATCCTAACTACATATAAAGGTAGATGAGCTGACATAAATTATTGGGCACTTAATGTAGGGCTGCATTGACTAATTTGGCATGATTGTAGCTTTCTGGAAATAACCCACAGGAAAATTGCCAAAAGTGAATATGTTTAATTTTTAGGGGGTCTAAATGGGGGTTTAAGTTTTTTCCCTATATTATTTAGATGGGCCTTTTATGACCTATAATATCATGTTTTAGGTGCTTAGATTTGGAATAAAAACTTGAAATTCCGTATGCTTGTACATTTTCGTTAACACTACCTAAGAAAAACAGTAAACATAAAAAAGTCCAACTTTAGATTGGTTTTACAGGGAGCTGAAAAATCTTTGCCATGTTATTTATATGGAACACCTTTTACACCCTCAAATTATTGAGCACTTACTGTAGGGCTACAATGATTAAATTTGGCATGATTGTAGCTTTCCGAAACTAACCTACAGGAAAATTGCCAAAAGTGAATATGTTTAATTTTTAGGGGGTCTAAAGACGGGATGATTTTTTTTCCTATATTATTTGAATGGGCCTTCTTTGGACCTATAATCTCATGTTTAGGTACTCAGAATTGGAAGAAAAACTTATAATGCAACACTTCTCCCTATTCAGACGGAACTTTCCAGGACCACAATGCAGATTGCCATCGAGCCAGAACTGTAGTTGGTTGGCTCGAGGAACATTAAATTGAGCTGCAGCGTATGAATCGGCCCCCTAATCCACCGGATCTTAATCCAATAGAACATCTATGGAATGTTGCGAAACGAGCTCTTCTCACGAAGACTCCTGCATAGACATCTATTGGCTCATTGTGGGGTGCCTTTAGGAATGCATGGCATCAGATTCCCGTGGAAACATATAAGCACTTTAAAAAGCACATATCATGCCGTGTCCAGGCCATCTTTCGAACAAAAGATGGACTAACGAAGTGTTAGGTAAGTGGTCGCAATTCAATAAAACTACCCCATCAATCTCAGCTGACCTCACTGTACGAAGCATGGCATTCAGTGGTGTAAGTGACGAGTTGTGTAGAAACCCTCAGTGCATACGAGTAATATCAGGAACTCATAAACAGAAACAGAAAAGTCAGAAAAGAGAAGGTACCTCTGGAAAGAACATCCTCTTAGTGTATGAAACATCAATCACATCTTCATGCCTTCCCTGCATGCTATTTGTGCAAATTAAAACGTTTGTCGATGAGTGTAAGCCTCGGTTTTTATCTTTAGCAATGACATTTGCCACGTGTATATGTTGTATAGAGGGAAGTAAAAGGGGTAAACAAGAAGATAGGAAAGCTACAAAGCTTTCTTCGCTCTGTTCCTTTGGAAGAGGGATAAGAAAACTGAAAACCAGGAAAAGAACCCGTTAATCGATTATGATACATGAAGAAGAATTTACCTAGCAAAACTACACTAGGGGACAGTGATGCTTTTAGGAAGTGAGATAGGCAAAATATCCCCGAAGGGCTACAAATTTCCCCAGAATCATATCCTCATTCACTCAAATGTGAGTACCAATATTTTGGTAGTACTGCTTTCTTATCCCCATATATTGAAAGAGCCTCTGGGGTAAAACTTATGAAAGCAGCATTGCTGGAGGGAGTGGCAAATATATAGGTACTCATACATGTTACTCTTGAAAATTAATTGTCTGTTGTGATGCACAAAAGTACTAATTTATGTAAGAAGGATTTTTTTCTTAGCGGTAATGTGTGTTTGAAAGTCATGACAACACCTGCAGCTCATGACACTGGAATTATGTCAGACAACTGCAGAAATGGTCGTTTGTCCACACTCACGGAAAAAATGAAATCTTTTAGTTTAACGTCCCACGATTATGCCCTTTTAGGCTAAGGGAGACGATGATTAAAGTAAGTGAATGATGATGGTAGAATTGGTGGAATGAGAAAGTGGGAGGAAATGGAAGTAAACCGAGAAAACCTACGGACACGATTTGTCCACCACCACAAATTCACTTGGCCGGGAATCGAACCAGAGTCCCCGCGTCCAAGAGGTAAGCGCTCTACCACTGAGCCACCCTTCAGGTAAGAAGAAAACGTAATTGGTTCAGGATATGTTCACAAGATATCACGGTTTTGATCTATGCTCTCCTTTCTACGGAATTGGGCTAGGAAGGAGATTTATTGTATTAACAGAAACTATGAATCCGTTAGGAAATCGCATTTGCTTAATAACAAACTGCAAGATTTCCTGCCTAGCTCAGTAATAAATATTCCCAAATATTTGCTAACAACTTGTAGATAATGCTGGTGCATATTCGATGTTTTCATTTTGTATTGAAATTGCACTAATCTGAGGTTTCCATCCGGCCATTTCACTACAATCAATTAGCTCTTTAAAAACTTATAAGATATTCATTCCGTAAGGACACTTATTTTTCATACACCCTGTAGAAACTTGCCGTTATGTGTAATGCGGAATAAGAAGATTCGAGATTTATGACTCATTCCATTTAGGCGGAAATTTACTAAACAACCAGAAACATCGGTGATTTCAAAGAAACGTTAAATAGGGTATCACTCACAGCATCAAAGGCGGAAGAGCTTTGCTCGTCTTTTGCTCATTGTACCGCAAAGGATGTTTTACTTCGTTATTTTTTCTTCTTCATTTTTTAACCTAGATTTCCAGAGAAATCGGGAAAAGATGTCCTTACAATTTCAGTATTAAAAATCAGTTCATAATGAATATCTTAAAAGATACTCATCAGAAAATGGTAATTACTTCCTTAATGAGTTGTGTTAAACATTGTTTGAAAAAGATATAAAAGCGTTGAATATGACTTACTATGGAATATGCTATCCTGATCCTAACTATATATAAAACTACATGAGATGACATAAATTATTGAGCACTTCCTGTTGGGCTACAATGATTAAATTTAGCATGATTGTAGCTTTCCGGAAATAACCCACAGGAAAATTGCTAAAAGTGAATATTTTTTAATTTTTAGAGGGTTTAAAGAGGGGATGAATAATTTCACAATGTAATTTAAATGGGCCTTTTTAGGATATAATATCATATTTTAGGTATTTAGAATTGGAATAAAAACTTGAAATTCAGTGTGCTTGTACGTTTTCTTTAGCGTGATCTAAGTGAATCATCAGAAATAAAAATGTCCAACCGTAGAGTGGTTTTATGGGGAATTGAAAAATCTTTCACATGTTATTTATGTGGGACGTATTGTACACATCCAAAATGTTTAGGCACTTCCGGCAAGATTAGAATGATGAAATTTGACATGATTGTAGCCTTCCAGGACTAACCAACAGAAAAGTTCCAAAAGAAAATATTTTTAAATTTTTATTGGTCTAAAGGGGGACGAAGAAATTTCCATGTTATTTAAATGGACGTTTTCTTGTAATACAAAATCTTATCTTTTATATAGTTGAAATAGGAAAAGAAACGATAGAATTGTGGGATCAAGAGATGTGAGGCTGTAGGTCGAGCAAAGGTACTGTGTGAGGGCGAACCCTTCGGATGGGCAGCGTTCTCCGGACAGCGGTATACGGTATTCTCTTGCTTACTATAGAAATCAGTACGGAACATACGTTATCCGTATGCTGCATAGGCACTGCCCTTAGATGTTACATCATGTCGTTGCAGGATGTCTGACATCTAACAGTTTTCCATATATCACACACTGTTAAAAATAACTTCTTAAATTTGAGAAACCGATTCTTATCTGTGCACCGAGACACTATTTTCTTAGAAATGAGAGTTGGCAATTCTCATTCGTAACGAAAGTAACAGTATATTTTCTCGTTTCGCTTTATACAACCTCATCTACTTTTCTTCATTTCTCATTAATGAGAGCTTCAAAATCTTGTTTCTAAGAAAAGATATTCTCGGTGCACAGATAAGAAACCGTTTCTCAGATTTAAGAAAGTATTTTTAACAGTGCATGCATATACTTATGTTACCTTCGTCAGCTATATGTTATATACGTCCATTTGTATGTAAGATCCTGATCACCTACATTGTTTCATACGGAAAGTACGTATAGATGGAACACTTATACAGAAAGTATTATAAAACATGCGTTTTCAGTTATACGTCTGCTGTACGTTGTGCAAAAACTACAGGAATTACGCATGTAACCTATTTTTTTAAGTACGCCACCTACATTTTTTTTCTCAGTGCAAGTTCACGAAATTCACTGTTGATGGAAAGGGCGATAGATTAGAAATGCGAGGCTGTAGACCTAGCAAACTCGAGGGTCTGGGGGCGGAGCATCCAGCTAGGCAAAGGCTAGTCTATATTATTAAATTGAAAGTGACTATGTTTGTGACTCTTAATTTCTTGAACCGTCCGACAGGTCTCGATCAAATTTTCAACGTACATGCGGTTCTGGTCTGGCAGTGTTTTTAGCTATGTACTTTGACGGTATAACTTAGGGGAGGGGGAAGAGGGGGACAAAAAAGTAAATAAAACTTAACAACTCTTGAACCACCCGACCGACCTTGATCGATTTTTTAAATGTAGATGAGGTTCGGGACTGGGATGATTTTTTTGTCATTTCACTTTGACGGAGCAAAGTTATGGGAGGGGGTGGAGGGGGGATATACAGAAATCAATAAATATAAAAATAAAAGTGACTACGTTCGTGAATTAATTACTTTTGAACCACCCGATCGATCTCAATAGAATTTTCAACATAGATGCAGCTCAAACCTGGGAAGTTTTTTGTCATTTCATTTTGACAGTAGATCTTAGGAGAGGGTGAGAAGAGAAGGGGAAATATATGAAAATGAATAAAACTTAATAACTCTTGAACCACGCGACCGAACTCGTTCAAACTTTAATCATAGATAAGGTTCCGGCCAGGGATGTTTTCTTCATTTCACTTTTACAGTTCAACGAAGGGGAGGGGGGAAATATATGTCAAAAATGTAAAAATAAAAGTGACTATCTTTGTGACTTCATCACGCTTAAAAAACCCGCCTGATCTTAAGAAAATCAACATAGATGAGGTTCGAACCTGAGGTGGTTTTTATAATCTCACTTTAACTGTAGAAATTAGGGGAAGGAAGGGAAGAAATCTATATAACTAAATAAAACTTTATAATTCTTGAACCGCCATGCCGATCTCGTTCAAACTTTAATCATAGATAAGGTTCGGGTCTGGGATGTTCTCGTCATTTCACTTTTACCGTGCAACCTACTGGAGGGAGAGGGGGAGATATATGTAAAAAGAATAAAAATAAAAGTGACTGACTTTGTACCTTCTTCAAGCTTTAACCACAGTACTGATCTTAATCAGATTTTGAATATCGATGAAGTTCTTACATGGGGTGTTTTTTATCATATCACTTTGACGCTAGAACCTAGGGGAGGGGGAGGCTATGGATATATAAAAATAAATAAAACTTAGTAACTCTTGAATCTCCGGACAGATCTCGATCAACCTAGGTAAAGTTCGAACATGAAATGAGTTTTTTCATATCACTTTGACGATGTAACTTAACCCCTTTGTGCATGATTCTTTTTTAGCGAAAAACATAGTCAGTATTGGAAATCCTCATATGGGAACTTGAAAACTGAATTAAAACTTGAATTTTAGATTTTTCACTTAATTCCGATGAGAAGTAAGCAAGTGCCATATATGAAACACTTACAACTCACAAAGAACATGCCAGATGACACCAAAATATCTTATTCATACACGTCAATATCTCACAGAGCATACAAAACAGTCATTTGGTGCCTTTGATAATGCACAGAAAAGTGAAAAAAGGGGATGTGCCATATATGGCACTGGATGCAGTAAGGGGTTAATAGAGGGGAAAGACATTTACAAATGATCGAAAATGACCGATATTATTGTGGAATCCATAGTTTCTGACAAGTAAACCTTACGTTTGGGTGAATCGAGTTGCTGACTGAGACACATATGAGAAGGTAGTACTAAATGTGGTCAGTATTTTAGTGAAGTTGTAGGTGCGAAGCTCCAGGGGTTTAGGAGATACAGCTACCAGAACATCACAGGGAAGTACAGAATAGTCTTCATACAGTTGGAGGTAAAAGCACTGTAAGACCTTCTGTAACGACAAAAGGTGAATAACAAATATATGGGTACATATTAGGACTAGGAGGAAGTCATATAGTAAGGGTATACCTGACGACGGCCATCTTGAAATCCGCCATTTTGAATTAAGGTTAAGTTTTTAAATTAGGAATAGGGTAATGTGATACATGATTTAAGGCGCAAATTTAATCAGAAGAACAATGGTGACGTTAATTTTGATTTACGCGCAATTGGTAAAAAGTTACAGGGAATGTCAACAACAAGACAAAACCAAAAGACATTAATATAAAACCATTCCCTGACACACACAGCCATTAATCTTACCCTTTCACAGAAAAACCAGCATAGCAACAAACAAGGGAGATGTTGTCGCGTGTGTGTGTGGCACAGACAAGGTGAGCAATAGTACAGTGAGGACAAGAGCGAACGAGAAATAGATGTGAACAGGATACAAGAAAAACAACGAAATGGCCTGCAAGTACAGCATCAAACAACTAACATTGTAACGCCACCAATGTATTTCTGATAAACTTCTAGCCCTAAGTCATCTATTGCATTACTCTATTCCCATTTAATTTTGTGCTGGTTAATGATAAAGCAAAAATGGTTATACCGTTGGATTTATGGTAAAATTTGCTATTAATAAGATGTCACTGTTATGCGTTTTGTTTAAAACTTTTATCTGATTCAAAATGGCGGATTTGAACATGGCCGCCATCAAGGCAACTCTTACCATAGACCTAATATTTATCCACCTGCTTTTTATTTAATTATTATCCTTAACACAAAATTTACAAGGTGGGGTAAAGGACTAATACATATGCTGCAACAATATTTAATTTCCCTGTAACTTTTTACCAATTGCGCGTAAATCAAAATTAACGTCACCATTGTTCTTCTGATTAAATTTGCGCCTTAAATCATGTATCACATTACCCTATTCCTATTTTAAAAACTTAACCTTAATTCAAAATGGCGGATTTCAAGATGGCCGCCGTCAGGTATACCCTTACTATATGACTTCCCTCTAGTCTTAATATGTACCCATATATTTGTTATTCACCTTTGGTCGTTAAAAGAGGTCTTACAGGGCTTTTACCTCCAACTGTATGAAGACTATTCTGTACTTCCCTGTGATGTTCTGGTAGCTGTATCTCCTAAACCCCTGGAGCTTCGCACCTACAACTTCACTGAAATACTGACCACATTTAGTACTACTTTCTCATATGTGTCTCAGTCAGCAACTCGATTCACCCAAACGTAAGGTTTACTTGTGAGGTCACTGAGATGAACAGTAACACTTCTGATGCCATTTAAATCCAAATTCAGCTCCGCAAAATTGTGGGAGAGGAGGGGGATACATAATGATCAAAATTACCAATATCAGTGACGAATTCATACTTTTCGTGGTTCCTGAGATGAACAATGACACTTTTGATGCCGAGTCCCGCAACATGGGGAGGAGAGGGGATATATAAAAATCATCGAAAATGGCCAAATAACTAGGAGCGTTTTAGTAATAGTAAAAAGTGACTGACTAACGAAACATATTACTATTTTTTCTTAATTTAACCCAGCGAAGCAGGTAATTGACGCTAGTATACTATAATATTAAATAATTTAATGAACACCATTCAAAAACAAAATATAATTTAATATTATTTTTAGGAAAGAAAATAGAACATTTCACTACTGCCGTGTCGTGACAAAACGCTGTAACTTTGGCGAAGAAGTTTTGCGAAAATGAGCCTTAAAGTTTTCATCCGAAAATGTGATCTGTATCGTGTAGAACCAGTGTAACTAGGCAATAATGGTCAACCAATCAATTTTCACCAAATTTAATCACAACATGCATTTACGTAACATTACATGTAAAAGCGGGTTTCCAAAGTCAAGATACACTATTTCTACACGATACAGATCACATTTTCGGATGAAAACTTTAAGGCTCATTTTCGCAAAACTTCTTCGCCAAAGTTACAGCGTTTTGTCACGACACGGCAGACTAGTTTTTGATATCTGGGTAGTGCTATAGTGATGATATGAAGTGTAAAGGTTAAAGGGAAGCAAGGTTAGAAATGGGGAAAGACGCTTTTATGATGAATAAAATACTATTTTATGGAAGCTTGAATAAAGAGTTGAGAAAAAGACTCATAAAATGCTTCGTGTGGAGTATGGGGCACAAACATGGACATTAAGCAAGAATGATTTTTAAAAAGACTGGAAGAATTAGCTGGGACTAGCAGGAAACGAATGAGAGGGTATTTAGAAATGTTAGGCTATAAAAGAACAATTTTAGATATTATTAACAAGAGGAAGAGAAACTACTTGAAACACTGACTAAAAGGAGGGAAGTACTGGAGGGCATGATGGTGGCAGGAAAGAGAGGGAGAGTGCGAGCGAGGCTACAATGAATGGACGATATCAAAACAAGAAAAATCGTAAGTGAGGATGAAGAGGATAATGGAAGATTCTGGAGCATGGAAGTTTCTCAGTTGCGGCCAGTGACCTGCCAAAAATGGCACAATACCTATGATGATGATGGTGATAATGATGACGATGTTGTTTTGTGTGTAGAAAATAATATGCAAGGAAATGTAAGTAAGAATTTTTGTGCGTATATGCCTGATTAGGTGTTTTTTGTGTGATAAAGTAGAAATATAAAGAATAAGATTGGTATACCGGTACTTGCGCAAGCACTTTTAGAGAGACTGGTTAGGAGTACTTGATCGCTCTTCAACTACGATATGACCAATCGTAGCGGAGCTATGAACTCTTAAAGTTTACTTGTTTCATGTTTCTGGCACCGTATAACTCCGAAACTATCTACTTTTGAGCACGGGTTCATATGAACTTCTTTTTCTTATTTTGATGGGAGGAATCTTTTCACAAAATGTTGTGACACATGTTTGTGATACCTGTATAAGAATCATGATCATCATCTGTGTTCTGTACGGGTAGTAGCGGAGCGCTTCAGGACGGACAACTATGTCGGTCACTATGAGAACACATTGTTCCGTCATGAAGAAAACAGACAGCTATCATGTGCTGTTTGGCGCTCCGTGACTAAAGTCTGTTTCAGGCAAAATGATAGTAAACTCCCCTACCTCCCACCACTTACCACTGCAGAAGGGGAAAGCAAGTCGTTGACCTTCACAGGGAGGGAAGCTTTTCTAATAAACAGAATCGTGTAAACTCTAAATTCGTACGTCAATTCGCTCGCACCTGATGTTGAGAAAGCACTGCTATTCCTTTTGGCTATCAATCCCGAGTGCAAGACGGAACACCAACATTCACCTCTACTTGAGCGTGGTGATGGTGGGGAAATTATTCTTTCTTCCTATCAGGTTATGTCAAACACATTATAGTAACCGCAAAGACAACAAATGAAAATCGTGTAACGTTCAGTGCTGCCAACTTACTAGAACAGAAATGGCGGGCATTTGAAAAAAAAAAGGTTGCGTTCTTTTATGAGACATTCTTAAAATGTGTCAAGAGCATCCTACGAATGAAAGCATCCAAACTCCAATTACTTGATATTCATTCTGTAGGGTATGTAATAACTACACGAATAATTTATAGTAGCAATTACTAAAGAGGAAAATAACTGTATATTGTGGCTTGGTAATATTTATATCACAATATACATTTTTTTTATTTAAATAACAAGAAAACTGCATGCATTAATACAAATTGTGTCATAAACACTTTTGCTCCATATAAGTTGCATTTTATTTACTAGTAAACTGTAGTTTTGATTAAAATATTTATATTGATGTAATTAATCGCTATTCCATTAATTAAAGTTGCATTTTTTAAACGTGTTTTACGATCATAGCAGTAGAAAAATATTCAATTTGTGATACGGTAGTTGACATGAATAATATAATAAAACTGTTTTTAAATGTAAATTAACCATAATGAAAACCATTAATTTTGCCAGCACATGTGTGATATGTTTGAACTTAAAGAACCTAACTAGAGCAGTGGAGGTTCTTGAGGGACGTCACAACGGTGAGATATAAAATTTTATCCGTACAACCTATAATAAAAATACTTAGCTATTATTTTAATTGTTGTATACAACAATATGTACAACAATTAGAAAATTAGGTCACTTTTCTTTGTTTAGCTTCTGTGGATAACATTTTGTTATTAGGGATTTCAAATATTTTGTAGAGTTTTCATACATGTAACGTTAGTGCAAAATATAGCAATAACATACTAGTTATAGCTATCAGCTGAAAAATATATGGATTTATGAAAACTTATTTCAACACTTTTAAAAGCATGTTTACACAATCTAAACTAATAAGTTTTACAGTACAATGCTATCTGAGAAGTATACTTAATTCATACTAGTGCCATCTGGATGATGATTCTATCAAATACCTGCAAACTGCAAACTCAGAGGAAATAGCTCTCTTGCTGAAATAGGTATCTGTGCTGAACCAATAATAATAATAATAATAATAATAATAATAATAATAATAATAATAATAATAATAATAATAATAATAATAATAATAATAATAATATCTTCTCAGGAGGTATAACAATAGTTGAAATATTTTCAACTCAAGAATTGTTGAACAATTTGATGATGTAAATCTTAACTACGGTCTCGCCTCGAAAAAGGTTGAAAAAGATGATTTTTCTCGGATGATGTATTTGTTTCTATTGAAAAAGTTATATTTCGTTCCCTGTCATGAGCACCCTTAGTCGTAACACATTATTTTGCTACTGTTAACAGTGGCGGATCTAGAAGCTAAAAACTAGGGAGGTCAGCCAAAACCAAGGCTATGATGGGCATGAGTTTACTATAAACTTAAAATATATATATATATATATATATATATATATATAATAGATTAAATTATTTTTGTCACTCAGAAAACTGGGGGGTTAGACCCCACGGCCTCTGACTAGATCCGTCACTGGTTGTTAACTAATCGTGTCACTTGAAATTATTCATACATTAATATCAACACAGTATATGAAACGTGATAATATTTTAAACTTTCGATTTCCTTGATCTTAACAGAGTTCTAGCTAAGATATGCCATCTAACAAGGGACCATTCCGATTTGGTGAATTCAATTGCTGAAAATGATTGCTAGCACGGGATTCAACACACACACACACACACACAAAAAAAAAAAAAAGAGGGTCTTTAGTGGCGGACCGTGTACAAGGTGGAAGATAAACGAGGACAAAGTGCGAAGATAGAACGTAGAAAATGTCTGGAAATGCCATGTAAATTTTGAAACAAGTAGAGGAATTGAGGTCAAATGAAGGGTGAGGGAAAAAAAGAAGGAATGTCATAAAACTGCATTTTCGAGAAAACTGCGGTTTAATATTGAAAAACGCGTAAGAAGAATAGGGTTAGTTACATCTTTTGCCCCTTTTTTACATAGACATTTTTACATCTACGTATGCATGTCATATACAGTTAAATAGTACCAAGAGTCACCAACAGATAGTACAAAGCACCTGAAAAAGCACATACATGGACATTCCTTGTTTTTTCCCCTTACCCTTCACATGTTGGATATGAGGAATGCATGTAGAGGTCCATTGAATGGTCCTAATGAGAACAGTGTTTTAACTGTCAATTGTATGTAACTGGTTGTGAGAAGAGTCACCACTGTTACAATCGACACGTTTTGTTGGATGGGCTCATTAATACATCAGAACCCTGAATGGGACAGGTGTCTTTGTGCAAGATACCACGCCAGCATTCATCCAGGGGAACTACTTCTCATTCAGTTATAAGTTGCAAAAAATTATTCTTGATGTTCCAGGATTTGATTTGATCTCTTTCTACCCTTCGTGTATACAATGTGCTCAGGGGCCGTACTACAGGGTCTTTAGTTCCTCATTCACGTCGCCTTTACGACAGTACTAATACATTGCCATAGAGTGGAACGCCTCCTGTTACAGAGGTCTCAAACTGTATTGGCCACTATTGATTTCAATAGTGTGCATCGAGAGTCATATGTCACATGACTCCTCACATTCCCATACCCAACATTTAACCTCAATCCCTGTACTCGTTTCAAAATTAACATGGCATTTCTAGACATTTTCTATATTATATCTCCGCACTTTGCCCTCATTCATCTTTCACCCTGTATATGGTCTGCCAGTAAACATCCTCTTTTTCTCTGTTTCTGTTGATGCTGAATCCAGTGCTAGCAATCATTTTCAGCAATTGGATTCACCAAATTAGAATGGTCCTTTGTAAGATATTATCAGCACGTATCAAAGAGTAAACGACGAACTACCTATTGAATATAACCCTTTCTCCTATTTAGAAGAAACCTTTTGATATCTTTTTGAACACCTGTATTCCCTCTGGAGAGAATTCTTGCTGAAGCGGTGATTACAGCAGCTTATAGTGACTGTTGGAAAATGAGCTGATACCGACAGACATAACTTTGGCGATTCTAGGCAAATATTTCCCAAACAATCTACCTTCGGAGTCGCGGCATGTCTTGATTTGCGAACGTGAGGATAAAAATATCGAATCTCGTCAACATGTTTGTCGGAAGTCGGCTGCTTCTTACATTTACTTGAATTAAAACGTGATGTTTTTGACCGCAAAGTGCATTTGCTGTATTTGTCATCACCATCTTTCAAAGAGTAGAAGCGATCTACGTAATGTGGTAACAAGCAGCACCGACACATTGAATGATTGCATAAACTCTCTTTCGATGAATTCGTTTCCTCAACGTAGCAATAACATCTCTTTAAACTTCGGTATTTATTTTCAAGGTCTCTCTTTGGTGATAATTTTCTTTCGTAATGAGAACGAGAATTTTTGCGTGGCTTATTTAACTTGTCGGACACTTCTGATTCTGAAGAAAAATCTCGCGTTGTTCGAGAAGTTAAACGTTTACTACCAGATATCTCCTTAGGCATTTTCTGATCTGTTTTTTCCTTGGCGATTCCCTCTGCTTCGTATTTGTCACGCAAGGGGTTATCAGACAATATATCCCCACCAATTCCGGTGTCCTGTGTGAAACTGCTTGACGACTGAATTGCATCTGTCGGAGGTAGATTTAGAAATTCTGGGAGAGTAAATGCTGATATAGTATCCTTGGATGTTACAGGAAAAAAACCTCCGTGGAAAGGTACACCATAGGATACCAAATACTTAAAACAAAGCGGATCACTTGTTTTGAACGTATAGATTGTTTCAGTCTCTGAAACCTCTCGAAGTGATACAAATTTAGAATCTAGATCAAACTGATTGATCGCACCCAATACCTCATCTTTGGGAATAATACTGGGGACTTCAATGTCGTAAGTGAGTTGAGGTGCATTATCCTCCGTGTACTCTAAACCACAAAGTTCTGCGTAGTAACCATATTGTAAAAGATCTTGTAATGCGTTGTCTAAATTTGGAGAGTCGTAGTTGATCGTAATGACGAGTGAGCTTGGACTTACGGGTTCGAAGTTCACGATACATTCTCCGTGTCTCGAGACTACTTTCGAGCCAATAACAACTGAATTCAAGTCCTTGTTGTCTTCGGAGGTCAACAGTCGAAAATATATTCTTCCTACAGACATGATACAGCTGCACTAGATGATCTGAGGGGCAGTGCTACTCCCATAGTTTGTAAAACTTAATTCTGTCACACGAAACTGCGACAACAAGTGTTTCCTGGAAAAGGATAAAAGAAACGAAATATTACTGATTATAACTAGTCTTACATTACATTTTAAATAGTACAATTTTATGTAGAAATTTCATCAAACGGGGACAAACAATTCATTTACCATGAAATATGCATTTTTTTTATTACACCTTAATTTTATATTAGTTTCTAGAAAGAATAAACCTTAAAATACGTTATTCTGAATTATTCCTCCCATTAATACTGTTCATTCTAGATGCAAACGACCCTCCCTCTTTCCTCTGACTAATTACAACTCTAAACGATATCAATAATTCTCTAATCTAGAACAAAACACACATAGTGTTATTATAAAAATCTAAGTATTTTTAAGAAATTGTCACAGAATATGTTATTTTCAATCGGGATAGCAAGTGTGGCTCTCACATCATTGATAAATTTCAGCTCTAAGCACAAGGAACGATAAGGATGCCCATATTTTACTCTTCAAATCAAAGAGAAGTTGCGTGTCACCTTATTTCTGGTAGTAGTCATTACAGCAGGTAGGGATGCGCTCGAGTCGAGACATGTCTCGAATCTCGACTCGACTCGACTCGAATTCGAGTCGAGATTCGAGTCGAGACACACTTTGTAAAATTCGAGACGAGTCGAGACAAACGTATTTCTCGACTCGAATTTTCGAGTCGAGACACGAGTCGAGTCGAGACGGCTCTTAAAAATCTCGACTCGACTCGAATGTCTCGAAAATCTTTCTATAATTTTTAATATTATTTTGAAGAAAGTATTCACTCAGAAACAGCCCTGAAACCAATTCCAGCTTTTATTCCTTCAGAAAGGTACAGAACGCATAAAATTAATAGTTAATCTTTAAAGATCAAGATTTAATTTTCAGCTCAATTCAGTTAATTAGAACTAATAGTTAATGTCGTTGTATTTGGTTGTACTGCAAATATAATGATAATAATAATAATAATTGATTATCTAGTTTGTATAAAACTATTATCCGTAGTCTAAATCTAGTTTGTATAAAACTATTGCGATAAAGTGAACTTCATAAATTCTCTGAATGAGCAGTTGGTAGTCTATAGTAATTTAGCATAGTTATAATTATTGTGTTTTCGTTCCCATGAACGCAATAGGGTTACGTCACTTCTGGATTATTCGCTTGCCCAACTACTCTGAGGCTTTAATATGTTGCAGCATATCACGAGCTACGGATAATATATAATGTAACATTTGTTGTACATCAGATATTATGATACGAGACTATTTTACATAGTATATCTTATCTTATATAAATAAAATAAAGAGTTTGTTTGTGTGTTTGTCTGTCTGTCTGTGCGACCTGGGGACCAGACGAGTGGACCGAGAGTTCCCAAAATTTGGTCACGGGTACCTTAGTTCAGGCCCCAGATCAAGACGAAGCGTTTTTTTTTTAAATTTCGAACCAGGGGTGTCTCGGGGGGGACGTTTACTGGGACCGAACTGGGGACCAGACAAGTTGACCGAGAGTTACCAAATTTTGGTCACGGATACCTTGGTCCAGGTACCAGTCTAAGGCGAAGCATTTTTGTCAAAATTGGAAACAGGGGGTCTCAGGGGGGCGTTTAGCGAGACATGTAGTAAAAGTAATCCAAATTGATCGACATTAGTGTCAAATTCATAGTTTTCACGGTCGCTGAGATCAATGGTGACACTTCCATCAGCGATGATTTGCAAATTCAGCTACTACTGTATGTGGGCCGGGTGTCAGCGGGTGAGGAATACCGAGACATGTATAAATAGCCCATATTGATTGATACTAGTGTCAAATCCATAGTTTTCGCGGTCACTGAAATGAATGGTGATACTTCCACAGGTGTTGACTTCCAAATACAGCCCCCATGCAAAGAATGGGTATATTAAGCTAGTATTACAATAAATGGACTGCTTGGATGCCAAGAACTAGTACATATAAGTACCATTCACTTCTATGAATAGGTATTTTTTAAAAGGATTTTTGTAATGGTTCCCAACATAAAAGAAATATGGATTGTTCATGAGATATTGAACTTCAACTTTCACTCCTGGAAAATTTCAATTTTGGAGTTAGGCCACTTGGCATCAAAGCAGTTCACTGTAAGATAAATACATTCCGCACATTAGTAACATAGTTGTTCAGGGGCCTTCGATTTCCATCCTCTCAAATGAAAGCTGAACGATTGCTTGATACATGCTGACTATATAGGAGAAATAGTGCATTAAGTTTTCGAGCTTTGGTACGTATCCGTATTTACACTCTGATATAACTTTAAGTTCACACTCAAATCGAGCTAATTGTTTAATGCATTTCGAAAAGCTTTTGTTTTTATGCAGCTCATTAAGGAAAATCTATTTCATAATCGTAACATTTATGTACTAAGAAACTATGAACGTAAAGTGGACTCAACCTAGCCCCGTGGCCGCTGTGACTCAGTGGCACAGCTCTCACCCTTGGTGTGTGAGGACTCTGATTCTGTGTGTGTGTGTGTGTGAACTCCGCGGCTAGTGTATGCGTCTTTGCCGTGGAAGACTCGGGTTCAATTCCCGGCGCGAGCTCATGTAGTTCGGATTCCACGTTAATCAGTAGGTCTACATTTCATATATCCTCGCTGCTGAAAGAGACGGTAAAGTCAAAATCAACTCAACAATATATATGTGTGTGTGCTTATGTGAATTTCCTTGTGGCTGTATGGTTAACACATACGCCTTGATCGCGGGAGACTCTGGTTTGATTTACGGTGAAAGCTCATGAAGTTGTTACCGGTATCCCACTTTAAACTGTAGATCCATACCTCATATAATCATAGATATAATATATATGCCTTTGATACACTTATTTTCCGACTTGGAAGCCATTGAAAATTTCCGGACACAGAGTCCCGTAAACCGAAAATGAGAAACATGGGTACAGAGTAAAACAGCCATAGAAATTTAAGCTTTTTAGGCTAACTTAATCCTTACATATAATGCAGCTAGCTTGGCCAAGTTATAATGGAGGAAATGCTATCATTGCAACACTCTGAGAATAGAAAATGTTCGTCAGGTATTACTATCCCCCCTCTCCTGCAGAATGAAAACCCTGACTAAAACTCAATATATATATATAAAACTATTTTGTGTAATGTAACAAACAGTGGCGGATAGTATTCATGTTTCCTTGCAGAGGTCCTTACGAGGGTTCGCTTCCATCTTCCTCTCCCCAAGAACTAAAATAAATTAAAACAATTGCTATTACTTGTTAACCTTGTACAAAGGACGCAATTAAAGTCCCAGTGTAACACCCCTTCACATTTAGATTTTTCCCCTGAAAAAAAAAAACAGTTATTATTGTTTCTTGATTTCTCAGTCTCACCTACATAAACATACGAATAGAATTACAGGATAGGACATGTTTAGAGTGCTTGCACGTGACATCTATCTATATTTCTCATCAAATGTGTCACAGATGAAAATTTCCGTTTGTACTGCCTCTATTTTCTGGTACATATGTTTCATTTATGTTATGTTGCTAAAATTCGTTAGGAAACAAGTACAGACTGCGCCTGTGTGCCTGACAAAACGTAAATGTACTGGATAATTATTTCTTCACTTTCTTCCAGAAAAAAAAGTAACCCATCTCATGTCGGCTAACAAAAGGAGGTAGCGGACCAAAGATAGCCGTTGTTTACCTAAGGTCGTTACACAGCAGGGGTTTCATTCAGTCAGAGGGAAAAGAAAAAATAATTTAAGGTTTCTACATTTGTTTTGAACTGCAATATACTTCTTCCTTTTATTTTAAGAACCATTTCCTTCTCATTTGTCTGCACCAGAAAAAAATGCAAAAAAAATCACTAGAATGTGCCTATTTACCCAAAGTACGTACTAGATCACTAGTTCAATAGTAAAATCACTAAATCTAGTACGAAATCATAAATGTGGCATCCCTGGGTTGGAGCGAAAGTAATGGTTGGAGTAAAAACTAGTCCGTATTTCTACTGCGTTCTGTTGTTGAATTCACAAAAATGTTCAAAAATAAATTCAAGAAGTAAAACACGATCCTACAAAAGACTGTTTACTTGCTCACTGGTTTTAGTATTGTGAACTGAAACTCAAGTGCGCAGTCATGTTGAATACTTCTGTCCCTTTCTACTTTACAACTTGAAGTGGGATGAGGGTCAGGTTAGATCTAGTGATATACCGCTAAAGGAAGTGCTTCAGTACAGAGTCGGAAGCGGTATGTATTGTTTATACTACTTACAACGTTACCCCCCACATAAAATATAAATTCACCCTTTCTCCCTTCCCTTTTTCGAATACAATGAACCGACTCTTTTGCTGAAGAAAGATGCTAAAAGAAAATTGAAACATCTGTGTCTAAACTTTCTTTGAAGCGCTGTCTTATGTATTTGTAAGGTTTTGCGAGTGTTTTCGAGATAGCCAAATCTTTTACCATGGACTCCTGCTGCGAACTGACCGTGAGTAAACACCCGATCTCGCGGTGCGCAATTTCTCTCGCACACGTGAAATGGGTTTGTTGTTTCCAAAACAAATAGGAAGTTACCTTGTGCTTTTGCATTTCTGCACGCACACAGGTACCATTGTTGTTTTAATGATCAGAAGAAATATCAAAACCATCCGATATATATGATACAAAACAGCTAACAGAGGGAGGCAAAGATAAAAGTAGGCCTATACCAAGTTTTCCGCGTGGTACCATTATAGAGAATAAATATTTGATAAAGTCACGTAGATGCGCTTAAACCTATTCCATCTGTCGTTATAATTTTTCTGGTCTCATCAATTTCTCAGGAGAATACGTACAACATATGTCCAAATTCCATATATACTCTTTCTAAACTAATGAGTAAACTCATTAAGAACACCAACTGATATCAATAAACAGGAAAGAAAACTATACTTTATACTTCTATCATTTGGTACACGTCTCTATGAAGCACAGCTTGTTTCTTTTCGAAATAGCTCCTTCGTGTCACAGCTGTGGTTAGTTTTGTTTTGTGTTAGGATGAAAGAGAGAAATGCAACATTTACTTCGCGGTGAAGTTATATATATTATTAAGATGAGCGTTGATAAGCGAGGTTTAACAAAGAGTGCCTTTCGGATGCACAATTTAACGGGTAGTTGCAGTCCGTATTGAGAATCGAACCAAAACTATGTAAGACATGTTAATATTGAGCTCTTTTGTGGTAAAAGCGAACTTCAGAAACACACAAAAGATTTGAAACATCAAGCTAATGTAAAGCAATTGAAAAATAGCCTACCTATCGCTGCATCTTTTCTGTGGCTAGGAACATGCAGTGTGTAGCAACAAGAATCGTGTTAAGGAATTTTTTCGAGCATAACATTCCCTTCCACACCATAAAAGACAATATAATGTTTGTTAAAAGAAAGTGCACATAATATTTTTAAATTTTGTTTGTGATCCTATCATACATAATTGTAAATAATGCCTTTCATACTACGAGAATGAGTTCAACTATACGTCATGGCCCCTCTAAAGCGGGGCCGCGGTGGGTCAGTGGTAGATCGTTCACCTCTGGTACTTGGGGACCCTGGTTCGATCACAGCTCGCACCAAGTGAACTTTGTGGTGGACAAACACCGTGTGCGTGGGTTTCCTCGAGGTTCTTCCGTTCCTCTCACTTTCTTCATTCCACGATTTCACTAATTTCTCATCATCACCCCTCTCCTTTAGCCTAACCGGCATAACCGTGGAACGTAAAACTCAAAGATTTCACTTCATTTTTTCCCTCGAAAGCGATATCTTTCAAAATTATTTATTGTTAGATATTGTAAATTTACGGTATCTATTTTAGTGGACGGGAAATTTTGCATCTAATCGGATAATTTCATGGCTTCTAACAAGAATTCGCAGTTACGAAATTTGCATCACTGTCTTTTGAAAGGATGCCTAGAAAAAATACTACTAGAAAATAACTGAAAACACAAAATGGATTTGATAGCCAAATTCACGTCATCTTGGTGCGTCATCATTTTTCTTTAAATATTTGTATTTAGTATTAGATTAGAGTTTAGTGTCCCTTTCAGCATCAAAGCTATATGAGACGTGAACTTACAAATTAACGTGGGTTCAGAACCACAGGAGTTCCCATCGGAAATCAAAGACGCGTACGCTAATCATATGAACAAGGGTGTTCGATATTTAGTAATGTGTACATAAAGTTGTGAAATTGCGCTTGTATAATGGAATGCAATTCCTTCTACTGACATAAACTTTCACAATACTTAGCTGGACAAAGTATCTTTAAAAAGAAAATGTCACTCTTTATGTTTCAGTTCCTGGTTCGACTGAAGGATAGAACAAATTGCAATGAGCGTTTTTGGATCCTATTTTGTGTAGTTGATTCATCATAAACTTGGTATTTGATACGGATATGAACAGCGGCGTGCCGTCAAGGGGACTAGGGGACTAGGCTAGTCCCCTGGAATTTTAATTAAAGTATTTGTGATAAATATATACCAAAGAAAACGAAAACATTTCTCTATTTTTGTAAAATAACACTATTTCAATTGTTCTGACACAACTATAGTCAGCGCCCGTATGCTGGGTGCGACAGCGAAGTGGAGATCGGAAACGCTCGGGTTTTAATCGGCTTTTCTCGGGAAAGGGAACAGGATCCAGTCAGCTAGTCCTCATATTATGTTGTCTAAGCTCTAAGCATGGGCGTTCTGTCGTAAGCAAATTTAATGCTCGTTTGCTTTTTACAGTTAATAGTTTTAACGCTATTAAATTTACAGTATTAGTCTTGACACTTTAAGAAATCTAGTGAAGTGTGAACTTTTTAGATTATCAATATATTTTGAAAATGATTCAAAGAATAAAGTATGGAAGGGGACTCGTTTGAGAAACCGAGTCCCTTGCAGCAAAGCGATGGCGCAAACAGTGGTATTACTTCAATTGGTATAGAGGACAGTAGGGGTGGGGATCGGCTGTTTCAGCCTTGTATTCTGTACCATTGGATTCCTTAATTTTCAAGAAATGCAACAAATAACAACCAGTGGTAGAACAACTCCAAGCATTTCCATTTAGACAAAAATGAAAGATTATATACATAATATCAATATGGATTATTTTGCTTCTTCAAAATAGCTAACTGCATGTAAGACAAGAAACAAACTGTATTGCTGGCCTTGTATTCTGTTCCACATAGAAAAGGACGTGTGGAATAATTATGGCTTTTGTGACATGAACAATTTTCACAAACCCAAGTTCCACCAAGAAAAATGTTATTCACACCTGTCCACAATAACCAAATTGAAAACTTTCACGAAACCAGAATTGATTTTTAATTGAGCAGGCAATGCAGAAGTTGATTCAAACCGAGAACTAATGAACCGATTGATTTATTCCTCTTGTTTTATGGCTAAACAAGAGCTATCATTTAGAAGTCATAATAAACAGGAAGATTCTGTCAATTAGGGAAATTATATTGAAGTAATTCAGTTACTTTCTAAGTACGACACTAAATGGACTTGCAGGGGCGCCTGAAGAAAATTTTCTAGGGAGGGGCCCATGTCCATGGTTGCTATGTTGCATCTGGTATTTCTGGTATTTAATATACGTGGTTTGCTATATTACGTATACATTTTCGTGAGCCAGAGGAAGGTCCGGGCCCCACCCTGCCCTCTCGTTCGGGCGCCCATGTTGACTTGTCATCTTCACAGCATTGGAGTGTTTAAAGGAACGTCAAACAGAATTCAGAATTATATTATTAAATGTGTTGGTGAGTAATTCTGGATAAAATTAAGTCATAAATAAACAATACACTTCTTACAGCAATAATGTTGGACAAAACTACGGACATTGCAAAGATCTCTCAACATTCAATCGGTACGTGAAAGAGGCAATTCGTGAAAGATTTATTTGTTTTGCAGATGTTACTACTAAAAAAAAGCAGTGATTGCACTGCGACTGCTCTAAGTGAGCATGCTTTCCAAATTCTCTCTCATTTTAATTGTAAGCAAAAGCTTGTAGCACTAGGCAATGGATGGAGCTGCCACATTTTCTGGACATTTGAACGATTTACAATCTTTTGTGAAAAGGTGTTTGAGTGCACTCACCATACACTGCTATCATCACAGACTCAATCTCGTTGTTCTACAGTCTGTTAATCACATCAAGGAATGTAAAATATATTTTAGAATAAGTGGCATTCCAAATTTCTTTTCATATTCATCGAAACGCTGTAACGCGCTTGCTGAATCAGAAGTAACTAAGCGATTTCCAACGGTTGCCACTATAAGATGGAATTACAATTCCAAAATTGTGAATGCAGTGAATGAAAATCAAATAGAACTCTTACGGTGTTCTGAGAACATTGTAGAAGATTCAGATAAATGCGACACCGAAGCATTCATGACTACAAAAAAGAAAAAAAAAGAAAAATGTGAGAGTTATCATTGAAGGATTTCGATTTTGCATTTCTCCGTACGGATATACTATTCAACATTCTTTAAAGTAAAACCTTGGATGTGAAATATTGCATCCAAAAAGTACAAAAGATGGTATCTCAACTTAGAAATGCAAGAAACGATTTTGAAGACTAAGAAAGTAGAATTGGAAAAGTAGAATTGGATGACAACGGGAACCTTCTAATAAAAGACGTAAAGTGGATGACTGAACAGATTCAGAAATTAAATATGTGCGTATCTTCAATGACATTATTGATACTGTGATTTCGAGATCTCAGGGAGTTACAATTTCTTGAGCTGTTAGATTTAAAGAATTTTCAGTGCTTGAAATCTCGATTTCCTGATTGCTTGTTTTTGACCCTTAAATCAATTTACGGGAGATTTTTTTTTTTTAATTTTAACAATTTGCGGAGTGAATTAATATAGGTTTACAGACTCTTAGATTTTTCAAATAAAACTGTGACTGAAATTATCCATTTCTTGAAAGAAAGAGGCTTGGTAGAAGAAGCGTTTACAGAAACATAAATTGTGTTATTTGGTGTCAACAATACTACTCAGGACCTCCACTCTACAGCACACATTCTCTTCGAACCTAGTCCCCTGTGAGAAAAGTCACGGCACGCCACTGGATATGAACTATTACACTTATTTGGTGTTTATTTCTAAATAATAAGTCCTAATACAATTTCATAAAGTTGTAATTCTTCTTTAGTTTGTATCACTTTACACAATGACAAATCCAAAAGGTGTGTTGTATCGGTGCAGTACCAGTTTTTCACGTTTTTCAAAATGTTCCAAAACCCCAAGAATAATCTTTAATTTCTGATATTTTAGTCGTCACAAATTACAATTTTATAATGTAGTCAATGTTATAATTACTGGGCAGTTGGGCGTTTAAACTAATGACATCATAATAAAGTCAAAACCATAATTTTGAGTTGAATTGATTCTGAGTTTAACGTCCCGTTTAGCAGCGAGGCTATGTGTGACGTGGACCTACTGATCAACGTGGAATCCGAACCACATGAACTCCCACCGGGAATCAAGCCCAGGTTTCCCACGCCAAAGGCAAGTATGCTAACCGTTGGCCACGAAGGAGCTCCACCATAATTTTAGTGGGCGATAAGAAATATCTCGCCAGTGCTTTTACAATAAATAAAATTTTATAAGTATTAAAGAATAGTGGTAAGAGATTTTATAATAGCTCTTTTATTTATGAGATATGAGTATTTTGAAAAAAAAAAAAAACAACTAAAGAATAGGTTGCCGGAACCACAAAAGACTCGTAAAATAAACTTTCTTATAAATACATACGCACCTTACTCACCTTTTATAATTGCTATGCTTACGTTCTCCATAAAAACAGAAATTTTCTTTTAGTGATACTTTACACAAGATCATGAAGTGGGTTCAAATTTAATTAAAGGCAAAATACAATACAATAATCCACAAATATTGCCTCAAGTGAGTTTAAAGATTTCTAAACACTAGTGCGAAACCGGGCTCTGCCGTTGCGATCGATTTACAGGTCTTGAGACGAAAGTAAGAAGGGACTTACGCACACAGTAAGTAAAAACAATTAATATGCCTGTAACTTTCCCCCAAATGGGTGTATCTTAAAACTAACCTCACCATTATTTTTCTAATTAAATTCTAGCCCGAAATTATGTATCATATTACCCTATTCCCATTTTGAAAACTTGACCTTAATTCAAAATGGCGGATTTCAAGATGGCTGCCATCAAGGTCATATCTACCATATGACTTCCCCCCAGAACTTATATGTATCCACATGGTTTTTCTTCACTTTTCTTCATTAACGCTCCGTTTACAAAGGGTAGCAAGGGACTTCTGTATTAATCTCTAATAAGCACATCACAACTCTTAAAACTTATTAAAAAAATAGAAAACATGCACCATGGCAAAAATTTGTCATCACAAGTAATGATGCACACATGCCTTCTATCAGCAAAAAAGTTTCATTCAAATTGGAGCCGGACATTTGAGTGATGTCCCTTGTGGGATGTGATTGAACGTGACGTCAGAACACATCGCCCCCCTTCCCGGAATTCACGGGAATTAGGTGACCTGAGTGAGCACATGTGGTGCCAGCTCTCTCCAGCGACCTATCAAGGATCATTGCGTGTATGCCAAGACGTGTCGCCGTTTTTATCCATGCCAAAAGTCGACATACTGACAATTAGGTAGGTAGTCATGATGGTCTGGCTGATTTGTGCGTATATTTTAACTCGTACATTTTGTCTCGACTCGAATTTCGAGACGTCTCGACTCGAATTCGAGTCGAGTCGAGACAGAGACTGTCGAGTCGAGACACGAGTCGAGACAGAAACATATTTTCGAGTCCAGACACGAGTCGAGACAACATTTTCTCGAGACGAGTCGAGACAGGCTTAAATCTCGACTCGACTCGACTCGAATGCATCCCTAACAGCAGGTAATCACACTTTTGTGTCCCTGGGTCCCTGGGACCATGGTTTACTGATTCAGAGACCATGGTTTCTGTTCAAAGGCCAAGGACCAGAGGTGCATAGGACCACTCGTCAGAGGTCCTAGGACCACCACGGGTAAATAGGATCACCTTGAACCAGATCAGGAGGGACGTATAGGACCTCTAGAAGTTAGGAGAGACATCTTGTTTCTTTTTATGGGTTTAAAATTATCAAAAATGGAAAATTTAGAGTTTGTTGACCTATGTTATTATCTTTGATGAGGTCTTGTTACCTTATATGGTTAAATGGGGTACATTGAGGTCTTATTATTTTAAATGCTTAAATGGGACTCATTGTCTTTTATAGGACATAGGTATGCATATAAGGTAATAAGGCTTTATCAAAGAGAATGGCATAGGTCAGAAACCTCTAAATTTGGTATGTTTGGCAATTTTAAACCAATAAAAGGAACGAGATGGGTCCCCAAACTTGTAGTGTTCCTGTACAACCCTCCCGAGGTGAGTCAATGTGATCCTATTTACACCTGGGTCGTCCTAGGCCCTCTGAGGGGAAGCCCTATTGACCCTCCTGGTCCAAGGGCATGGAACAGGAACTATGGACCCAGGGACACAAAAGTGCGATCAACTGATTCAATTAGTACTCTGGCCAACTTAACTCCAAGCATTGGGAATTGTATGAAAGCCTCAAATACAGATAGTGTGTCGAAATTGATTTTCCGTTTACGAAATTTATCGTTGAACATATTTTGAAAACTTTGAAGGAGAGGGAGATATAAATTTACCTTCTAGTTCCAGATTGATTTTAAATCCAATGAATGTTAATGAATGTGCTCCCCCCAAAAAAAGAAAAAGAAAAATATGCACCATATTGCATTATATTTTACGAAAGTTATTGTGGGTTAGAATGTTTAAACCGCAGGTGAAGGTGTTCATGTTCAACCTACGTAAGGTACCTTCACCGTTTATTTTTGACTGTTTTCATTCCTAAGCACTGAGAATTGTGAGAAATTCGTAAAGAAAGTATACATCATATTTTATAAAAATTGCATATTTTTTTTACGAAGTATACCCTGGATTTTATTTTTATTTAGGAAATCGGCGGATAAATCTGCCATTCGATTCTTTACAAATTTTATATGATCTATATGGAATGATTGGGAAGTCTAAAACAAAATATATACCACATTATGATCTAATATATATATATTTGAAACCGGAAATGACAAATTTGACCACTTACAATTTGAATAGAGGTCTAACAGAGGAGATGGAAATTATTATTGGGGTGCTGAATCAATTGCAGAAAACTTCATCTCGATATGTTTTGCCCTTTTGGCTCTAAGCAAACCAGTGCTAAACTGAAAGTGGTAGTGCATTCTAGTAACTTCCGGTTTTAGCAAAATGTTGCAAGTTGTAATGATACACTGAATTGAGACACTGGCTGGATTTCATAAAACCACTTGTCGTTATCTATTACTACTTTTGTATATGGCTATAAGAGTTGAAACCGTGAATCACTAACTTGAACCACTTCCGTTTTGAATAGAGTTAACGAAAAAGGTGGAAGTTGTTCATGTATATACATTGAACCGATTCCATAAAATCACATCTCAATATCTCTTACCGTTTGCGCTCTGTAGAAATTAGTATTGAAATGAAAAAAAAATGAAATGAAATATTTGAGTTTTACGTCCCACGGTTATGCCGGTTAGGCTAAAGGAGACGGTGATGATGAGTAATGGATGAAATGGTGGAATGAAGAAAGTGGGAGAACCCCGAGAAAACCCACGCACACGGTGTTTGTCCACCACAAAGTCCACACGGCGAGAGCTGGGATCAAACCAGGGACCCCAAGCACCGGATGCGTTGGATTGAGATTGAACCGTTTGTAAGAAAGGTTTTTTCTCTATCTGTTACTGTTTTCGTTCTATAGCGATAAACGTTGAAACTGGAAATGACTAATTTGAACCACTTTGAATCTTAACAGAGAGTAGCCGTAGAAAAGGGTACCTATTCTTCAGACACTGAATTGATTGCAGAAAGCCGCATCTCGGTATTTCTTAGTTTTTTTTCTCTGATACCTATCGAAAAACAGAGCAGCGGTGGGTTAGTGGTAGAGTGTTCATCTCTGGAGCATGGGGTCCTATGCTCGATCCCAGCTCGCGCTAAGGAACTTTTGGTGGACAAACACCGTTTGCGGGGTGTTTCTCGGGATTCTCCCGTTTCCTCCCACTTTCTTTATTCCACAATTTCATTCATTTCTCATCATCACTGTCTCCTTTAGCCTAGCCGGCATAAACGTGGGACGTGAAACTCAGAGATTTCATTTCATTTCAGCTATCGAAAGACAGACAGACGGACGGATGGACGAAGCCGTTCTATAGGACTTTCGACACTTATGCATAGCACAGTTTGAAAGTCTATAAATTGGTGGAATGGGAATGTGGAAGCAAACAGAAGGATCTTAAGAAAATTAATGGAACCTATGTCGTCTACCACAAATTTACTTGGCCTTCGATTGAAAAAGGAACACTTAACGCCAAGTGGGCGCACTACAACTGAGCCACCGGGCTTAGGGATGCGCACGAGTCGAGACATGTCTCGAATATCGACTCGACTCGACTCGAATTCGAGTCGAGATTCGAGTCGAGACACACTTAGTAAAATTCGAGACGAGTCGAGACAAACGTATTTCTCGACTCGAATTTTCGAGTCGAGACACGAGTCGAGTCGAGACAGCTCCTAAAAATCTCGACTCGACTCAAATGTCTCGAAAATCTTTCTATAACTTTTAATATTATTTTGAAGAAAATACTCATTCAGAAACACTCGGCACGAGAATTTCGGAAACTGCAGGACTCTTCAGGTGTTCGAGGAGTGTTGTGGTGAGTGTATTCAACAAGGGCGAAACTAAGGGGAAACGACGTCCAAACGTCGAGGGGTTGGGCGCCTCCACCTCCTTACATTTGTCCAACGTCGTAGGCTGGGCAGACTGGTAAAACAGAACAGGCAGCGAACTGAGTAGGAACCAACATCAGAGTTTAATGCTGGGCAAAGTACAAATATGTCTGAACTAGTGTTGTAAAATTTCCGGAAATTTTGAACATGTTGGTAAAAAACCGTCTTTTTTATTTCTTGCTTGAAAAATTGGAAAAATTCAAAAAATAAAAATATTTGTATTAGGTTAATTTTACTAGTAATCATATCTTTTATCTTGAAACGCTTGAAAAATATAAGTTCAAAAATTTCAATATAGCCAACTAGCAGCGTTCACCCCGCTTCGCTGCGGTCACCCCGGAACGCAATAAACGTTGTTACTTAGATAATTTTTACTTTTTCGCTTTCAAGTGATATGATAAAAACCATAGAAGATTGCAGTAAATGTTAACATTATATCGCCTGTCATTTATGTTAACCCGCCCCGCTTCGCTGCGGTCACCCCGGAACGCAATAAACGTTGTTACTTAGATAATTTTTACTTTTTCGCTTTCAAATTGCAGTAAATGTTAAAATTATAGCGCCTGTCATTTATGTTAACCCGCCGAGTCACATGGTCATGCGGGTTGCATATAAATACGTTTATTTTTACCTATGATGAACTAATAACAAAGGATTTGTACGTATGGACACTTGAATGGTCAATTATCTCAAGACACTGGTAATTAAAAATTAAAGTGATATGATAAAAACCATCTAGGGTCCAAATCCTAATAACCCCCCAAAAATAAAAGAAATTGGTTCAGCCGTATTAGCGTGATGAGTTCACAAAGGATTTGTGCGTTCTCTTTTATATATATAGATATTAAAAAATAGCACTCGAAAATAAAACTATTACAATCATTATCTATACATTAAAATACTAGATTTACGGGTATATGTTTGTCTCCAGTCCTTTCGACAATGAGATCTTGAACCCACAAGTGCTAGAAACGTGAAGTTTTCATTGGTCGATTCCAAATTTTGTGTAAATTTTCCAGTTCTAATTGAATATTAAAAAAAAAAAAAAAAACATGGCCATTAGTTGTTTATTACATTTTTAGGAGTACGGTTTAAGTACTGAATTTTTTGAAAAAGTAAAGCATCATATCCTATGAGTTATATATTCCAACATCGCATAGTTGTATATAGGGGCTGTATATCTCTCAGGCGTTTGTTTCATGGCCAAATTATAAGAAAACGAAGGACAACCATTTCTCCAGTCTAAGATGAATCTTCATCGTTTGGGGAGTTTTTCCACAATGAACTACGTATATCTCTGACATAATTAATTGTGTGTGTAATTTATTTACTTATTACATAATGCATGCAAAAAGAAAGGACACATTGGTCATATATGAATTAGAAATTCCAAGTACAAGTGGGCTCAAATCTTGCAAACGGTGCGAAATATTGAAAAAAAATTATATCGAAAAAAAAATTCCTGTTTATGAAACCCCTTGTTGATTTTTATGAAGGCGTCCTTCACTTGTATGAGAAATGACAAGGAGATTCATGCTTATATGTGAATGATGCGCTGTGTAGAGAGCGCAGGTTCAGCTAGCTGAAAATTAATAGTCTGCACTTATTTCTATTATGTCATTTATTAGTGAATGTGCATTAATTGCAGAACTTTTACAGTTACATACAAGCCTACCAACATGAAGTGTTTCTGTTGCAACAGCGAAGTTTTATTTTAACCAAATCACTTCTTAAGAGAAAGAGCAGTAGGCAAATTTCACTAATACTCATGCACTAAAATATATAATTACTATTAGTTAATATTTTAATGTAGACACTTATATAAACTTTATGTACAAAGTCCTGTATGTAAAGAAACACATGTTTTCTAGTGTGACAGATTATCTATTACAATCAAATTGAAAGTGGCTATGTTTCTAACTTAATAACTCCTGAATCATCAGACCGACCTCCATAAAATTTTCAACATAGATGAGTTTCGGGATGATTTTTATCATTTCACTTTGAAGATGCACCTTTATGGAAGGGGAGAGGGGAAAATGACAGATATTAGTGTCAAATCCATAATTTTCGGGGTCGCTGAAATTAACAATGACACTTCCGATGCCCTTTAAATCAAAATTCGGACCCACAACTTGGAGGAGGGAGAAGATTTTTAAAAAATATTGAAAATGAATAATATTAGTGTCGAATCCATAATTTTCGGGGTCGCTGAGATGAACAGCGACACTTCCGGCCTTTTAAACAATAATTCAGTCCCATTAGTATTCTAACGGGGCATGGTGACATGTAAAGGTAATTGAAAATTGCCGGTATTAATGTCGAATTCATAGTTTTGGGGCTCCATAAGTTCATTGGTGACAGTTTTGTGCTCTTTGTGTCCAAAATGAAACGTATTCTCCCCGTGCGAAGAACGGATATTCTGCCAGTCTGTAATAATAACGAACGGAAGTTTTACATACTCAACCCATTAATATTTTCTCGCTGCTCAAATTCACTCACTTGTGCGGTATATGTGTGTATGTGTAAATAAGATCCTCTCTCCTTTTGAGTTTTTGGAAAAATATACAAAGAATAAAGAGGGATTTTTACCAGAAATCAGAAAACTAAAAAGTAGAATTAAAACCTGTTGCTTTAAGTATTTTTTCGTTAGCGAAATACATTGTATATACAGTAGGACGTCGATAATCCGAACGTCAAAAATCCGAAACGTCAAAAATCCGAACCCGGTCCCTAGAAGCTTTTTACATTTTGTCTTAACGCTAGCAATAAACAAACAATAGTGTGTCCATCGACGTTGAGTGAAGTCAGTGTTTTTACAAAAGTTCATTCATAGGTAATTGTTTGTCATACATATTTTTATTTTTATTTTCTCTTAGGCCTATAAATTTTAAGTGAGACTTACAAGATCAGTGTAATTTAGTGTACGAGCAGTTGCTTCAGAAACATTAAATGTAAGTAGCCTTACGTTCGGTATTGTAATTACTGTATGTACTGAATAACCACTGTATCGATTGAAGAACATGCCGTACAGTATATGTAAGCCTAAATGGGATTTTTTGTCATTTTAGAAAATCCGAACTACCTGTAGTCCTAATTAGTTCGGATTTTCGACTTCCTACTGTATATGCTGAGGACATGTTATAGCAAGTAAGATTACTAGCATCAGGCCAAAAAAATAGTTGTAAACTATATTTTCCTGTTTTTGCCAATATTTCCGAACATTTTTTTCTCTAATGGACTCAAAATTTCCGAAAATTTTACTTAAAACTAGGAAGATATCTCTATAAAATATATATGTTTGATTTCTGGCCCCTTTTAACACTTCCCTTCCATCAAGGGGGAATTTCATAAGATTGCTCAAGATAATTTTAATGCGTCTATACTAATTAAGCTAAATAGGATATATTTTAGTTCCTTTTGTAGCCATAACTCCATTCTATCGCGGTGCTAACTTTGAAGTGTTTGGATGAGTTGTGCACAAAATTTCCCTATTCGAATACAAGAAACATAAGTACTCCATTATCTTAACTCTAAACTAGTAAATACAAAACACTTTTAATTTTGAAAGCATAATATAATAAAATATTCGAAAATTTCAATTTTACCCAAATTTTTCGTTTTTTTCCAAGCTCGGGAGAACCGTAAAAAATGTTCTTTTAAACCCAAAATTTCCGTTTTTTCCCCCAGGCCTTCAAAACACTAGTCTGAACACACATTGCACCGATGGACCTCTGCAGTCGATGACCCAATGTGCGTTCAGTTGTGCGACATGTGCGAATGTTAACACCACGACATCGGCAACTACGACTGAAACAAACACGTGACCATCACCTCTGGACATTGGCACAATGACAGAGCGTTGCATTGTCTGATGAATTCTGATACCTTCTTCATTATGACGATGGGACGGTGCGAATTCGTCGGATTCCAAGGGAACAGCTCCTTGACACTTGTGCTGCGAGACGGAGACAAGCGGGCTGCGGCTTAATTATTATCTGGCTGGGGAACATCCATGTGTCTAGTGGAGCTCGAGCAAGGCACCATGACGGCCGAGTCGTATCGCACACTGCTTGCAGACTACGGACACTCCTTCATGACGATCATGTTTCCCAACGGTAGTAGTATTTTTCGACAATATAATGCACCATGTCACAAGGCCAGGAATGTGATGGAGTGGTTCTAGGAACACAGGAGCGAGTCCCAAGTGATGTGCTGGCCCCTCGACTCGCCGGATCTGAACCCAATCGAACACATCTGGAATGTGATTGAACGTGAAGTCACGGCGCATCGCCCCCTCCCCGGAATTTACGGGAATTAGGTGACCTGTGTGTGCATATGTGGTGTCAACTCTCTCCGGCGACCTACCAAGGATCATTGCGTCCATGCCAAGACACGTCGCCGTTGTTATCCGTTCCAAAGGTAGACATACTGATAATTAGGTAGGTAATCATAATGGTCTGGCTGATGTGTGCGTATATTTTAACTCGTACATTTTGTCTCGACTCGAATTTCGATACGTCTCGACTCGAATTCGAGTCGAGTCGAGACAGAGACTGTCGAGTCGAGACTCAAGTCGAGACAGAAACATATTTTTTGAGTCGAGACTCGAGTCGAGACAACATTTTCTCGAGTCGAGTCGAGACAGGCTTAAATCTAGACTCGACTCGACTCGTGCGCATCCCTAACTGGGCTGTCCTATCCGATGATGTGTGGATTTAAGAGTGCATACATGCCTCTGCAATTTTATATTGTATTTGTATATCATGATAAAAGGACAGTCCATTAAGAAAGTGAGCAATAACAAATCACATTGTATTGGCATCTGATAGAATCAAATGTAGAACATTCATTTCTGCGGCGATGGGTCTTCTTCCTTAATCTAATAAGTTATTATTATTATTATTATTATTATTATTATTATTATTATTATTATTATTATTATTATTATTATTATTATCCCCACAAGTATTTAGACTAATATTCTTGCTAATGGTTTTGTTGAATAATCTAGTTAGAATATTTATTGCCCTTGAAATTGCCCATTTCCCTGTGGTAATTTATGTTTATTTCCTGAGCTAATGTTTATTACGTTGTTCTAGTGTTTAACACCTTTGTTCTGTACACGCCTGGCACAGTTTGCAATTCAGCGTGTCTCGTATTGTAGCACGCCTATTTAAACCGCGAACGATTTTCCTTGACAAGCCAGACTTATACAAGTTGCATCATTGTGTATTTCCACGTGATTTCTAACCTCATTTAAACGTTTCAATATGACACATATTCATTGCGATTTTCAAAATGAAGAATCAATCAATCTGTATTGAAAAAAGATGTTAAACTCCAATAAATCAATTATAGTGACAAAATGTTAAACAATAAATAAAGCAAAACAAGAAAAAAAGAAAACGAAAAAAGTAATAACTACATCTTGTTGCAATAATATTTGTACCTATTATTCATAATCCAGTATATAGAGCATTGGCCTTTGATGAGAAGGTAATGGGTTCGGTTCCAGGTAAGGCAGCAATGAACGCATTATTGTAGTTAGTATTCTTTTGATGTAATCTTAATATACGGTACCTGGTATATAGAAATGAAAGTATATTTGTGTATATCGGGTGTTCTAAAAATGACGCAAACTAACAACAGAAATATATTCTTCAGGCCAAAATAAAACGAAAATCTTATATAATGGCATACCCTCCGGGGCCTCTTTCAGCTGCTATGAGGAAACAAAATTTTAGTATGTGGCAACGTCGCAGATTAACTTGAAACCATTAGCATTGCTCCACGAATCCATCAAGTAGTTACATCGATTATTACGTTAATATGTGGTGCTAGAGTCAACGTCCGTTGGCTTTAACTGCCATCTGGAAATAATCAAGATAACTATTTTATGAATTGGTAGATCTACTCTATGATTCTTTATCTACGACGTTACCACATACTGCAATTCAACTTGCGTCTCGGACCCGAAAGGTACACACACATATTATGGCACCGATGGCACCGATGGACACAGCCCACGTAGTGCAAGGTTATATATATACATATGCATGCATATATATATATATATATATATATATATATATATATATATATATATATATATATATATAGATCTATAGATCTATATATATGTGTGTGTGTGTGTGTTCCAGCATTATTGTAGAACGCCTGGAACAATTTAAACCAAACTGAGTACTCATTACAGTTTGGAAAATAATATTGTCTGAGTAAGACCCCCGTAGCACATCTAGGGGAGGTGGGAGGGTGGGACATATAAAAATAATCAAAAGCGGCCAATATTTCTGTCGAATCCGTAGTTTTTGGGAACACTGATGTGAACAGTAACCTTTTCGACGTTGCTTAAATCCAAATACAGCTTCCATTAGTACTCCTGAGGGGGATTTTGACGTAAAATAATTGAAAATGGTATCAATCCACAGTTAGTATCGAATCAACAGTTTTCGAGGTCCGTAAGTTGACTGGTAACAGGTTTGGTGCTCTTTAAGTCGAACATGATCTCCCAGTTGGTATAATACCATCCTAGACACACAAAATGATCGAAAGCAATCGATATTAGTGTCGAATCCATAATTTTCGAGGTTGCTAAATTAGTTAATGACAACCCCGATGCCTTTTTCTTAAAAAAAAAAAAAAAAAAAAAAAAAAAGTTTTGATGAAGAATAAAGCCGGTTTTGAAGGAAACCAAAATGCGAGTTTCTCGGTTTTCCAGAAATCAGTTTCCTGCTTTTATATTTTTTTTTTTAAAAAAAAAAAGACCATACGTAATAAGATTTCAGTTGATTTGTGTTAAGTTCGTATGTTATTCAAACGTCCTGTTACAGTTTTGTAACTTGTATAAGTAAACGAAATAACTGCGCTTCCTTTTGCATTAGTAGCATCAAATGTTACTATTTCATTCGTGTTTTTGTGAATTGAAAAACAATGTACGGATGTTATGAATGGGGTGATAAATCATATTCGTTTGAGGAATATTGTTGACCAAAGATAGAGGGCCATTTAACAACTAACACGTCAATTCGAAAGAATCACTACGTATTCAGCGAAGACCCCTGAACTCAGTTCACACTGAATATAACTATTTTGAATTCTTGATGTCAGTGCCCAGGAAAGTAAGAAAAAAAGAAAGAAAACAAGCATACAGCTGTGATATTTACACTTACATTGGCATTGCTTTTGAAAGGGTTATCTTTTGAATAGCCTTCACCTCGTCATAATATTGGGAATGGAATGTGTACGCTCCTGCGAACCAGAAAACACTTTTTTCTCATATCTTAAGTGCATTCCAATAATTTCTCTGTTCAACAATTCTGGGAAATCATTCCTCGTTTTACTCACTACAAAACACTCGTTAAACGACATTTTATTTCTCCATTTTCATGCTAACATATTGATTTTATAAACTCTGACTTTCCATGCATCTTGGGAGACTTCATAGCTACTGGGTGACCAGAGAAGGCTTTGACCCTCTACGATCACATTCAGACCCATGGAAGATGTTTGTAGATATATTTTTTTAAATAAAACAATCAAGAATATCTTAGTTCTAGGGATGGGCACGAGTCTACTCAAAAGTAATTTTCTCGAGCCGAGTTCGAAGCCAAGTCGCTGTTTTTGAGGACGAGTTTCGAGTCGAGTTGCGTTTGATAGATGGCTCTCTCGTTCAGCTCATTTTGAAATCATGACCTGATTAGACTGGAAAACGACAGGCATGAGAAATGTAAGCAGTAATGTGGAATACTTTTAGTGTTGCTCACGAGAGGAGGCACTGCTTGTATATATCTCTTCTCGATAACGAGAAAACAATAGATTTTTTTATAAGGAGATAGCCTCAAGCTCAAATGTCCCGAACATCAGTATAAGTATATACAGTAGGTAGTTCTTACCATCAAGGCTGAGTCCTGTGTGGTCGAAGTTTTGAGTCCAAGCAGAAGTCCAACCGGGTAGTCATGCTTGATTCAACTGAGCAAACAGCTCGAGCCGGCTGGGGTGGAATGAGCCGTCGGCTTGGCCCAATTGAGCAGATGGCTTGAGCTCGCTCGGTTTGGATCAACCATCGACTCGGCTCAATTAAGCCGATGGCTCGAGCCGGCTCGATAGGTCCAATTGGACTCGGTTGAAACGAATCCATCGGCTCGGCTCAACTGATCTTATGGGTCGAGCCGGCTCGGTTGGTATAAGCTATCAACTCGGTTCGCTTCTGTTCAGATCATCCATAGGCTCTATCCGGTTCGATTGGGTGAACTATTTGCTCAGCTCACTTCTCGGTTCGGCTTGATAGCGAATGAGCTGTCAGCCAAGTCGCGTAAGCGATTGACGATTCTAAACCCGAGGCGAGCAGTTTTGAACATGTTATGCCTGCGCCCTATAAGTTTTAACATTTTTTTTTGGCTCGAGCCCGAATACTTGCTCTTTCGGAAATCAAACCCAGAACCTCGTGAAAGATGTCCTTGCCTCCTAGACTTCAGGACTACTGAGGTCTGAAGTCAACTAGTTTTTAGTATTGAGATACAAACCGAATATCTTTCATATGTATACATGGTGTAATAATAATAATAATAATAATAATAATAATAATAATAATAATAATAATAATAATAATAATAATAATAATAATTTGATTTCTGGGCTTTCAGCCTCTATGGAAATGTTAGTCCGTCACATATGAGGGATGACGTCCCTCGGCAATCACACCACCCAGGGAATTGGAGAGAAAGGAAGCGTTCTGGGACCATTGTGTTATATACTATCCCGGCATTTTCCTGATGCGAATGAGGAAAACGTCTGGAAAACCTCACTCAGGGTGACTGGACTGAAAACTTTTTTCTACACTTTTCAACCGAGTGTCCCCACTGGAATGAAACCCGGGACCGAGGGAAAATGTATTTCATAATAATAATAATAGCATCATACACATAGAAACTATGAAAGAAAACAGAGGCGTGCAAAACTTTTCTGATTTCGACGAGAAAATCGTGCACGATAGTTCTGTATTTCCAATTCGTTTTCAGACTTACATCAAACTGCTCGCCTCTTCAATAGATCATGTCTTTGCCACAATTTCAACAACTGACGTTCGTTTTTTTTTTTCTTTTGTATAATTCTATAAAACTTAAACACAGTATGTCACAGCCTTCACATACACGCTCCATATCTGCACTGCCTAAATCATAACAAGTGTACTCCTCCGCCTCCACATACGATGACACTTACACCATGAAAAACATCCTACAACAAACACTTTTTTAAAAAAAATCAACTATTCCCCTCACCTGACTTCAACGCAATCTTTTCTTCTATTCCCCTCACAAACGAAACCAAATTATCCAATTCAAAGGGTAAATTTTAAAAAAAAAATGTCCGGCGGTACAGGACTTAACCCTTAAAATGATTTTATTTTAATCTTTTTTAGTATTTTTTGAGGTCGACTATGCTTCGCTTTAACTTTGTTTAAAATTTCATTTTCGTGGCTTACGTAGCAAACTAACCCAAAGGTAGAACACCAAATTGCAATAAAATGAATTGGCATATTTTATAGAAACTTTTAGGCTCAGGCTATTATAACTTATAATATTATTATTTAAAAAAAAAAAAAATCGAGTGGAGGGTGTTCACTCAAGGTTTTGTTGGTGAAGTGTCAAGGGCAGCATTTATTACATTACAAAGTTAGTTTTCTTTTTTCTTTATTCTCCCGAAAACTATGAATGAGATTGTGCACTCGCTTATACTGCCTTGTTGAGTTCTATGAGACCTACTGATTGGTTTGTTTCTTCCCTTTCGAAATATTATCCATCATTCCCTAATAATTTTCCTCAAAACTTAAAACTGAAATGAAACTAAATCTTTGAGTGTAACGTTCCACGATTATGCCCTTTAGGCTAAGGGAGACGGATGTTGAAGACTAATGAATGCTAACTGAAAATCGGTGGAATGAGACTGTGGCAGGAAACTGGAGAACCCTTAGAAAATCCACGGAGACGATGTTGTTCAGCACCGGAATCGAACCAGGGACCCATACATCAGAGGTGCATCAAACAATCCGTTATCCAGACAGTGGTATATAGTACAAATATACGGAATCCATACATTTACTACGGAAATCTGTACGGAGAATACGTTACGGCCATATGCTAAATACGTACTGCTTTTCTCTCGCTAACATATTACTCATTCTACTGCAGAAGGTCTGTTATCAAACAGTCTTTCATATATTTCATACGTATACGTATGTTACATACGTCAGCTACATGTTATATGCTATACGTCCATTTGTATATGAGATACCGACCCTCTACATACAGTTCTTTTTTGTACGGAAATTGTGTATAAATGGAACACTTACACGGAAAGTATTCTAAAACATACGTTTTCAGTTACGCGTTTACATATAGTAGTAGTTAAGTCCAATAAATACAGGATTTATGCACATAACCTACTGTATGTTTTTACGTACGGCACATATGTTTTTTTTTTCTCCATGTACTCTAACACTGAGCCATCGTCCCTCCTCAGAACTTAAATTTCTATTTATGTTCGCTAGTTAATGATCAATACCCACATACGCTTACAGATACTACGTTCAGAAATGTAGTTTTCTTACATTTTAAATTTAATTGGCATTAGTAGCAGAGATACAGATTTCTAAAAAGTCTAGTAATAGAACTTACCATTGTATGTTGATGATCTGTACATGCTCAACACGAATCCTAACAATTTGCTTACTAGCACTAAGTTATCCCAAGATTCACGATAGTGAGTATTCAAAAGTACACATAATTTATATATACGTATATAACAATGTTTAAACCTATCGTTCTAGTATATCTTAGAAAGCTCACTGCTGTATATAAAAAGTTTCTTCAACTACGTAACACAAACTGCCACACACACATGAAACACTGTTCACAGTAGAAAGCCAAACTTAATTGTGAGTTGTTGAAAGCTTGATCTGACCACACTATAATAAACTATGCTACAATTTGCCTTTTCCAGTACTAACATAGTTTCAAGATCATAAAAATAAACCAGCATTAGTATTTTTTTTTTACGACAGCTAATAATTATTTATTTTGTAAACACATTTGTTGACTAACTATATAGGTTTCACTTTGCAGGTAAGTAGATTACCATGCATCGTTAATGGTAGTTTGCATATACATTTCCATTCCATTAAAGAAACAAGAAACAATAAGAAATATTCAAATTATTTATATAATCATACTTTTATGCAGTAATGAGTCTGTATACTTAACTGTAACCTGGAATATTTGTTCATTTTGAGTGAGAGAAAAAAGCATGTTTTCATTGCATTTCTATAAATATTTATTATTGTTTCAGTGCAAACATTGCAAAATTTAAATTTAAATAAGTAACGGGTTTACCCTATAAAAACATACTAAACGTACCCTTACTTGATTCTATGTTCCAGTTTTATGTCCTGGAATAAATCTCATTACCTAAATGAAATTAGTATTCAATGTAGCTCAAATTTTCTAAGATTTATTTACATAGGTATATGCATCCTAACTATATGAATTCAATCACTGACAAAAAATAAATAAATAAATAAATAAAAAATAAAAAAATAACAACTACTTCCAGTTGACAGGAAAAGTTGAAATTTGGTATAATTCTAGCTTTTTGAGACTAACCCACAGAAAAATTATCAAAAGTAAACATTTTTAATTTTTATCGGATCTAAAGGAACGATGAAAAATGTCCCAAGTTTTTTTTTTAAATATATTTTTTTTGGCTTATGTTTTACGTACTTGGGATTGCAGTAAAAAAAAAATAAAATTCGGTATGGCTGTACGTTTCCCATAGTACTATTTAACAAAATCACTAAAAATAAAAATAAAAATCCTACTTTAGAGTGGTTTTAAGGAAATCCGAAAAATCTTTTCCATGTTATTTATATGAGAAATCTTATAAACCCCCAAAATTTGGAACTTCAATCTCGATTAGAACGATGAAATTTGGTATTATTGTAGCCTTCAGGGAGTAACTCACAGAAAAAAATTCAAAACTGATTTTTTTTTTTTTTTTTTTTTTTTTTTTTTTTTAGAAATCTACATGGGGGATGTAGAAATTTTCGATATTAAGTATTCATTTTCTCGGGACACAAAATCTTATCATTTTGATAGTTGAAATGGAAACAAATTTGAAATTCGGTAGACTTGTGGGTTCAAGGGATGCGAAGCCATAGCTGGAGCAAATACAGTGATCTGGAGACGAAGGTCCTTTTCTATCTAAAAGCTTTTAGTTATATAAAATGGTAAACAAGTTTTGTGTGTGCTTCTTTAAAAATATTAGGACAACCTTATTTGGTAGCTTACACTTTATGTGCTAAGGTAACAGGCATGATTGGTTGGTTTGGTGGTCAGCGTTCTATTCACCACACAGGCTATACAAGACGTGGACTTTGAATTTAATGTAGGATCTGAAACAGATAGAATTTTACGGGGAATTGAACGCAGTTATCCGTGCCCAAGATGCAGAATGATCCATCAATTCACCATGACCCACACTGACCCACCAACAAAATCTGACCCAGTACGACCCACTTACCCATTATGCCCAGTGCATTGTAGACATCGTCTTCTGAACAACGGTAAATTTGTCTTTTAGTTTCAAAAACTCAATTTTTCTTAATTCTTCATTTGTTTCTATTTACTTTCCTGAGAGGAGTATATCGAAGTGAAAATAGCACTTCAGGTCCTTTTGGATATCGCTATTTGTAATTGAGTTGAGTTGAGTTGATTTTGAGTTTAACGTCCCGTTCAGCAGCGAGGCTATATGAGACGTGGACCTACTGATTAACGTGGAATCCGAACCACATGAGCTCCCGCCGGGAATCGAACCCTGGTCTCCCGCGCCAACGGCGCGTACGCTAACCACTTAGCCACGGAGGAGCTCTACTATTTGTAATTGAAATAATAGCAATAGGACTTACAACTTCACTTCCGAGACAGTCGAATTTTACACTTTTTTTTTTTTTACTTTATGATGGCCTGCTTTAGCTTGATTTGCGACTTCCAAATTTCATTCCATTTTCCACGAACTGTAATTCAAAAAGGAAACAATTATGATAAACACTTCATCCTATTTTCCACTGAAAAGTATCTGTAATTCAACAAGGAGATAATCATATATGATAATTGAAACTCATCGTATGACAAACACTTTACCATTTTATGTCGTAAAGGTCAAATCTACCGGTATTGTAACAGAGCGGTACTTGAGCGATTCGCTGTAGAAATTCAAACTCCGAAAAAAATAAAATCTTTAGGTTTTACGTCTCACGGTTATGCCGGCTAGGGTAAAGAAGACGGTGATGATGGTAAATGAATGCAATGGTAGAGTAAATAAAGTGGAAGAAACCAGAAGAACTCCAAGGAAACTCCTACTTGGCACAAGCTGGGATTTAAAATGGGTCCCCACGCACCAAAGATGAACGCTCTACCACTCTGGCATCGTGCACTCATTCCAAACTCCAATTAGTGATAATTTTACACCTTTGTTTGATCACAAATGTAAACTCTTTAGTCAGTGAAGAGGAGGGAGTGGATCATGATTTAAAATTGTATAAAGAAATAAAATAAGAACGATGAATATATGTTACAATCCGATATTACGGAAGTCTACAATTGGAGTGTTGAAAATATGTTGTATCTAAATTTACAAAAATGTCAGTTTATGATAATAACTAAAAGGCGGAGCTATATTGATTGTAAATATTACTTAAATGGTGTTGAATTGGAAAGGAAATTAGAGGTTAAAGACTTAGGTGTATATTATAATAATAGCTTGTCCTTTAAAACTCATATTTATAATATAACGAATGATGCTTATCGAATGTTAGGATTTATCATAAGAAGTACAAAAAATATCCATGATTTATCAGTTATTGAAATATTATATAATTCAATAGTTCGAAGCAAATTAGAGTATGCGTCAATAGTATGGTCACCAAGTTGTAAGTCACAAAAAAATGAAATTGAAGCAATACAAAAGAAATTTTTAAGGTACTTATATTTGTAAGGTACTTACAAAAAAAAAATCTGTTTCATCATATCAGAGAAAAATTTCGTATATGTGGTTGTTAAGGGAATTTCACTATGTCAAATTAACAAACAGAAGGATAGTAGCCCAGCAAATGTTCCGATATAGATTTATCAATGGATTAATTGATGATAGTACGTTTTTGGAAAGAATATGCTTTAACGCTACCTTATGTAAATTAAGAAAAGAAATCTTTTGGTAAATAAAATACCCAAAACAGTGGGATATAAAAATTCACCATTATTTGCAATGTGTGAAACATACAACAAATTATTAAAAATATGTGATTTGGATTTTAGTTGTAAAGGGGAAAATTATTTTAATTTGGTGGAAACTTATGTAAATTTGGAGTATATGTAAATCTCTGTCTGTAAATTGCATCACATAATAGTAAGAGGTAATTGTAATAGGTCGCGAAACATGAATACTTATGTATGTTGGCATTCTTGTGCGTATTTGTATTTTTTTTATTTTTGTGTTTCTTTCTATTTTTTTTGTATTTTTTTTCTGATTCTAGTGTTTGTTTTAAATTGATAACATAGATGTAATATTTTATGTAAGGCTCCTGTAATTGGGATTCTCCTGTTGGACTCAGCGGATTTAAATAAATAAAATGAGTCAGAGTTGATGACGATGGGTTTTGATGGGCCATGATGGGTCATTGTGGGTGGTAGGTCGGAGTCGATCACAGTGGGTCATGGTGGATCGTGGGTCACAGTGTGTGGTAAATCAGTGGGTCATGGATCAAGTGTTCATTGATTGACGCCAAAAAGCAATAATAAATTAAAAAACGTGATTATTTAAATGTTTGAAAATCAGATTAATAATTAAAATTCAGGTAAATGATTAACAGGTAATTGCCTTCAATTTATTGTTAGAGCTGTGAAACCATGTTGTACTAAAACATGAGAAGAATTTTTGGAAGCAATTTGTCCAAAACATACAGTGACTCAAAAAAGTATTCATACACACAAATTTTTTGACGTAGGATTATATAGAAAGGTTAAATAAAAACAATGTTACAATCATCTGAAAGTGTACATAATGTATTATGTTTGTTTGTACAAAAAATATCAAAAGAAGAAATATTTAGATAACAAAAATAAATAAATGTACTTTCTCAACTCAAAAAAGTATTCATACAGCAACATGAACTACAAATCTCGACGAGTTCTAACAATTTGTACTAGAAAATCGAGTTTTTAACACTCTATACTTTTACTTTTAAAACAAATCATTGCTTCGAGACGTCTTGGCATGGACCGAACAAGCATCTTGGTCATTTCTGAGGAAATCTTAGACCACTCGTTCAAAAATATCTTTTGTAGTTCTTCCTTGCTCGAAGGACGGCGTTTCTGTACTGTACGGGTGGTGTTGTCGAGATAATCCCACAAGTGTAAGATAGAATTGACATCTGGGCTTTTTTGGAGGAGTCAGAAGCCGTTGTGGAGCTTTGTATAGTAACAATTCCCTAATTTTCAAAGTGGTGTGCTTAGGGTCATTGTCCTGTTGGAAAATAAAGACTCTGTCAAGACCCAACTTCTGCACACTGTTTGATAAGTTAAGGCGCAACATACTAATATACTTATTAGCATCCATGAACCCTTCAATAAAAACTAAGTTTCCCACTCCAGAAGACGCCATGCATCTCCAAACCATCACACTTCCTCCTCCGTGTTTTACTGTAGGGATAATATGTTGCGATTGCAACTCACTGTTTGGCTTTCTCCATACCCATCTTTTGTCATTTGATCCGAATATATTAAACTTCGATTCATCGGAAAATACAGCAGTATCCCAAAATTCGTTAGGTTTAGTATGGCATTCGTTGGCAAATTTTAGGTGCTTTTGTCGGTTTACTTCTGAAATGTATGTTTTTTTTTATTTTGGCTGTCTAGCATGAAAATTGACACTATATAGTACATTTCGTATAGTTTGAGGATTCACAGTGCAAGTAGATGTTGACGCGATTTCTTCAGCCAAAGACACAACACTTCTGAAGGGTATTTTCGTGCTAAATTGACTACTTTCCGTTGGTCGCGGCGTTTAAGCACTTTTCGGCGTACTGATCTTCGTCTATTTTCTGTTGTTCCAGTTTCTTTATGATTCTTTATGATGGAACTACAGTACCAAAACAAATTGAGAAAGTTTTTGCAAGTTCACGATAATTCCTACCTTCTTTACAAAGAGAAACAACCCCATCACGTTGCGTCAAGGAAAGTTCACTTTTCTTGCTCCCCATTTTGACTACTAGCACTCACAACAAGAGCAGACTAACAGACATACAATGAGCTGTAAGTAACGGACAATGCACGTACAGTACGATTGCTCGAGTTGAACAGTACAAGTGTTCAAGGCACAAAACAGGATAGCAGTCCCTCTGTATGAATACTTTTTTGAGTATCATAATTAAGTGATTCACATTGTGTTCGTCTCCTTATAGTCTTGGCAGATTTTCAACTCATGCAACTGTTAGTGTTCTTCCGTCTCTTTGTTTCAATATAACTTTTAATTTTCTGCTCTCTCATATAACTCACCCATGACAAAATTTTTGGGTGTATGAATACTTTTTTGAGGCACTGTATTAAAGAATTGGATAATGTGCCATGAAATCCAAACTATTTGAGAAAGGATTACCGTTCATCGCTGTCTGTTTGGTGATTTAGTATGATTTAAAATTAACACTACATAAAATAAAAAATATCCAATACGTTTAAGAAGATGGATTTTGGAATTAGTTAACGGCAAACAGTAAGATGTTTGTAAATGGTAGTTTTAGTAATCAACTCTTAGGTCAACAACCATCCCCAAGTTACCGATCATTATCAACTGAAGGAACACGAGAAATTTAGGTGAATCCATAAAAGTGAAACAAAATAATGATTTTCCTAAACATAAAACATATTCATTTTAGTTTTATATCATCTGCCGTGAAAAGAAAACAATTTCGAAGAAGCACAATTGAGTGATGTTTACTAGAAATGAAAACATTGTCTAACAAATAAGTTTCACCCATTACGTTGCGAAGCTATCCAATTTAGAGTTTATCATCTCATTTAATCTTGTCAATAGGAACAAACACTGAAGAGTTTCTTGTTAGCTATAGATGATAGCCCAGAATTCTACAAGTTTTGACATGTTTGGACACGTTCAAGATCCATGCTTGTGTGACCAGCGTAGCAAGTCAACATCGTATTCTTGTAACTTTCGCTTATTCCACTTGCTGACAAAATAACAACGTTATTACACTAGTCAGGTCAGTTCTCATCATTACAATTAATTGTTTCTTTTTCCTTTATTGTAACAATATTTCTACACGCTCATCCTTGTTCTCTATATATAGTTGTAAAGTCAGGAACCTCAGTATAGTAGCAGTCAGTTGGTTGAGCCAGAGAACGGAGGGATCTCGCAGTAAGAAATATGAGTTCCAAAAATATCGTAAGTGTTCTTTTTTCTTGTCCTCCCAGATAAGTAATAATACAATCTATATTTTATGTCTTTCTGGAAGAACGGGAACATTCCAAAAATATGTTAAATTCGTACAACGTTAAGGACGTTAATTCTTCTTAAAGTACGTTGTAACGTTCATTCATTACAAGCATTAACCTCTAAGGTAACATATACAATGATATAAATTTGGCTTCAGCAATAAGAAGCAATCAAGTGTCCAGGGAACAGATAAACAACTAATAAGATTGCCTGTGCATACTTCACTGGAGGAATGTTTATCTCTAGTGTCGCCTACGAAACGATATGCGCATTCTCAAATTCGAGACGAGGCAACAAACATTAAAATTCTCGTCTCGTACGTTGCCGAGACAAAAATCAAAACTACACGAGAACTGTCTTGGGTATCCTAGGCAACACTAGTTCATCAGTCTTAGATCTCAAATGCTGTTTTAGTGTTAAACGATTCATATTATAAAGTTATAAATTGATAAAGCGATTGTGTAAAGACTTTGAAGAGTATTTATCAATGTTAAAAGATACACAAGTTGTTACATAATGTATTCGAATAATATGATTTTAATGTTGTTATATCGCACCCTACGCTGATGTCTTGTGACATGGAAGGATTCTCACAACTTCTTGTTAGAATTAAAAGAAACGTAGGCCTATTTGTATTCAAATTTTAAAACGAGACGGGGAAAACTCACACAAAACGAGAAAACCTTTCCGAGAATCGAAACCAGACGAGAAAATATTCTCGAGAATCGAATCATCCTTGTCTCCTGAGCAACATTACTTTTCTCTGACATTGGTGCACTGTGCACCATGTTTTTGTGTGAGGAAATAAGGAAATAATATTATCAAGATCCCCATTAAAAAGTGTACCTCTGGTTAATGATAAAAGCGGACAGGTTATAGTTTATAATTAACCATAACTCTTAATTCTATATTAAGTTCATTACGTTGTTATGTTTTCCATTGTAACACGAACTAAACTTGAACTCTTGTGCTACAGTCTACCACGTTCACATGTTCTATGACTCATCCAACTGAGAGATGTATTGTCAGCATACTGACTCGGTAAAGTCACTATTTCTAGCTTTCTGGTCCGGATCTTGCTATATCGTACTTTGAGCATCTTTCTAATTCTGTCACGATGCTAAATCAACACAAAAGATCGCACCTGAATTGGGGATCTAAACTCTAGACTGTGTTTCACAAAGACATGCAACTACTCTGTAACAATTTGCAGAAACATCAATACTAAGCTATATTTAAAAATTCTAACTTACTAGAGGATGCACATAGAAAATAAACAGTACATTGTAAATAGTATCTTTAAACGAATTTTAAATAGGTTGGTTAAAAAGATGTGGCAACAATGTTCCAACATCAGACGGCTGTGTTTCAGCACTGCAGCAATTCCGTAGCTGATAAGAGAACGTAAAGCTATTAGATGTGATGAGTGATAACGACTGCGTGTCGTAGAGGAGAAAGGTGGAAGCCATAACAATATGTTTCGGAAAGACGAATAAGATGTGTGGATCAAAATTGAAGTGGCACGTAGTCACAGTAAACAATAATGCTTTCAGGGACTCCGTGATTGCGTTTTCGCCAAAACGAAGGTACCACTCCATGGGAAGCACTACGACACAAGAGAAGCCCTCATCTGTGCCATATAGCGGTCCCTGGGGGACATCCATAATGACTCGCGTACTGACATTGTACGGCACCTTCTACAAGTGTGACAGAATATGATAAGAGATGTGAGATAATTATATTGAAGGATTGTAAAGGTGTTCTATGGTGCTTAAAGCCAAGTACTTATTAAGACAACGTTGTAATTACTTTCTTATCCAGCCCTCATACGTTTAAAATAACTTATAATAATAAACATGTTATTTCGATGGTATTTCTTGGAATTGTTTCATTGTTTTTAATTTCAATTTACCCTTCTCTAACACAGTAGATATCGATTGATATTTAATGACATTTTATAACTCTCTATCTTATCGAAATAAAATGTCCATGGACTTAGTTTATTTTCTTTTGACATTTTTTTTGCGCCTTATTTCGTACAAAATCGACAAAAGGTTGGGCAAGTACCTTGCAAATGGGTGCTCAATTTTATTATTGCTGGCGAACAACCAGAAAAAAAATACTTTAGCCTGATGTTCGCTTTTGTTTGTACTTCTTTTCTAGTTTCATCTGTAAGTTAATTTATTTACATTTTTATTACGCTTTATTTTAGATTTCAGTTTTTGATTAATGTAATATTTACTGAATTTTTTATTCACTAAGCTCGAATCTTAATATGCCAGAATTATTAAAATGTCTTCTAAATAATACATTGGGATTTGTAATTATGCATAGGCTCGATGAAAAGTAGTGATACCAAAGTTCCCATATTAATAGTGGAAAAGGAATAACGTAGTATGTTTTCTATAATTTGTCACGAAAATAGTTTTGTAAACTTTAGAATTGTCTGACAACATTTACGTGAGCAGAAGTGCTGCCATCTGTTGTTTATATGCTAGTAACGTAGTGCATTATTACGTTGTTCTTTAATTTTAGCGCAAAAATACATTGTTAGTTACTTGGTGTTATTCCACTAAAAAGTAACGACCAACGTATTCTTACATTAAGTTCCTAGGAGATAAGAACAACATATGGCAGTACTACTACTGATGAAATGTCAGAGAACTATTTTCGTGACTGATTACATAACATATAGTACGTTATTAATTAGTTAGTACAAATACCAAATACACTACGTAAAGCTTTGTTCATAGCAAACAATAACAACTAATCGAAATTGTGACTGCCAGTTTCTAGTTATTTATGGTATGCTTGAAAGGTGATGTCCTAGGTGTTGAAGTAACATACAAGTAACACTCTATAGTGGTAATAAATTTGAGTTGTTTTCATGCCAAAGTTTTTGCTGCGTACGGTTACGCAAGAGAGACACGAGATACTATTTTCATAACAATACTCGAGATAAAACAGAGTTCTTCCATCATAAAAGTATGTAAACGAAACATCACTTTCAAGAGAATTTTTTGAGACTTGATAGCTTTATTTTTTGTCTCATAGGTAACACTAGCTCGAATCCCGATTTAAAGTAAATGTCTCCCACAAAATGGGTTCTCTCTTGACGAAGAATGTGAGTACAATCCAAGAAATGCACAAAGAACAGAGTTAAGTTTCTTTTCGCTAGTAAATTGCTGATGGATAAAACATTTTGCTGTTCTAATATAAAATATTGTTTCATTGAAATTTCTCTTTCAGGTGTTGTGTGTTGCCCTTCTAGTTTTACTCACGATGGTAGCTGGTGGCGACTTCAAGCAGTAAGTAAATACATGCTTTTAGTTTTTTTTTTTTTTTAATAAAGAAATTACTGTAATTACTTTAGTGATTCGTGCAAAACTTTCATGCAGTTGTGCGAATCTCGTCTTCACACACTTTCTCACTTTCTGATTTTATAGTTGGTCTGAGAGGATTATATTTCATAAACATCAAAACAACTATGTGCAAAGCATTATTCTGCAAGTCAAATTAAGCAAAAAATACGTATAATTGTATGCTGTTCGGGTATTCGTCTGGAATAGCTAATTGCACTATGTGGCAAAACGTAGATAAATAACCATCGAGTAGATTTATCAATTCATCAAGTAGTTACCTCGATTCTTTCCAGATGGCAGTTAAAGTCAACGGACGTTGATTCTAACACCACCTATTAACGTAACAATCGATGTAACTCCTTGATGGATTCGTAAAGCAATGCTAATGGTTCCCAGTTAATCTCCGGCGATGCCACACAGTAAAATTTTAACTCTCCATAGAAATTTGATCGAGACCGGTCAGGTGGTTCAAGAGATTAAGAGTCACAAACATAGTCACTTTCAATTTTATAATATAAATTACAAACAATTATCGTATATTCGTTAAGCACGTGATAATTATAGAAATAAATGTAACACTACTAATAATATGAATTAATCTATATTATAAAATTGAAAGTGACTATGTTTGTGACTCTTAATCTCTTGAACCACCTGACCGGTCTCGATCAAATTTTAACGTAGATGCGGTTCTGCCCTGGGAGTGTTTTTAGCTGTTTACTTTGACGGTACAACTTAGGGGAGGGGGAGAGGGGGTTCATAGAAAAAATAAATAAAACTTAATAACTCTTGAACCAGCCGACCGATCTCGATCAAACTTTCAACATAGATAGGGTTCGGGCTTGGGATGTTTTTGTCATTTCACTTTTACGGTGCAACCTAGGGAAGGGGGAGGGAGGAAATATATAAAAATCAATTTATATAAGACTGAAAGTGACTATTTTTGCAACTTAATAACTCTTGAACTATCCAACCGATCTCAATGAAATTTTCAAGATACATGATTTTTGGATGTAGAAAGATATTTGCAATTTCACTTTAACGGTAGATCCTAGGGAAGGGGAAGGGGCCGTTTAAATAAAAACTAATAAAACCTAATAACTTTTGAACCACCCAACCAATCTCAATCAAATTTTCAACATACATGAGTTTAGGGGCAGGGCTTGCTTTAGACTATTCAGTTTGACGATGCAACGTAGGGGAGGGGTAGGAGGGAGAGAAATTTCAAAATGATCAAATATGACCGATATTAGTGTTTAATCCATAGTTTTCGGGGTCGATGAGAGAAACAGTGACACTTCTGATGCTGGTTTGAGTCCAAGTTCTACCATGATAGTTGAGGAGGGGGATGGTAAAACGTAGAGGAGGGCGATAAACATTTAAAAATGATCGAAAATGACTAATATTAGTGTCCAATCCATAGTTTTAGGAGTAGCTGAGATAAACAGTGACAATTCTGATGCCGTGTGCAACAGCAAGGAGGAGGGGTAGGGAGAGCTATATATAATAATGATTGAAAATGACCAATATTAGTGTCCAATCCATAGTTTTCGGGATCATTCAGATGAACAGTGACATTTCCGATCTGATTTAAATCTAAAATCACCCCACCACTTGGGGGAGTGGAAGAAAGAGATATATAAAAATGCTCGAAAATGGCCACTATCAGTGTCGAATTTATAGTTTTCTGGATCCTTTAGATGAACAGTGGTACTTTGGATCCCATTTTATTCCAAATTCAAACCCACAACTTGGGGGAGGGGGAGGAAGAGATATTTAAAAATCATAAAAAAAACGATATTAGTGCTGAATCCAAATTTTTTGAGGTCGCTAATATGAACGGTGACACTTCTGATACCATGGAAACATGGGGTGGGGCAAATATATATATATATATATATATGGTCAAAAATGACTGATACTACTGTTGAATCTATAGTTCTTGCCATCGCCGAAATGAACAGTGACACTTCTGATGCTGTTTAAGTCAATTTTCAGCTCTGACACTTGGGGGATGAGGAGGGATGACATATATTAAAATGATCCAAAATGAGCAATATCAGTGTGCATTTAAATTATTTATTTCAACATAGCGAAGCGGGTAATATATGCTAGCATCTAATAAACTTATCTAGTAATCTTCAGTTTTGAGCTCCAAATCTCCCTCAATATCCTCATCGTTTTTTTCTTTTAAATTCTTATTAACAACAACAATATTTTCTCCACGTCGTAAACGTAATTGAATTTAAAGTATGGATGCAGGATTGCTATTTGACAATTCTCAAATCGTTATTGAATTATTTTAGCGGGAATGACTGTTAAGAACCTCAGTCTGGGCGTTTTATAACTATTTAATTCCCATCTATAATTGATTTGCAAATTTAAAAAGAAAAAAAAAAACTACAAAAAATTGTGTGTTCTATAATTATTGTATATTCACCTATTATTGCAAGGCTTACTTGGCTTAATTTATCGTATATTACGACAAATTATTTTATGGTTGGCAAGTTATGGTTGGTTGCTAGGATCAATAGTGAAACTCCGATCGCAATAATTTCCAAATTCATCTCATTCGGCAGTGGGCCAGGGGTCCCCGGAGTGATACCGAGACATGTAAAATTAATCCAAAATGACCGATATTAGTGCCAAATCCATAGTTTTCGCGGTCGCTGAGATAAATGGTGATATTCCAACAGGTGTTGACATCCAAATACAGCCCCCATCGGCTGCGGGCCAGAGGTTTTTTTTTCTTTTTCAAAATTCGAACCAGGGGTCTCACGGGACGTTTAACGGGATATGTAGAAATAGTAGAAAATGACCGATTTGTTTTCTTTCGTTCTTCAGTTTGTTTGCATAGATATTTTTTTTCTGACCCATGCGAAAAATGGGTATTTTAGCTAGTCCTATCCTAACTATATATAAAACTACATGAACGGACATAGAATGAACGAGTATTTCCGTTTCAGGTGGAAAGTTGAAATTTAGCATGATTGTAGTTTTCCGACACTAACCAACAGGAAAATTGCCAAAAACGGATATTTTTAATTTTTAGGGTGTCTAAAGGGGAAATGAAGAAATTCCCCATGTTATTTAAATGGGCATTTTTTCGGACCTATAATCTCACATTTTAGGTACTTAGAATTGGAATTCGAACTTGAAATTAGGTATGCTTGTACGTTTTTGTTAGCGTTACTTAACCAAATTACCTAAAATAAAAATGTTTAACTTCAGAATGGTTTTATGGGGAACTGAAAAAAAAATCCCATGTTATTTATATGGGATACCTTTAAGACCCCAAAATTATTGGGCACTTCTAGCAGGATTAGAATGATGAAATTTGACAAGAATGTGGCGTTTCGGGACTAACCGACAGGAAAATTGCCAAAAGTGAATATGTTTAGATCTTAAGGGATCTAAAGAGGGATAGGAAAGAAATTCCCATGATATTTAAATGGGCGTTTATTTTGGATGTCAAATCTTATCTTTTAGATAGTTGAAATACGAAGAGAAACTTGAAATTTGGTAGAATTGTGGGTTAAAGAAGTGTAAGGCCGTAGGTTAAGTAAACGTGGGGGTCAGGGGTGAATCCCACAGGTGGGCCGAAGTCAGGAAATATCAATAGTAAATTCACAAAATTCACTCTTGATGCAAACGCTGATTCATAAGAGACGCAAGGCCAAAAGCCGAGCAAGCACTGGGGTCTGGGGGCGGAGTCCCCAGCTAGTTACGCATATAAAAGCGAAAGTCTACGATTTTGCCAGTAGAAGAAAATCTTATAAACGGCACAATTTTATTTTATTTTTCTTCTGAGAACCAATGACGGTCTAGTTGCGAAAATTTGTATCAGCACTTATTTTGACATGGCAGGAACAAGAAAATTAGAAAAATGTTCCTTTGTACGAACTTGTTAATTAAATAATCAAGTAAAAAGTTATTAGCAATAAATATTTTCTAAACACATAATTCAAGTTTGTACGTTACAGTATATAATAATTATTTGTCATATTATTTTCTATTTCCAGCTATACAAAACATATCACTCATCCTCCTCATTTTTTCTACCATAAACATCCATATTTCCACCAACATGATCATTTCCATCACCATAAACACATTGAGAAGCACCACCACGCTCATCACAAGAAAGAAGAAACTCATCACGAGGAAGAACATAAACTCCAGAACACCCACTCAGTGCAGTTACCCCATAAACACCTGTTTGATTTCGATGACGCTTTAGGTGATCTGAGAGAGCGCAGGGAATCATATGCATAGGTAAGAGTGCAAGAAAATAGGTAAGATTTGTATATTTAAAAGAAGACATTCTGCATATATACTATGTGATTCTCTTATATTAATTATATTCAAAGGCATAGACGAACTAGGTATTCAAATGGAGTGACTACATTCCTGTTGGTATATAGGCTATATGACAAGTGCACGACATACAAAGGTGCATGACGAGATAAATACACTCACGAAGCTTAAAAATCCCGCCTCGTGGCTCTCGTGTACGCTAGATGCCAGGCCTGTGACGGCACTGTACAAAATGGCAGCAATGCAGGAGAATATTTTTTAACTTATATGTTAAAATGTGCGAAGTGTTTGTCGGTTACGAGCGTTCACTGTACATTCGTTGTAACAGTTGCAAATGGTATGGTTTGAAATGCAAACACCGCCGCAAAACATTGCACACTGTTTTCTGCGAAATGACGAGTTCACAGTTTGCACGAAAGGATGATTTTCTTAGGCTACGCATAAAGCCGTGTCTCACGCGCTCCAAGATTTCCTCTGAGACATGACGTCATCCCGTGCTTTTCATTTTTGGACAAATAACCAGTATCACAAAACTGGCAAAGCAATGCAAAAATTCTCTGGTGACCAGGAATTTACGTAAAAAAAGGAGGTGACAGTTGCAAGGTTTCTGGCTCGATCTCAGCTCGCGCCCACTGGACTTTATGGTAGACAAACACCGTGTGCGTGTTTCTTTTTTAGGTTCAGCTTTTTCCTCCGGCTTTCCTCATTTGATAAGTTCATTCATTCTCATCATCCCCGTCTCCTTTAGCCTACATAGCATAACCGTGGAAAATAAAACCGGAATATTTCATTTCACGATAGAAAGAGAGAAATACCCAACATATCTTCGGAAATTTGAGTCGCTTTCTGTTAAAAGGGCGTATGTACGATAAAAATATTTGTCGGGAAATGACAAAAAAACTGTTTCCACATGAGACGGTTTGGTTTATGAAAAAAAAGTAAAATGCCTTATATTTATAACACGTTTCAAAAGACACACGCCATTTTTAACAGAAATTGTTATATCTACCTCTAAAATATTAATTTCTTTAAAAAAGTTAAAATTGTGAAAAATGTTACATACCCCCTTTTAACAGAAAGCGATTCATTTCTGTCTTTCAAATTCTGAAATAACCAATGACTGGTAGACATGCAACTATTCGAGATGTCTCAATATACATATACTGCATTTACACCTGCACAGTCTGATTTCGACGTCATAGGCTGTAAAAGTAATCGTGCAGTGTTGTCTATTAAGTTAATGATATGGCCAGACCACAAATTATCATAATGTATCTAAAAGTAGGTAGTACATTCGACAATATTACCTCATTTATTGAAAGGCTGGGTTTACGAGTGGTGATGAAAAGTATTGAATTCTTATCTCCCGTACGTTGGATTGCAGCAAAAGCTATATGCTGAGAATGCTAAATTTAATCATGAAAATCAGTAGTTCTTATTAAATACAACTATTAATTCAAAAATATACTTGCAATCTTTCAGTGTTGTCAATGCGTAAACATTTTGTTTGTGCAATAGCAGAACGTTCACAGTTCTAGAGTACAACCGTTAGTCATAAAAGTAACCATGCATGCGTCCATTTGCTTTTGCAAATGCGAAAACACAGCTTTTTTTCTGCAATGCTCACTCTGATTTTATCATTTGTTTATTTCTTTCTTGCAGAAGTGTACTGCAAAACCACCTTCAACAAGAAGCACTGAAACCTTTCTAAATGCATTGTGTTCACTATCGAATTGTGTATTATTTTATAGAAATAAATAGATTACAACAAAATATGTGTTCACTTATAATTTCCGTTCCATATCTGTCTCATAAAAAAAATACACACACAAACTACACGCTGATGCAAAATTCTGTACATATTGGGTGCACGAAAGTGGCGTGAGTTATAATTTCTTGTGAGTCTGATGTTAGACTCACACCACTTTTCTAATAAAGAGAACAACTGTTTCCATTAGCACTATAATTTTACAAATGAACAGCTGTTTCATTTATCACTAGAATTTTACAGGTGAAGAGTTGTTTCCTCTGTGACTAGAATTTTGCATTAGATCAACCGTTTCCTTTATCGCAAGAATCTGTTGAAATCTGCCATCTTTCAGAATAAACCTGTAACTTGTTTCACATTTTCTGTTAACAGATGGATTTAGCTAGATCTGTTTTTGTGTCTAGGTCACACTTTTTTTTTTGTCAAATTTGCTAAAACCACTGTTATTTTCACATTTCCATATAGACAAAAGTGTACCATTTCGTTTAAGATTTTCCTCCAATTAGATTTTTTGTAACGTCACCATTCCGGCCAAGAAAGTTTGTGGTGGACAACATAGTATCAGTGAGTTTTCTTGGGGTACTTCTGTTTTGTAACACATTCTCATTCCACCAATTCTTCCATCATCATTTACTTATTTTAATCATTGTCTCCTTTAACATAAAGGGCATAGTCGTAGGGACGTTAAACTGAAAGATTTCATTTGTATACGTTTCATTAAAATCGGAGATGTATTTGTGTCATTTTCGCTGCCACAAAAGGTTGAGTTGAGTTGATTTTGAGTTTAACGTCACGTTCAGCAGCGAGGCTATATGAGACGTGAACCTACTGATTAACGTGGAATCCGAACCACATGAGCTCCCGCCGGGAATCGAACCCGGGTCTCCCACGCCGCTGCCACAAAAGGGTTAAATATTGAAGTTGGAGGGAGGGTTGCCCCCTTGAACCGCACAGTTGCCGATATGACATACAAAATTATAACCTAGGAACCTTAGACTGGTTTTAGCGAATATTATAGTAGAACTAAAGCAAGATGAGTCTCCCTTAGTGCCTGAAGATGTCAATCATCCTAGTTTATCAATTTCAGTACATCAGTCAAAAATGCCCTTAAGTAAGATAACACAAAGAAAACATTATAATTATAGGAAAGCTGACTTTCTCAAATTATACTGTACACTGGGTGATAACGATTGGAAAGACCTATATGATTTTGGAAGTGTTGATTTAGCTTTGAACTTTCTATATGATTCATTATACAAATGCTTTGATAATTGTATACCATTATGTACGGAAGTTAGGAAGTCTAGGTATCCGGTATGGTTTACCAGAGAAATAATTAAAACTATTAAAATTAAGAAAAAAATGTACCAAAAAGAGTAAATTCTCTAGATGCTACGATGAAAGGTTCAGGAATTTAAGGTCGGAATTAAAGCAGCTCATACATAGAGCTTATGATGAATACACACAACAACTTCTAACGAATGTTAACAATAATATTAAATGTTTTTGGTCATTTGTAAATACCAAATAGTAACACAGCATAATAAATCAAGTGCGCTCTTTGAATAATGAGAACTTTTCCCAGGGCAATATTTCAAATGGTTTTGCGAAATATTTTTTCTTCGGTTTATAGTCAAACGAATTTCATTTATAAAATCAATGATATTCCTGCACATTTTCCAAATATACATCATAAACTTGATGTTTTACATTTTAACTATGTTACCTAAGAAGAGGTTAACAGTGTTATTAAGCATCTCAAACCCAAACAATCTTGTAGCCCAGATGGAACTCCTTCTTATATTGTTAAAGCATGTGGAGAGGTCTTATCTGAACAAATTGGATTTATTATTAATATGTTGTTGAAAACTAACATCTTTCCCCAAAAATGGAGAGAAACAAAATTAAATCCTATATTGAAATCAGGTAATTCAAATGTTACTGTAAATTATAGGCCTATCTCAATTATTAATTCAATGTGTAAAGTGTATGAATATACGAAAAGTTTTTTAATCACGTAAAAATTTGCATTTCTCCAAATCAACATTTTTTTCTTAACAGATCGGTTGTAACTAACTTGTTGGAATTTTCACAGGAGATTTACAATTGTTTTGAAAGAAATGAACAAATGGATGCAATATATTTGGATTTTGTTAGGGATTTTGACAAAATAGATAATGAAATATTAATTAAGAAACTTATACAATTTCGATTGTCTAAAAATTTAATTATGTTATTTCTATCTTATCTACATAATAGAAATCAATATGTAGATTTTCAGCAAGAAATCTCTTATCAGTTTGTAGTTTCATCTGGTGTTCCGCAAGGTGCCAATCTTAGTCTTCTATTGTTCTTAATTTTAATCAATGATTTGCCTGAAGTGGTAGAAAATTCTAATTGTTTTCTCTTTTCCGACGATTTAAAGATTTATAAATCAGTTACAGTTGAAGAAGACAGTAAATATTTACGAGACTAGAATAAAATCATGGATAGGTGTGATTCATATAAACTGCGACTAAATATAGGTACGTGTAACCTTTAACCGGAAGAACAAATTAATTAAATATGTATACAAAATTAGTAATGTTCAAATAGACTGTTACACCGATTAGAGATCATGGTGTAATTTTTGATTGTAAATTAACATTTGGAAATCATTTAATTAGTGTTATAAACTCAGCAAATAGAGCCTTAGGTTTTGTTATCAGAAGCACAAAACTTTTTTTCACAACCATCAATAATTATTAAGTTATATGAAACCCTCGTTGGGAGCAAACGAGAGTATGCATCGATAATTTGGAGTTCCCACTTTAAGAGAGACATCCAATCAATTGAGGTAATTCAAAATAAATTTTTGATGTATTTATATTATAAAACATTTAAATCAGGCTTAAAAAACTTACCTGTCAATGTCGCTTTTACGCTCGCTATTCAACCTAAGTAGTTTAAAGGATACAAGAACTGCACATTCTCTTATTATTTTAAGAAATATATTGACAAATAGAATTAAGAATTCAACACTGTTGCAACAAATCCCTTTCTACGAACCAAGATATCGCTCCAGAAATCAAAATATATTTTATGTACCTATGTCGAAAAGTTCAACTCATGCATACTCACCTATTATACGAATGCTGAGAATCTATAACAAATTAAATGATAGGATAGACCTTTTTCACTTGGGGAAGTTAAATTTGTTAAACTTCTGTATGAAATACTGAATAATGACCATGTATGGTTTATCATTGTTTGAAAACTTAGCGATATATGTGCATATTATTTTCCCTATGGCTGTATTGTACATTCTTTCCTTTTCTTTTTATAAGTTTTTTTCTTTTTCTTTGTTTCATATTATACTGTTTTCTTTTCTTTGTAATATTCATGTAACCTTCAATTATGTATTTCAAGAAGGTATGTTATAGGTGTATGCCTGTGTACTTTCATATAAATAAATAAATACATAACAAAATATGCGTCGATTTATTTTGTCTTCTTAGAGGTTTAAATTTCCAATTTTCGGATTTTTTCCTTCTTTATGTTATAAATCCTACTTTTAGCCAGATTATAAATCTCTACATCTACAGAAAGTATCCCATAGGTTTTGAATCAAGTGATGTAATTACACCTATACATAACATTTCTCTGTGGAGGGATAAAAAGTTGAAAGTTGTTTTTTCTCCTTTATATTTATTACGAATACTACATAGCCAAATTTCAATTTCCCATCTCTACGAAAAGTTCCCTATAGAGTTTTGAATCAAGTGACGTAATTTTGACCTTGTACCTTAATTTATTTCTTTCGAAAGGGAAATTTCCACTTTTAGGATTTCCTCTTTTATTTGCATCACTAATCTTACGTTTGTGCCAAATTTCAAATTTATGTGCTTACAGGAAATTAACTAAAGGTTTAGAATCAAGTGACGTAATTTTGGTTTTGTTCTCTAATTTTCTTCCTTGGAGGGAAGGAATTTCTAGTTTTCGAAGTTTCCTCGTTATTTCTATAAAAATCCTACATAAGTTTCAAGTGTTTATATCTCTGGCAAGTGCCAAATAAGTTTTTCATGTGTAAGTGAGTGTAAACTTTCCAGGTTCTGGAATATTTTATGGTATATTTCGTCATCACTTATAGGCAAAATATTGAACTTTTATAAAGGACGTGGCCTCGTAGAGGTTGTTGAAGCAAAAAATTTTAGTTTCACTATGTTCAAGGGAAGTTAAGTTATGGATGCTTGAAAAATTCCTGAGTTTGTTGGTGTAATATACATAGATGGGTTAACTTATATTAAACTGAATTTGAATGTGTCACTTACCTAGGAAATACCGTTTTCCCGCTACCGGTTGTGTTCGTTCGTAGGCCATCAGAGTTTCCATTGCATGATACTGCATTGCAGCTGGGCCACGCGTACTGCAGTCCGTTCCTCTTTGCAGGCTTTCCACAGGCCGATGACGGTACAGACTTGACTATGGAACAGGAGCTGTTTGATGATTCCGAAAGTAGAATAGTCCATTGGGTTGGCATATTGACTTTTGATATTGTTATCAGAGAAATAAATTGCCGTAATTCTAGTTTCCTATTCCATGCAGCTGTAGAATTCCATTAATGTTTCTCCGTGAGGTTGGATGCCTTCTCTTGCTATAGTTCAACTTGATTCACGTTTTGTCCGTACAATGCTGGGATTTCTTGCTAGCACATTTCAGTCAGGACATGGGTCTGGCAGTACGCAGCATCGTCCGAACTTTCGGAGACGCATTTTGCCCCTCTACGAGAAACCGGCAACAATCATGAACTCTTTTGAGAAATGGTTCTAACTGCTTGTATCGGTGTGGTACACCCAGAACTCTGTGCTGCATATTTGTTTATACGATTGACAGTTGCAAGACCCACACAAAAATTACACACTTGAAGCATTTCTACGATGCGCGACACAATAAACTGCGTCGAAAACGGCCACAATAAACCTCTCACAGAATATGTTCAGTTACGGCTTCACCAGATTACGCTCGACCACAGTGTTGTACTGCGTAACTAGATACTGTTGCTTGCCTCGTGGTAATCTCACAAGCCACTCAGCGGAGCCACTTTTTGACCCTCCCTTATCAGGACGATTGCTTGCGCGTGTGCGGTATAGCTGTACATTGACTTTGGCTCAATATAAGTGAATCAACCTCTGTACACTTTGCGTGCACTGTACTTTGATATTCTATGTTTCAAGTTGAACAAATGTATTTTTATCAATTCTACAATGGTATTCTTCAAGTTACTTCTCTCATTTGTACACTGAACATTCAGTCCATTTCTATCAGTATTTTTGGATAAAAAAATTCAATATACTTCGATCAAAAATGGTTTCGCAATCCTTCTATCTGGAGAACTACAAGTATAAGGGTCGTTCAAAAATGTGACCCCAGATTCAAAAAAAAAAAAAAAAAAAACAATCTAATATATTTCATTCAAACATTTCCTTGTACGTTTTATATCTGGAGAAATACATATAGTGCAGCCAAACCCGAACTATCACTTAACTCAGCATAATGTGCTTATTACGTAAAAAAAAAAAAAAAAAAACTTGATTTAGGGATCGTTCAAAAATTTTGTGGCCCCTGATCCGAAAACTACTTATTGGCCAAGATCGCAATCTTTTGATCCATTTTTTGGTCATTTCTAAAATTCTTGTTTAGGTTTCCATTCTGAAAACTAAGCGTGATAATAATACAAATCTAATTGGATGCATTAATCTACATATTTTGGTTGTAAATTAACAAGGTTCCAGATTCACATTCTGCTGGTCATGGCGACTTGGCATCCGAGAATTTTCGAACCCTGTTAATAACTATAATATTCCAACACAAATACTAAGAATATTTTGTTAATACACAAACGACAACATTACATTCAACTCCTACGAATACATTTATACTCGTCGTACAGATCTATCTTGGCATACGTAACGACCACAGTCGCATTACAAAAATGAGGAAACGTCTATTTATATCAGACAGTAAATTGCGGATTAAGTAGTATATTCAGTAATGCTAGGGAGGAAAAAGAAACTCAGTATGCGTACACAACAAGTAAAGCAATTCAATATTTTTTGTTTTTCTTTTGTTCCTTGGATCAGGGGCGCCAGTGGGGAAAGGCGACGGCCCCGGGCGCCGAAGTAAAGGGGACAAAAATTCGGGAGAAAAGGGTAAAAGATAAAAAAAATGTTTGGAATATATGTATGGGGGCGCCGTCGTATACTCTCGCCCCGGGCGCTGATTTTCCACGGCACGGCCCTGACTTGGATGCTCGAAGAGCTTCGAAGTACATGGAACACAAGTGTTCGAATGGGCAGATAAGTTCAAACGGGGTATAACAAGTGTTAAAGATTCGCCATACACAACACACTGTCTATGCAGTCACGGAGAACAACATTGAGGGAGTTGATGAGTTGACATGCGAAAACAGGCATATTGTACTTGTGTTTGACTGAAACAACTGTCACCATATTGCACTGTCATCCGACGGTGAATTTCAATTGATTTTAACCGTTCAGCTAACACAAATTTAATGACACTTTCCTGCTCCACGTTGGTGCAAACCTGCAAGGGTATTGTCATCTTCTTTGACTGATCCCCAGTATCCCCAGTTTCAAGAGGCAGGGGTGCCAGGTTCTGATAATAATTTTAGGACATCAAAAAATAGCAAACAAATACAAACTTTGTTGAAGTTTTGTACTTTTTATACAACTTTCTTGTTATTTATTGCATGGAGATTGTACAAATTAGCATTTTTGCGTTATATCTAGTCTACACAATCGATCATGAAGATAATAAGAGAAAGATAAAACAGCAAGCTTGGCCATCTTATTTGGCACTCCAATTGGATCATCGTGTTGATAGAGGGAAAGGCAGAAGGAAGACCAAGGAGTTGAGTTGTATTTCAGTTTAGCGCCCCTTTCATTAGCGAGGGTATGTGAAACGTGGACCTACTGATTAACGTGGAATCCGAACGACATGAGCTCCCACTGGGAATCGAACCCGGGTCTCCCGCGCAAAGGGCGCGTATGCTAACCGCTTAGCCACGGAGGAGCTTAGGAAGACCAAGGATAGATCAGTTACGAAGAAGAGGCCTTATCAAAGTATAAAACAACTCTCCCAAGAGAGTGAAAAGTTCTAACATTTCCATGTTGCCCACCAACATATGGTTGAGGTGAACAAGAAGAAGATCTAGTCTACAGAGTAACTTTTGATTAAAATATAACATTTTTAAAGTATAAGGACGAGACGAGAATTTTTATGATACTTACTTACTGTTTTGTCTCAATTCCCATGTCGAAAATGACGAGGATTGTCATGCTTCTCGTCTCCTCTAGAATTATTCGGAGAATAATAGATCCGAAACTAAAATGTTTTGCTTCGTGGGCAATATTAGTTTTGTAAGAAAACAATCAAACAACACAACATCAATTCAGAAAATAAGAATAATACTAATTGCGTGAACCGATGACACATTCTTTATTCCCAAATCTGACTCTCTTTCGTGTCCCCATTCAACAATCTTTATTTGAATATGTTGCAAACAAGTATGTTTCGTGTGCTCAGTGGGAGAACGTTCGTCTCTGGTGCGTGAGGTCTGTGATTTGATTCTAGCTCGCGTCAAGTTGGATTTGTGGTCCACAAGCACCGTGTGAATGGGTTGTCGATGGGTGTCCCTGTTGCTTCTCACTTTCGTCATTCCACAATTTCTATTAGTATCATCGTCTCCCTTAGCCTTGGATCATAATGGGACGCAAAACTTTTTTTTAATGTTGCATTTAAATGAAACGAAATTACAATATTTACTGCTATAACTATTCCCTTTAGGCTAAAAGAGACGGGTCAATAGTGGAAATGAATGCTTAAGAAAACAAAGGTGGAATGGAAACATGAGAAAAAATGAGCTAACTTCGAGAAAACTCACAAAATGAAAAATAATATGAAATTTTCCAGTTTAACGTCCCAGCATTATACCCGTTAGGCTAAGGGAGATGATGCTTAAAATATGTGAATGATGATGGAAGCATTGGTGGAATGAACAAGTGGGAGGAAAAGGGAGCACCCCGAATAAACGATGTTGTTCACCACAAACTTACTTCACCGGGGTCGAAGCAGGAACTCCACACACCAGAGCTAAGCGCTCTACTGCTGAGCTACCGTGCCTTCACGAGAGGAATTACAGACACGATGTTGAACCCTACAAAATCATGTAATATGGAATCGAACTAGGGATTTCCCACACCGAAGGTGAGTTCTCTTCGACTGAGGTCACCATAGTTCCTTACTCTTAAATGTATTACCAACTTTTACTTCAGCGTATAAACTACAACAATTGCACAGGCTAATTACAGTAGCAAACATAGTCGTGCGTGTTAAAACATTCAAAGGGAAAGTTCTCTCAAAAGCGACAGCAAAATATGATACTTAGGATTCTACAAAGGTACGCTTGTCTTTCACGAGCATGAAAACTGGATTCATTAATAAAGAGTTCAACTTGAAACACAGATGCTTCTTCGTGACTAACGACGTTCGGTTTTTAAGCACTCGTAATTTTAATCTAGTAGAGTACTCAGGAGAGGCACTGTGGCTCAGTGGTAGAGGGCTTGCCTCAGGTGCATGGGGACCCTGGTTCGATTCCTGGCCAAGTAAGTTTGTGGTGGACAACATCGTGTCCGTTATTGTATGCGTTCGAACTCAGAACAATTCTGAGGCAGCAGCCCAAATCATTTGTCATGCAGCATAAGGTACAGTGAACCACAGCACAGCAATTTATTCGTTCCAGAATGTTCGTGCATGTTGCAAGAATGTCAAAGATCAAAGTGTAGCTGCCACAGCCACACCGTGGATATTCCACTGAGGTGTACGCTTTTCTTTGTCCACTTTGGTTGATGAAAACTCCTGAACATGCGTTTCAAGGTGCAGCATTCTAATGTTGTTACCCCTTTGTGGATAATCTCTCTACTTATAAGAACCACGAGGACGTTTATGATTGACCTGTCTCTCGGTTATCTTCGTAACTATGTGACAGTTTCCCTTATCAACACAAATTTCCTCTTCAAGTCGTTTAAAATTTTGATGGCAGTACAGGATTTCTTGTAGACGCGAGTAGCGCCTAACCTATGGTTTATTTCTGATAGTCCTTTTCTGACTTAACTTCTGACAATCGTCTCACTGGTCGATCTTCCTTCTGTCTCAGGTTATATTGACAACCAATGTTACACCACTTGACCTCATTTCTCGAAGTTTATGTACACTGTATTCAATAAGTTCTAGGACTCTCTCGAAATAATATCCTTAACCCTTTTGAGACTTTTAAATGTTTGGGGTAAATTTTAGACTTTCAATCATGTAGCTACTGCATCATCACTATTTATTCTAGGAGTTTCGCTTGTACCTTATTCTCTTCAGAATAAAGCAACATTCCAAACGGTATCATTCCCACGTCCGTAATATATACCTGAAATATCGTATCCCTTTTCAAAACTTAGGCTCATCTTTACCGGCTCTGTGTTAACATACAAATTTCAAAATCGCTTGAAAACTACTAAGTGGTGTACGCAATACATGCGCAAAACGATATGTATCCTTGGATCCCATATGCTTAATAAAAATAAAAGTATTCCAATCTGTCAGAACTGAATACCTGAGCATAAGACGTAGGTTCTATTCTTTTCTCTGTTGAAGTCAAGTCAAAGAACCGCTTCACCTCTGAATGCTTGAACTACAATTTTAACAACATAAAAGAAAATTATAATTTTCACAAAAGGAGATTAATATCACTATGTACAGTTTCTCAGAGCTGCTACTTAGTTACATGCTAAAAACCTATGTTCGCTAAGAGACCAAAACTAAAAAATCAGACTGTCTTTTTAAAAAAACAAATTTTAGATATGTCAATGAAGGAGATTTACATGAATATATGAGAACCTCTCAATCCAAGTCCAAAGTTCGTTCTTACGTGTATGGCTAGTGCGATTTCCGTGCATGCCTATTTTCTCCATTTGTCACTCTCGGCAGTTGCTAAAACCAGTGATTATCCCCCGTTCCCAGTTCCTCATTTTAATACATTTTTTTTAAGTTACTAATTTGAAATCAGATGCTAAAAATATGTTTCTTCAGCAATTAAAGACACATTAGGTTATATCATCTTTGTCCCTTAGTACGTCATTTTCAAAGGGAAAACATATTAATACCTAGGTAGTTCATTTAGATTACAATTCCAAGTTCTTTTCTTTCTTTTTACAATCACACTTAATTTCGTAACATATTTGCATTTCTATTTACTTTTAGTCTTCAAAGCACATAAAACAGTTTATACAACATTTGCGAGAGAACAAAATAGATCTTTTGCGTTGAACTCTTGAAGGCAAAACAGGTGACATCATGGCCCCACCAACTTTACGAGCACCTTCTCAAAACACATATGACCTGTTTGGCAATGGACGTAGGACTGAAAAATAATTTTTAAAAGTCCAGCCGTAATAAATGTTATATGAGGGTTTTAAAACAATACACACACACGATATATCAATATGCCATAAATTCCGAAATTGTTAACGGTACCAGAAAAAATATTACAACTTTAATTTTCTACATACATCCCTTCCCTCGCTACACACTCGCAGGACTGGTCGTAGAGACTCTCTGTAACACCCTAGCAAAGTTGTTCACTGGAACGCTTTTCAGTATCTTCGTCACATTCGTTAGAATTGATGCAACATCCTCAAAATGCGATCCCTTGGGGTCAGATTTGAGCTTAGGGAAGAGTAGGCTATGAAGTCTGTGGGGCCAACCTAAGGAAAATATGGGAATATTTAAGAACTTTGATCTCTTCTTTAGCCAAAAACTAATTTACAAGAAAAGTGGTTTGGGGAGGAGCTAAATAATATGCATACGCGTTCTGCACCATTTTACATATAACAGTATCAGTTTAACCCTTGATTGCATCCTGTTATTTTTATATACTAATGCATTGTCACAGCCAAGGTGGGTAATGTTGCTATTACCGTCCCTTCGTAGAAGAACTAATTCTTTGAAAATCAGGAAAGAAAGTATTATGTTCCCTTCCCTCTATTCAAACAAGTAGCCTCCCTCCCCCCCCACGAGAAGAGTTTCCCAGTCCGGTATGTGGTTCGCAACGCCACTTAGCGCACGTAAAAAAGGAAGGTTACTGAAAAAGAATAGTATGCTAAAGCCCAACAAATAACAGTATGTCTTCAAAGGTTACAGAAACGTACTAATACTACTTGATAATCGACACAAAAGTAATTTAGGTAACATTAACAAGTTTATTTTTTATAAAACAAAAAATGAAATAAAAAATATGTAACGTTAAATAGAACAACAAAATTGTAAAGTTCGAAAAATTGTGTCTGATTTTGAAACAAAAAAAAAAAAACATTTTCAACCACTAAATTTAAATAAATTCGATTCATGCAAAATCATAACAAATTTATACATTACTGAAAAATTCATCAGGCACATGTCGTATGAGTGAAATTCCAAGATAGCTCCTGCCTTATGACAAATCATATTTAACGCGGCTCCTTCATCGGAAGGATAAACAACCAATCAAATACAAGTATAGCAATCACATGACATATTGACAAAAGACTCAAACCATATTACCAGACCAGTTAAATTAAGAAAATACTAAACTTTATAATATCCCAATAAATATACTTTAGTGGGATACAGGGAGGAAAAGGGAGGTGAACAGTACAATATTAAAAAAAAATGCTAAAGCAAGATATATTAGGGCTTTAAAATAAAAATGAGTGGTTTTATTTAAAAATGCAATTTATTATTATTGATTTGTATAGAAGAAAATAATTTTTTTTAAATTGCATGTATAGAGGAAAATAAAATTTTTAAATTTGCAAGTATAAAAATATATAATAATTATAAAAATATGTAAATTGTTAATAAATAATTTAATTTATTATTTATATTATATTTTAGTTATATTTTTTTTTAAGTTTATATTTAATGTTTTAATAAAAGCTATATAAAAATTTTATGTTAAAGTTTTTAATAAAATAAAGTAAATTTAAAATGGTGAATTTTAAATAAATAATTTAAAAAAATATATGTTTGGTTTATAAAATTTGTTTTTTTTTTTTTTGTAAATGTTTTTGTTTATTATAATTAATTGGTATTATATTTTTAAATTTTAAATTAGTTAAAAAATAGTCTTTTAATAAATATTATTGTTATTTATATAAATATAAAGGTTATTTTTGTTTTTTTATTTAATTTAAAAAAATGTGTATTTATTTATTAAAATATTATTAAATATTTTGTTTTTATTTTTTTTATAAATAATTATAAAATTACAAATGTATATATTAAAGTTAATTAAAAATTATGCTACAGTTTGTTATAAAAAATTTATTTTTTAATTTATATAACCTTGGTTTTAGGTTATTTTTATTTTTAAATGTTTTGATTATTTGTATTAAAAATATTATTTTAATTGTTTATTTTGTTTTATATTAATAAAAAAAATTATATATTAGTAAATAATAATTTATTTATTATATAATAATAGGTTACCAGAGAAACAGCAGACAAAATAGAAGGGAACAGCGCTGTTTCTATTTAAAATTAAATCCCACTTGCATCCATTTTACTTCATAATATAAATAAATACGTAAAAGTGAAGATCACTCTAGCACAGCATATGTGGGGACTCCTGAACCACAAGTTTATATTTACTTGTAAAATTGATCTACATACATTTTTCTTCTTTTATGTTTCAGGACTGCCTTTATCATATCAATAAGAACTTAATTTCTGGAAGTCACTGTCTTTAGTGTTGCCATATTTTGTAGCTTATCTACAAAGATTTGTTAAAATTAAGTAAGAATAAGTGCAAAAGGAAAATTTACTGCCTAATGCGAGTATTTACTAATTTTGCACTGTTCCTGGGTTCGACTCCCGATGAAGACACTCGGTCGAAAAACGTATTTTTTTTAGGCCAGCAATCCAGAGTAAGGTTTTCCTACGTTTTCCTCATTCACACCGGGTAAATGCTGTGATGGTACGTAACATACAGGTGTCTTCCTTCCCCAATCCTGTTTTCATTTCCTTTCCTCAGATGGTGTGATCACCAAGGGACATTACCCTTCATACGTGACGAGCTAACATGACTATAGATGCCGAAAGCCCAGAAATCTACATTCTAATTCCAACTCGAATTCTAATTTTGCACTTTGTAATCTTTTCAGCTAAAACAACTGAAAAATTTTAATAGCGATAAGCTGTTTTTCCATATTATAGTAAGCTAACGAACTAAATACTTGCTTTCTGATATGATATAATAAAAGAAAATAAATATATAGCAAATTAGTGTTAAGTTACATTTATTATAGTCACATTTTTGTGTTAGAGCATCAAACCAATGCGTGCAATGCCTGGAATTCGATTGGATGGTTGATAGCGGCAAACAAGACCTAGCACAACACAAAGGAAAATATTTATATTTTAAAAATAATAAAAGAGAAAAATTAAAATAATTTAAATTTAACTGAGGAAATTTTTATACATGTGGACCATAAAATCAGATTTGCAACCATCCTACATGACATGCGGATATGAGTACATGGTATTTGAACAGAAACCTTATTAAATATTTTTACTTTTTCCACTGTAGTGACGATAGGGTTTTCTGCTTTCATTCCTTCCTGCCCCTTCTCTTTTTTTATTTCTTCAAACCTGAATTTCTATATATAAATAGCGCTGAAACCAAATGCTCCAGCACAGTCACAACTGCAGAGGACTTCCAGGAACCTCCACCGCTAGTCAACAAAAGACGCAATATCATGGCGTCCATTAGTGCAAGATCTCTGGTATGGATTATGTACTTAAGGGAAGATTTATAAAGTGTAGAGTTTGCTGCAAGTGGTGGTGTAAAAAAACGTTTTCTGTAGCGATCGCAACGAGTCTGAAGTTCGGTCTAGATTTATCAATTTCAGCACCCAATAGAACACGAGAATGTGTCCCAGTAGTCACCCCCATCCATGAAATATTACCAATTTCGTCTCTTGCGCTATACGGAGAACCTCTACTCAGGGTACAGTGTTGTTGGTTACCGCTATTGGGCCGCGGCGGCTCAGTGGTAGAGCGTTCAACTCTGGTGCATGAGATTCTTGGTTCGAACCCAGCTCGCGCCAAGTGAGCTTTGTGATGGACGAACACCGATTGCGTGGGATTTTTAGCGTTTCTTCTTTTCGTGCCACTTTCTCCATTTCATTCATTTCTCATTGCCACTGTCTCCCTTAGCCTAGCCGCTATAATCGTGGGATTTAAAACTTAAAGATTTCATTTCCTTTCATTTTTTTTTTTTTTTTTTTTTTTTGCCGCTGCTCGTTTTGTTTATTTATGTTGTAATTGTTGTTGATGATGACTCAAATTTAGTGTCCCGTTCAGCAAAGATGCTATATTAGGCGTGGACTTACAGTTTAACATGGCTTCCCAACCACATGAGCTCCCGCCGGAAATCAAAGCCGTGTCTCCCACTCCAACGTAAGCAAACCGCTTAGCCACGAAGAAGCTCTTATTGTTGTTGTTGTTTTATATGTTTAGTATTGTTAGTGCTACCATTTAATTCAAATAATTGTTATTGTTCGCATTTTGTGATTCTTTGTCGCCAATTCGCCATGTTTTCTAAGTTTGACAACATTGTTAGTGCATTTCTGTTCTTTCATGTCTTGTGAAGTATGCTTTCCGAAGGCAGCTTCACGAATCGAACCGAGTTCTTCCGATACATCACACGTCAGGGAAAGCTGTTCTATGATTGGTGTAGAGTCCAGGATTCTCGAGTCTTTGCGACCACTATTGCCGAGTAAGAAGTAACGTTTCTGACGATGGTGTAATATTGTAGTTTGTTTATTTTTGGGGGGGAGGTTGTTTACTTGGTTAATTGAAAATTTATAACTATTATTATTTTCGTTTTCTTTTCTTATGTAAAGCTAGATGAGGAGTTAAAGTTTTATTGCTTGAACCTAGGGTAATAAAAGTTATTTAATGTATTAGTTGCTGTATACAACAATTAATACATATTTTTTTCTTCTTTTTGTTTCAAGCGATAAAAACTTGATTTTTTTTTACGCTATGACTTCCTTCACGAGTTACCACTGTGTAAGACTGAAGTTGAGAAGGACATAAATTAACAAGGAAATGATTCTTCCACGTTTTTTTGATCTTCAGCTTAATTTAACTCCCAGTAGTTTCTTCTATTTTTCAAATCATCCATCAGTTGTGTTCTTGTTCTTCCTATTCCTCGCTTTCCTTCTATATTTCTTTCTATGGTGGTATGAGGAAGACATTTTATTTAGCAAGACATGTCCAATTTAATTGGCCTTCCTTAGAAGGATGCTGGCTAAAAGGGTCCTCTTCTCTCCTATCCGTTTTAAAACATATTACTTGCTTACTATCTGTCCATTTTATCTTCTCCATCTTCCTTCAACATCACATTGCGATAGCTCTTTAAATATTTCTTTCCTAACTTCCGAAATGTCCAAGTCTCTAAACCATACAATCGAATACTCCATACATAGCGCTTGAAAAAGTTCTCATTTAGCCCTCTAACAAATAATTTAATTTCACCTTCAGTGTTTAAGATCTCATTCACACACATGATATATAAATTATTATTATGTTTTTACAAAATTATAAATGCACAATGTAATTTCGATAGACAAGAGGACCAAATTGGAGTGAGGAATTACCCTTTGAATGTTATGATTAGTAATTGTTTAGAGTGAGGAATCTGTGGACAGTTATGATTTATATAATTGCTTTCGTCTATAGCTGCTGTGCCTTATGGTTCTTGGAGTCTTGGCGGTTGTGATGGCGGGACATCACTCAAGCGAAGAACATCATAGCAGTGAGGAAAGCGGTGAGCATCACAGCAGCGAGGAGCACAGCAGTGAGGAACATGGTAGTGAGGAACACAGCGAGGAAAAGCATAGCAGTGAGGAACATAGCAGTGAAGAGCAGTAAGTAGTGCAAATCTATAGAAATGTTTCGGTGAAAATGGAGCATTTCCAACTACAAATTTACATCATCTCTCCAGCTTATATAAAATAGAAGGTCCATTCAATAAATAGCCGGAAAAGCTGTATAAGAAATAGAAAACTTCGACAAGGTTTATGCTTCTTGGTAACTTTTTTTTTTTTGTGTGTGTGTGTGTCCTAAAATTATTTTCAGATAGACCTGGCACGTTTGCCTCGCGAACGGGATCTGGGAATCAGTGAAACAAAATGCCGGTACCCTTGCAGGTTTGCACTAACGTGGAGCAGTGAAGTGCCATTAGATTTCTGTTAGTTTAAGAGTTGAAACCAATATATATATATCACATTTTTTTTTAAATTTTCAGTTACTTATTTAAATTTTAATGGTGTAGGTTTTAGGGTTTGATATAATGTATGCAAGTGTCACAATCCACAAATTTGGAGAATTTTGAATTTATTTTTGTATAAATTTTCCTTACAAAATTGCTTTTGAAATTAAACTTGGGTACCACACTTAGGGCAACAGGATTTTCTTAATTTATTATATGTCCTACTATATAGTATATTTGCCAAAATGTACTTCAAACAAAGAACAATTGTTACACATAATATGACTTGAGAGAAAGAGGCTGAAAGATCGAGGATAGAGCGTCCTTTTTTATGTAGACGTTAGCTTTTAGCCTTGAAATGAAATGAAATCTTTGAGTTTTACGTCCCACGGTTATACCGGTTAGACTAAAGGAGACGGTGGTGATGAGTGATGAATGAAATGGTGGAATGAAGAAAGTAGGAGGAAACGGGAGAACCCCGAGAAAACCCACGCACACGGTGTTTGTCCACCACAAAGTTTACTTGGCGGGGGCTGGGATCGAACCCAGGACCCCAAGCACCAGAGGTGAACGCTCTACCACTGAGCCACCGCGGCCCCAGCTTTTAGCCTTGTAAGAACAACGAGTGAAAATCAACAACTTACGCTGTAATTAAGTATATGTCTGTTTCCTCGAGCGCCTAGGTTTATTCATTTAAAATAAGTAATACAATAATAATGAACTTCATATTTTAAGCAATGACTTAAGACTAGTTTATTACCAACTATTGTCAATTACCTGCTTTGCTGGATTAAAATAAGATAAAAAAAATAGTAATATGTTCCGTTGCTCAGTCCATTTTTACTATTACTAAAGCACTATTGAATGGATAGAAACAAAGAAAATGTAACTAAAATGCAGAAAATAATAAGTAATCCATATAAATAAAAAAATAAGTATTACTGTTATATTACTGTATGTGTTAAGTAAGTGTTCACAACTGATCTGAATTTGGATTTAAACGGCATCGGAATAGTGTTGTTCATCTCAGCGACCCCAAAAACTATGGATTCGACACTAATATCGGTCACTTTCGATCATTTATTTATATATCGCCCTAACCCACCACTTCTAAGTACTATCCACAAAGTGAATAAATAAAAACTATCCTAGGGCCAAAACCTCATGTATGTTGAAAATTTGATCGGTATCGGTCATGTGATTTAAGAGTTATTAAGTCACAAACATTATCGTTTTCATATATATATACTGAGAAAAATTGTAGGCGGTGTACTTAAAAAGGTAGGTTACATGCATAATTCCTGTAGTTTTTGGACTTAACGTACAGCAGACGTATAACTGAAAACACATCTTTTATAATATGTTCTGTATAAGTGTTCCATCTATACATTCTTTCTGTACTAAACAATGTAGGCGGTCAGGATCTCACATACAAGTGGACGTATAACATATAGCTGACGAGTGTAACATACATACATGTATGTAATATAAGGAAGACTTTTAGATACCAGACATCCTGAAGACATTATGTAACATCTGTGGGCACTGTGTATGTAGCATATGGATAACGTTTGCTTCATACTGATTTCTGTAGTAAGCAAGGCGATTCCGTATATTTGCACAATATACCGCAGTCTAGAGAGCTGATTTTTCTCAGTGTAGAAAATATTTTTCTCTAAGTATAAAAAAATGGTTCGTTACTGTTTAAATATTAATTAAATATCTTAAGACCTGCCCACGTTGATCTGTTGGTTTTAAAATCATTAAGGTAATATAGAATGCATAGGAAATGTATTAATCACTTTATATTTATATTTTTTATATCTTTATAAGGCATCCTACCACATTGTAGATAACATAAAAATTGCATTAGTATGATGTTTGAACAAAGCTTTTATTTTTGCGGTTCAATTAAATGCTATCTTTCTAATTGCAGCCACAAGAAACATGTTCACCACCATCCGAAACACTACCACCATAAGCATCCCTACCATCACAAGCACGACCACGAACATGAGCACAAACATTATGAACATCATCATCATGTTCATCACAAGAAGAAGGAGAGCCATGAACATAAGAAAGAGCATGATAGGAAGAAGTAAACGTCTGGCAAACCCACCTGTGATCCTTAATATTACCTCAAATATGATTCCTCAGATTAATCAGTAAGTATAGAAAAAAAAATGAAATGAAATCTTTGAGTTTTACGTCCCACGGTTATGCCGGTTAGGCTAAAGGAGACGGTGATAATGAGAGATGAGTGAAATGGTGGAATGAAGAGTGTGGGAGGAAAGGGGAGAACCCCGAGAAAACCCACGAGCACGGTGTTTGTCCACCACAAAGTTCACTTGGTGGGGGCTGGGATCGAACCCGGGACCCCAAGCACCAGAAGTGAACGCTCTACCACTGAGCCACGCGCCCCCCACTCAGTAAGTATAGAAACCAACAAGTCAAAGTACATATTTTAAAAGGAAATTCTTGAAAAAAATATTTGATTATTTTTCCCATAGAATGTGTAATCAGACTTACTAGTTTTATTCGTAAAACTTGTCCAACACACGCATAAAGTAACCAAGTATGTTTCTAAATGGTTACATACTTATTGTTAACCGACTACAACTCTAAGAAATAATTTGTAAACGTAGTAAGAAATGTGTACCAAGTTTCCCTAAAATCAGCTACAGTATCATCATAGTATTTACTTTCTACATCATCAATTTGTGTGTAGTGTTGTTAAAAATATCTTGTTCACCAACATTTGTTTAAAAAGTCATTTACCCTTGGTCGCAAGCATAAGTAATAAATGTATACTACAACCAACATTTTATAAACTCCATTTATGTTGTTTTAGTAACGCATACAATGATTTGTCTAGTAGATAAAAATGCACTAAAATTCTCTCAATGGTAGGTAAGCTAATGTTTGGGAAGCTGTGCAGTAATATGTGGTTTACCGTGTTTTGAATGTTCAAGTGTAAACTTTGTATTTTATAAGTAATTCCTCACAACGAAATATACCTTTATTTACTTTTAATCAATCCACTTTCCCTCATGTTTTACTACTGCCTGCATAGGGATGTTTTTATTTTGATTAAATTTCTGATTTGAACTTTGTAAAATTAACGCAAAAAATATTATTATTAAACACAAAATACATGAAATAAACCAGTTATTAAACTTTAATTTTTAACATAGTAAATTGAATGATAAGCCAGTTGATTAGCAACAGTGAAAATACACTGTGCACTTATAATAAATATTTGGTTTAAGAAATAAATGGAGTCCATACAGTAAGGAACTTACTACATTAATTAAAATACTACAGAGTATTAAGGCCTAGTTGTCCAAATTAGAATGCAACATTACTCAAATATGAATAGCAAATAAACGAAAATTAGTTAAATGAAGCAACAATTCTATATTCAGGAACATTTATAATTACGATAATGAAGAATTTACATTATAATTGTAAGAATAGTTATATTACGCATTTCATTACAATTGGACGCAGATTGTTGTTTTTTCTTTTTTAATTTTATAATTTCAAATTAATTATGTCAATTCTCCTAATTATATTTTTATTTATGTTTTCAGCTGAATGATAACTGTTCACAAGACTGCAGAAGAATGAAAAAAAAATGTCATTTTCACTCATTTATTTTATTGTACAAATTAAATTTCAAATAAAGTAAAATGTCTTAAAATAAGTTGTCTTTCTTCTTTATAGCAATGGAAAGACTAAAAAAGGAGTTTCGTTTCAGATAACAAAACTACAATATATTTCAAAACTGTGTATATAGGTCATAAGTGTGGTTATGATATGGTAGTAATTAATTTGTGTTTTTTTTTTTTTTTTTTTTTTTTGTAACGGAGAGTAGGATTTTAGGATTGGGATTAGATTTCTGGGCTTTCGACATCTATTGTGATTTTAGTTTAAGGCAGTTTATGTAAAGAGGACACATAAGCTGAGAGTCCTTTTTCGCAGATTACTCATTCTTGTTTTCTTGTAACTAAAGATTCAGTAGTGACAGTTTGATGACAATACCTCAAAACATTAAACTGATACACCTGTTTGAAATTGGCTATGTCATATTCTTTCTGATACCACAGCTAATCAAAATAAAAAAAAAAAAATTGATTATTAAGTTTACTCTTTAGTTCGTAGGAATTTATAAAAAAAATGTTCTTCAACTGTTTCCGGTCAGAGGGCATAGGTTCTTCCGGTTCGACCAACACTTTACTCTGATCATAAAAGTTTACAATTCGAGTTGTTTGCTACTACACAGCCTTATCTAACTGCAACGGTGTTGTGAAGGGAAATCTAATCACCTTTCGTAGTTTTTATGAAGGCAGAGTTTTTACATAATTGGGAGCCTTTTCTGAACAGTAGCATTACATAAAAGAACAAACTCTAAAAAATGAAGGTTCCCTTTACTTTAATGAAATATGTAATCAAACCATTACCCAGCGGTGCGTTGCTGTGTTCTAAAACTTATCTTAGACAGAATAAAGTGTTTAATTACTAGGGATCTATTCAGGAGATTGGATATTTTCGCAACGTAAGAACTACAAGATGCACTTACTCCGAAGTTAGTCAATTAAAAATCAATGGTGTTAAAAGGATGTTTTTTTTTGTTTTTGTTTTAGAGGAATGATATTGACTTCATCGAATATTTCACAATCTCCATAAGTTTAAGTTTCGATACATTTTGAGAAATAAACATAGTTTCTGAAACTTTAATATAGCTTTTAATTGAGTAGTCCAATTTCAAAGCGGCTCTTGTCCATTTACAGAAAATACCAGAAAACTGAGGAAATCTGCAGGATTGATGCTTTTCGTAGAACTGTAAATATTTGGGGATATTCAAGTTTCTCAAATGGACACACTAAAGTATTCCCAGTTCTACAAACATGCAGATCCTACATTTTTTCTAAGCTTTCTGAGATTTGCTGTAAATGAACAAGAGTCATTTTGGCACTGGACAACTCAATTATCCCTTCTGTACTATAAAAATGTTATGCCTAAAACGGACACATAAGTATACTGTACATTAAATGTAATTTATGACATATTTGAAAAGTGCATTCACATATAAACGTCTACGCGAAAAAGCTTCTCTTTCTGGTTTGCTCAAAGTATAATACAAAAGATAAAACCTAAAGGGCAACATCACATAAAATGGTTCAATAGGAGGGGAACGACTAATCACTAATATCATTATAACGGGTACTGCAGGCTACATAGAGACGTGAAACGTGAAATAGCTATAGCACATAATTACTTTACTTTCAATGCTAAAGATAATATAACCCAAGACCCACAACATTTCTGGCCTTACCTTGAAAATAAATTCCGACTTCTTTCGACTGAGTCCATGACCTATAATGGACAGAATCTGACCAAGAATGATGAAATTGCGAAAGCTTGTACTCAGCACTTCCAGTCCATTTACAATCAATCCTCCTCCTTAGCTAAAAATTGTATTAACTCACATAAAAAAAAATATTTACATGAGGAATGCCATAATTTATTCCATATCACTGAGATTAGTATAAGGGACATTGAAAATGCAATAAATAAACTGTAACGCAATAAAAAGCCTGGGACTGATAATATAACACCTTATATTGCGAAAGGTTGTAGTAATATTTGGGAGCATCCGCTATATACCTTATTTAACTTCTCAATAAGGACAAACGTTTTTTCATATATTTGGAAAGAATCAATAATATGCCCAGTCCCGGAAACCGGAAATAAAAATAATATAGAAAATTATAGTCCAGTAGCTATAATGCCAACAATTGTAAAGGTATTTGAAAGTGTCATTTATGATCAGGTGATGCATCATGTTAAACCTGCGATTTCAATGTATCAACATGGCTTCCTACAGAAAATATCCATGGTGACTAACTTAATTATAATTTCAGATTTCATAATTTACTCCTTGGATAATAATGTACAAGTAGACGTCATATATACGGACTTTAATAAAGCATTTTATACCTTGGATCATGATATATTAATTCAAAAAACTTGCCATGTTCAATTTTATTCCCCAACGATATATATATATTTTTAAATCTTACTTACGTGAATGTAAACAATCCGTTTTGTACAAACAATATAAAACCAAAAGCTTTCGCGTAAATTCAGGAGTCCGTCAGGGGTCTATAATCCTGGGTCTCTATTGCTTTTATTATTTATTAATGATCTGTCACGTTATATTAAAAAATCTCACAAAATACTATTTGCAGATGATTTGAAAATATTCGTATATGTGAAATATATAGATGACTGTCTACTCTTGCAACAAGATATGGCTAATATACCAAAATGTTGTACTAGCAATAGACTTACAGTAAATATTACTAAGTATAAAACAATGACATACAGTAGACGTGAGTAAACGTATGACTTTACTTACACGATCAATGGAATAAAAAGTTTAGGCAAATATTACTAAGGATGCATATAGAAATCTTGGGTTTCTTATCAGAACAACCAAAGAATTTACGAATGTTAACTATTTGAAAACGCTTTACTTTTCTTACGTAAGATCCAAACTTGAATATGCCTTACTTATTTGGAACATTTCCGTGAAAACATGTAGTCAAACAATTGAACACATAGAATGTAAATTCATACATTTTCTCACATACAAAAGGGCAGGATTTTATCCAAAATTTGAACCATATGATTATTTAAATCGAAAGTTTACATTTCATACACTTGAACAAAGACGGACGTTGAACGACCTCATTTTCTTAAAACACTTTTGCACAACAAGATAGATTGAACAGATTTAATTGCAAAGATAATGATCAGATTCCAACCCTCAAAACACGCATGGGAAATAGTGGTCTGTTCTACTGCAGGAAGGCACGTACCAATGCACTACATATGCCATCTACATAGAGAATTTATCGTACGTACAATAAAATCAGTAAGGATTATAAAGATATAGATATGTTTAATAGTTCTGAAAAGTTGTTCAAAGAGTAATACTGCGTATTTTGTAAAAAAAAAAAAAAAATAAAAAAAATAAAAAATAAAATAAAATAAAATAAAATAAATAAATAAAGGAAACTGTATTATTTTAATTCAAGTATTACTATCATTGTAATTTAAAATTATGTATTATATGTAGACACTGTAATTGGGTAGTAATGCCTGTTGTGTCGATAAATAAATAAATAATATACAAGTGCAATACAATGTCACAGGGAAATTACGTTTTGCAAAGGATGTATCTTCTACGTGGTTTGTTGCCACCTAAGTAATCGTTATTTTATTAACAGCATAAAGTATTTAAATTTCTTTCTGCGTTTACTCGAAACATAGTTTTCTCCTATGTGCCCATGTTACGTAGACCACCTCAATGTAATCGTACTCGTGCACGTTGTTTCTTAATGTTAAAATTTAGTGATTGTAAAATAGTCCGTAGTCCTTTAACTAGTGTCTTCAAAGAGACGAGAAATTTATTGTTTCGTTTCGGTTCTCGTAACAACGAAACAACGTGGAGTATATTTCAAATTTGAAATTAGAGCAGAACCATGATTAGTCTAGACTTATTTCCAACACTATAATCAAGACGTTACAATAAATCTCAGGAGTCTCTTAGGCAATACTGTTTCGCCAGTCTTAGATCCCAAACAATGTTTTAGTGTTACGATATTAATAGTATAAACAATATAAAATGATAAAGTAATTGTACAAACACAATGAAGAGCACGTATCAAATTTTAAAGATACACAAGTCGTTTTGTAATATACTGAAATTACAAATACGATTTAAACTTAGATCTTGTAATTTGATACATACCAGTACTATTCTATTTCATAATGAGTTGCTGTATAGCCTCTACTTTAACGTGATCTCAATTCATAGTGCATTCTGAATATTTATTTTATATTTGTAAATAGATCACATAAAAATAATGAAGGTTCGAAGTGGAATCCTCTTGATAGTCATTAACTCACTCACTAACTAACTCTATGGCCTATGGAGCCCGAAGACTCAATGCCGTGTTCACAAAAGCTCTACATTGTCTTCTATCCTCAGCCAACTGCATCCAGTTTCTACTTTGTATTCCAATATTTGCGAGATCCATCTTAATATTGTCCTCCTATTTGCGCCTAGGTCTTCCTAATGGACGTTTTTCTATTAGACTTTCAGTTAACAATTTGAAAGCGTTTCTACTTTCATCTATCCTTGACACATGTCCTGCCCACTTGAGGCACCTAGATTTGATGACCCTTACAATATTTGGTAAACGGTATAAACATGCATTTCCTCTATATGAAATTTTTGCCATTCTCCATTACCGTTCCTCTTGGGTTCGAATTTTTGTGTCAGGATTTTATTCTCAAATACTTTCAATCTCCATTTTTCCTTCAGATTAAACAACCATGTTTCGCAACCATATAGCACAATAAATATGATTATCGTTTTATATATTTTGAGCTTCAAATTTCTCGACAGACAGAATTCGCGACGACAAAAGTTTTTTGCACTGAATACTAAACCGAATTCCTTGCATTCAGTCAACATTTGATTAATTTGTGGACATAGTTTTGGTTTGTTAATATTGATCCTAGATATTTGTAAGTATAAACTTTATCAAAATATTATTTGATATTTTTACGCATCCATAATTAGCAGTATTACGATTCCGAAGAACTTCCCATGCGTTTTGTTTTGTCTGTATTTAATTCTAAACCCATGTCCTAAGCTAAGTAAGGAATTCAATATTTTAATTACACAGTACTATAAACAAAAGCATAATTTGTAGTTACAAGTAGAATATTTCATATGTTTTGAAGATAAGAATTGTTTATGTTTTTCCATTTGTATTATCTTGAAAGAAAAACAATGAATTAGCGGAAATAAAGATGCTGTTATTAAATATGAATTATTAAACTCATAATTCGCGTACTTCAATTAAGCAAAGTTGCTAACAAAATAACAAATAAATTTGCTAACACACCGAATTGGTACTGAGTTACACGGAAATCAGCTGTAGGAACGTGTTTGATTATAACTTGTTTCTGGACTGATGTGCAACGGACTGTCAAGAATCGAAATTTTAGTATATCATCTGAGACGATAAGGATCTAAATGTATAATGTAAGTGTATGCAACAGTGCACATTGGTAACACGCAATAATTACCTTATTTTTTCACGCATACGTGATAAAAAAAAAAGTAATCCAATCATTTGGTGGATAGTTGAGCAAATCACAAAATTTCTTCCTTGTAACTTTTGGTATTGTAATGAATTAAATCTATCGTAACGAAGGATGTGTATAAATACTCATGTGGTTTTGCCAGAAAGTACAGTCTTTCGCAGAGGACTATCCAAGTCACAAGTACAACGTACAACATGAGTGCAAGAGCTACTGTAAGTACGAAATATTTTCTGCTTCTAATATCACAAATATTTATGAAATAACACTAGCTTTTTATATTCAGTTTCTTTCCAAAATGTGCAAGTCAGACACTCAGAAATTGTTTCCCGAAAGATGGTTCGCCGTGGTTCATTGGTAAAGCGTTCACCTCTGGTGCGTGGGGTCCATGATTCGATCCACGCTTACGCAAAGTGAGCTTTGTTGTTTTCTCGGGGTTCTCCCGTTTCCTCCCACTTTCTTCATTCCATATTTAATTGATTTCTCATCATTTCTCACACTCTTTAGCCTACACGGCATAACCATAGAACGTAAAACTTAAAGATTTCATTTCATTTCATTTTTGAAATATGGCTAGGCTGTGTTACCTAGTCAAAGAAACAGCATGTGGGAGGCCGAACGAAATAAATATGTCAAGAAGAGTTCAATATTGCCCTCCTCACAGGTGTGGTGGCTAAGCATGTAAACCCTTGGTGAACGAGGCACAAGGTACGATACCCGCTGGAAGATACTCATTTCAGATTTCACTATATATAGTTTTTGACTAAGGATGTACACCAATCAATAAAGGAGATCTCAGTACTCAGTGGTACAGCGGTCACCTCTGGTGCGTGGGGTCCTTAGTTCGACCCAAGGCCGCACCAAGTGAACTTTGTTGTGGACGAACACCATCTGCGTGGGTTTTCTCTGGGTTCACGTTTTTCCTCACACTGTCCTTATTTCACAATTTTCATCCATCTCACCATCACAATCTCCCTTAGCCTTGGTGTATAATGTGGAACGTTAAACTAAAAGAGCAAAGCTAATAGCTATTTAGATCTAATCAAATAACTACTTAACAGTGGCTTGTTTTTCCTCTCTTGTGGAAAACATCCTCGTTTTCTTTTTGGGGGAGAGATATACATGAGTAAAAATGACCAAATTTGACGTTTCATATAATGCAAACCATCTTCGAGTTTGAGAAGTTAAAACCGATCAAATAAAATGTATAATGGATCATCACTTTCGAGGTATTATTTGTGATTTTCATGCTTATTTACTTCATCTTACTAAACAATACAACAACATACATAGTTAAGGGAATGTATGCATTTTATGAGCTCTAACCTCAGCTTTCCCCATATATCAAATCTAGCATCACGAGTGATAAAGAGAAAAAACTAATTTATTTTAGTAATTTGCAGTTAGTAGCGAACTAACGCTATAGCAAATTAAAATAGAAAAAAATAATAGCAGAAAAAAATAGTTTGCAGGATGCCATTCAGGCTTTAATAGAACAATTTACTATGTTCCAAGTAGTTATATCAGTACCACAATAGATGACGCTCATGTAGCAAATATAGCGCCATCTCCTGAGGTTTTAATAATTTATTTTGATGAAATTCTTTAAACACCAATCAGCGATTCGGCTTTCGTTTCTTTGTGCTATTACTTCTGTTAAGTGTTTATGCTATTTTATTAGTGTTTTAATTTTGGTCTACTTAACAGAATAATTAACTTGCTTATATTTGATACGCTAGAGTCCTAGGATTGTTTCAGGAAAACATTAACGTCTTTGTTAGGGCACAGCATGTAAATATAAGGGGAAAACTATATATAATATAACGTTTTTAATGCCATATATATTGGTTACTTAAATTACTAAACAATATGAAAAGTTGTCAATGGTTTCTGTTCTGCGAAAAAAAAAAGTCTTAAAATTAACAAATTTACTCCTATCTGTTGAAATTGCGTAATAATATAGTTCGGAAATTAGGAAACTTATTTTAAAATTGGCAGCATTAACAACATCCCCTATATCTCTTAGCCTATGTGCATAATCGTACGACGTTCAACTTAAAAAAAAAATCTTGAACTATTCTACACACTGAATTCATTTCATTGTCTTACTTGCAATTTTATTTCTAGTTTGTTATATCATTGTTAAGCTAATTTCATTATTTGGTAGCTAACAATGAAATTTCGTTAGGGATTTTAGGAAATGGGCTATGCAATAAATTTGGAAGCCCTCAATCGTAACATACATACTTTTCAATTTCAGCTCAAAATAGGTTAATTTAACAAATTTTTCACAATTCATTAAATGTTAGATTCAACATATTCTACTAGAACCGTCCATTCCCATATACTTCTTTATGTTAAAAAATATTTTCTCAAAAACGACATTTATTTTTAGTCTAGGTTTGACAAAATTCTGTTGAAATAATCTCGAGTAGAACCCGTTTGATATTTTAACCAAATCTGATTAATTCATATTACAACAACAATTTTTTTTATGGTTTTGGTGTATTTTCATGACACCAAATACGCATTTTTTCATAGTCACCAAAAGAAACAGATTCTTCGCAGTACAGAAAACCAATGATAACATTTCATGATGTGAAACAACTGAACATTTTTAAAAGAGATTCGAATTAAAGTAATATATTATAACAAAATATTGTCGACAAAAATGAAGCTTTCTTAGTTACGTTTTGAAACTATTATTTTAGAATTGTGTTTTTTTGTTGTTGTTGTTGTTGTGTTCACGCAGAGTTAAAGATTTTGTTTTTTTGTTTTACTTTTTAATGAAACGTTTAAGGTGGGTAGGGCATGCAGATTGTATACAAAACAAATAATTGGGAAACCTGGATAGACAAATGAGAGATGATGATAAATCTGTGACAGAGGGTAATCAGTATGAACTACTAGAATTAATTGTCACTTGTTCCTAAAGCACAACAAACGTGCACAAACAGTTTTGAATTAGGTATATAGTAAATGTGGGAAATTCATTTTATCATAAGAATATTGAGGTTAAGTCCGTTGGTATGGGAGACCATAAATTCATAGAAATTGCAATGTTACTAAACAAACTTCATGACTTAAAAAAATTACAGAACATTTTAACATGCGAACTCATAGAGAAGGATTATGCACTCTTGCGTTACAACTTTACTAACTACACGCAGCTGGAAAACCTAGGTATGATCTTCAACACAGTTTAATTGAACTTGATGCTCACATGTGATAGGGATTTATCGTTGTTTTTAAAATTTTAGGCATATTATGGAAATCATTGCACTTCCATGTTTTGTTGATGTATCGTGTCGAGATAAGACCAGAAAAATGCTAAACTAAAGAGCATATATTTCGGTTTCAACATAACAATTTGAAGTGAAAACGATGTTTAATGGATATTTTCTTCTTTTCTCTTTCTAGTTGCTGTGCCTCATCGTACTTGGAGTCCTGGCGATTGTTCTTCAGGCTGGCCATCATGAGTACCAGTAAGTAAAGCAAGCAGACATTGCTTTTAAAACAATGTAGTTCTTATCTGTTCACATTAGTCGTGATATATTCACTGAAATCAAATATGATTCTAACAAACAAGAAATAAATTACGCATAATGACCAGAACTGCATTGTAACTTCTTCAAAACACGCCAAATCGTAAGAAAGCTACAAGAATAGTAGTTTGTGTTATTACATTATTTATTTCAGTGTTCTACTAGTTGTAATTTATTATGTACTAGCCTCTACTGCTATTTAAATCATAATTATTGACAAAATTCAGAAATATAAGCGAATTTTTGTTATATAAAACACTGTTCACTAGCCACACCAATCATAATGTTCACATATATCTCTAACATTTTCAGAAAATGCTTCACTGTTAAGACAAATCAAACAATAGGAACAATCTGGGAGTTAACAATACGCAGGGTGTTTCAAAACAACACCGGCAATGTTTAGGAGGTGATTCCTGACACCAGGATCAGACAAAAAGTATAGACCAACCTGGGTTCACAAATGTTTCTTTTCGGAGTTACAGACTGCAAAAACATGAAAAACCAACTTTAAAGCTCCACAGCTCCAAAACGATGGAACCTACCGTAGTCGGTTCAAGACTTATCTTAGGAGCTAATATATGTCCTATCCAAAAATTCATGTTTCAGAATCTTAAGGTACTCACGCAACAAATTTTATGGAGGGATTTTGGCTATGGGCATATAATTTGAAATACTCACAAACTACCTCTTTAAAATTTATTGTGGAAGTACTGCAGGACTCTGAAACTTGGATATTTGGATAGGGCACACACTAGTTCCTAAGTGAAATCTTGACCCAACTACGGTATGTCCCATAGTTTTGGAGCTATGGACCTTTAAATTTATTTTTTTCATGTTTTTGGCAGAATATAACCCCGAAAGGATGCATTTGTGCACCATGGTTAGCCTATACTTTTTGTTATATCTTGGTGTCAGGAATCCCCTCCCAAATGTTGTCGGCGTTGTTTTGAAACACGCTGTATATTTCTGACATGCAGCACATCAATCTAGAAGAACGGGCATCAGATTTGGCAACAAATGATACAATTTTAGCTCCTAAAAATTTGGTTTTGCTCGACTTTTCCATAAATTACCCGTAAGAATTTATTATTAAGGATGATATGTTGTTTGCCTCCAGTCGTAAATCAATTGGTATATATACGAGGTCATCCAAAAAATAGAGATCGTTTAGTTATACAAAATAAAAAACAAAATTTGTAGGAAAAAACGGTTCTGTTACATACCTGAAGCTTCCCTTGCTTCTCTACGTAATCATCACCTTCATTTAAATATTTGTTCTGTTCATGAGCTTCAGCATTAATATATTATACTCTTCTGCGGCCACTTCATTATGTCAGGTAGCCACTGCCTTTCTTGATCGAATTGTAACTAGTGATGGGACCTAGGTGTCTCACATTACTCTCAGAGACTAGGTGCCAATCATTTGAGTGGCACCATCCCTCATCCCTCAAAAAAAAAAAAAAAAAAAAAAAAAGTGAAAATTCAAACAGACTCTCTCACACGAAAGGTTATGGAAACTGTTTTTTGGGATCGTAAAGATGTTATTTCGGTGCGTTTGATGCCAAAAGACACTGTGGTCAATGAAAATCGTTATTTCGATTTCCATCTTTTCTCCACGCTGAAAGAGTTTCTGCGAGGAAAACGTTTTGGAAGTGATAAAGAGTTGGGGAATGTGGTGATCACCTGGCTTAAGGTTAGTGTAAAGGGACAAGTTTTGCCGATAGATGTCACTACAATCTTCGTATCTCTCCCATGTATTTTTTACCTTTCACGAAAATTTACAATTTCTTTTACAAATTTCAACCTAGAGAGTCCAAATTTTTAGAGAAGGAACTTCATAACCTATCAAAAGGAACAATCCGTGCCGATTTTTTATTTATAATTTTCTTTATTGTTGAAACAGTTCCATTGTTAAAGATTTAGATAACCATTTCAACAATCAAGCAATTTCAACAATGAACACAATTCTAAATAAAAAATCGGCACGGATTATTGCCTTTGATAGATTATGAAGTTCCTTTTCTAAAAATTTGAAGTCTCTAGGTTGAAATTTGTAAGAGAAATCGTGAATTTTCGTGAAAGATAAAAAAAAATATATTGGAGAGATACGAAGACTGTAGTGCAATCTATCGGCAAAACTTGTCCATTTAAACCAACCTTAATGAACTGGCGGCAGAAGGGCATAACATTGAAATTTTGAAGCTCGTTGAACAGATGCAACAAATGTCTAAATGTAGGAGGGGATTACGTAGAGAAGCGAAGGATGCTTCAGGTGTGCAACATAATTGTTTTTCTTTTCAATAAATGTTTTGCTTTTCATTTTGCATAACTAAACAGTCTTTACTTTCTGGGTGACCCTCGTATCTCATCTTGCACAATGTTTTGTTCCAACAGAAATTTAAAATTTAAGAGTTAATGATAATTTTGAGATTTATCTGGTATCCTAAACTAATGTCCTGCCATCTAGATAGAGTCGTAATAAAGAGGTTGATGAAGGTATCATTTAATATCCATATCATTTTAGTAGGTATCGTGCAGTATATGATTTTTACGTTTACAAAAATATGTTTTTTCTCGACTTTTCAAAAACTACGCATAAGTTTTCTACACTAGCATGTACCATTTTGTTTAGCTCAATTATATTTATCGATTTTAATATATCGGATGTTCTAAACATTGCGCCCACGAACTACAGAACACTGTTCTACAAGTCAAAATAAAGCGAACAATTATAATCATATACCTATCAGGTCCTCGTCTGGAAATGCGAATTACACTATGTGGCAACGTCGCAGATAAAGAACCATAGATTAGATCTACCAATCCATCAAACAGTTGCATTGATTATTTTGAGATGACAGTTAAAGTTGATAGAGGATGACACTAGCACCATCTATTTGCGTAACAATCGATGTAACTGCTTGATGGATTCGTAGAGCAATACTTATAGTTCCAAGTTAATCTGCGACGTTGCCACATAGTGAAATTTTTATTCCGTATAGCTCCTGAAGGATGCCCTGGAGGGTATGCCATTACATAGAATTTTCACTTTATTTTGACCTGAACACTAGCGCTTTGTTGTTTGTGGGCGCAATTTTTAGAACACCCTGATATATATATCGTTATATATATATATATAGCGTTAAATACTAATAATGTTTTACAATTTTCGCGAAAAATTTACTTCTCTTCGTTGTCAGGTAATTAAGAATTTTACAAAACAACATCATGCCTTCTTCCTAATTAAAATCTTTAAGTCCTACTGAAAGCAGAAAGGAATTGAGAAATAATGTCATCATTAATATCCTATAAATAAAAATGTTACATATTCGTGTCTAGTCCAAAAGAAATTCGACAAGAACATGAACAACCAATCGACCTCCCCGCTGATCTAGTAGCTAGCGCTCGCGCCTTTCGTCCACGTGACCTCAAATTCGAATATCAGTGGAGGATTTTACTGGATTGGATTTTACTGGAGGATTTTACTGTTTGGATTTTACTGTAGGTATACGTATCACACAGTATTTGTTCTGAAAAGGAACACTAAACTTCAACCAACAAAAATAACAAACAATCAATCCATTGATTTGAAGCTGAACATAATACATTGGAATTAGACAAACTTGGAGGGTTTAATGTGGAATATCATTAACAAAATTGTATAACATAAACACAATTGTAACTAGTTCTTGAAAATCCATGATTCAACTTGTTTCATATGATATTTTCACGCATCTAAGAAAGAAGTTGATATGGTTAGGATTAGAATTTAGGATTTAGGATTTCTGGTCTTTTACGCATCTATGGTCATGTTGGCCGGCCACGTATGAAAGATGATGTCCCTTGAAAATCGGATGAAAGAGAAGGAAAAAATATTGGGGAAGGAAGGAACCTGTATGTTAGGTACCATCCTGCCATTTGCCTGGTGTGAATGAGGAAAATCTCACTAGAATGGCTGGTTAGAAAAAGCTTTTTCACTTTTCCCATTAAGTGTTTCCACCCGGAACCGAACCCTGGGCCGCTCACACCACAGGCGAGAACGTTAGCGACTGCGTTACGCGGGTCACATTGGATATTGTGGTGCCATGCGATGTCTTCATACAAACAGTTTCAACGTAAGAACACAACAAAGCAGATACTGCCATTCCATAAATTCATAGTTTTCTCTCCATAAAACTTTATCTTTTAAAATCATTAACAATCTTTCACGCATATCCTGTAGAATTGTTAATAACCAAGAACGTTAACAGCAAAGGAAATGAGATGGAAGTTCTATCAGGATCTACATTTGTAGACAGCATTCTGACATTCCTCTCATGGGACTAAATAAAATTCTTGCAACAACTTTAGCTACAACTGACTCCCAACGAATTCGAAACCAGAACCCCTTAAATGCGAAGCAATGATGTGTAGTTCTAGCTAGGCCTACCTAGATTACAAAAAAAAAAAAAAAAATAAAATAAAAAAAAATGTAACTATATTAGTTGCAAGAAACAAAATCAAGTGATGAACAAGTAATGCTTGTAAGAAGAAACAAAATGTTTTAAGGCTTAGAGAATGAGTCTTGAACACAATAACCTCTTTCCAGAACAATTCTACACAAATATCAGTTAAAATATTTACATTAAACCTGTAAATTCGGAAAAGGCAAAGTTGAAGCAAAACGCGTAAACTTCGTTCAACATATTTTCCAATATCTGCTATGAAAAAGGACTGTTTTCCCAATTCCCAGAAATTATACAACACCAACATGCATATATATATATATATATATATATATATATATATATATATATATATATATATATATATATATACAGGACTGGGTTCTTAATGTTTAAAGACTCCTGCCAAATGTGTTTAGTGGTGGACAAACACTATGTGCGTGTTTTTTTAGAAGTTCTCCCATTTCCTCCCACCTTCGTCATTCCATCATCGTCATCCATCTAATCACCACCGTCTCCCTTGGCTTCGGATGTATAATTGTGGGACGTTAAACTTCAAACAAGAATAATGTTTAGAGGTTTCTTATTTCAAAATGAGAAAAAAAGTTTTCGGGGAGTATCCCTCCATATCATGCTTAACTCGGCCGTATATATAATGAAAAAAAAAATGGTTAATATAAGTTAAATTGTTTTGGAGAAGATGAACGTATAAAATACACGTTAGGGGAATCTTATTCAGACCAGATAGCAAAGATTAGAGCATTTTTGCAAAGCGGCATACATGTTATTTTCCAATGGTGTGAATCAAATAAGTTGCAGTTAAATATTTAAAAGTGAAAAGTAGTATTATACACCAGGAAAATGAACTATGTGCGCAATGTGTATACTATTAATCAAACGCCAACTGAGAGATTGGATTATGTTACTGATCTTGGAGTCACTCTGCAGTCAAATCTATTAATTAATATTCATGTCAACAGACTAGTTGGTGAGGTCTTTACGAACCTTGGCTTTGTAATAAGATTAGGAAGTAATTTTTCTAACAGTAATGTTCTCAATACACTATGCATTGCTTATGCAAAATCTAAGGTGGAATATGCAGCGATAATACGGGGTTCCGATATTACGAAGTACATAAACAAAATTGAAACTATTCAAATCAAATTCGTGCGTTTTTTGACATATAAAGAAACATGGATATATCTAAAATTTGAGAAGTAAGAAGATCAAAGCAAATATACATTACAATCACCTGAAAACAAGAGAACTCATTTCATTTTGTCTTTCTTACATAAAATAATTCATTGTAAAATGGATTCAGAATATTTGTTACCAGAAATCAAACTTCGCGTCGCACATAGAGCAACGAGACCCCCCCATAATGCCATATTTCATCTCTCAGCGCAAAGGACTAGTGCATTGGATGTATCGCGAAAAATGTGTTTATTATATACTAAGATATATATATATATATATATATATATATATATATATATATATATATATATATATATATATATATATATATATACTGATACCCAGACGTTTTAGACATTTTAGTCATAAACAAAATTTTATTACAAATAAATGAGCTGTATATCGTGTTTAAAGTGTAAAACATGTATTTTGCTATCCTATTATTATGTTATTATATGTGCATTTTAAAGTGTATTATCACATAATGATGGAAAACTGTAATTAGGTATTTGCCTATTGTTTTCCGAAATAAATAAATAACATACTGTAATATAATTATTTTTAAATTGTGTAAAACTAGTTCTCAATTCCTCATCACCTCTATTATGTTAATAATGAATTCTGAAACAACCACAGTTGAACACAAAACGTATTAATTGTTGTTTTCTAATTATTAAGATGTTTGTCTTACGTATTTTTTTTCTTTTCCAGTACGAAGCATATACATCACCATCCTAAACACTATTACCATGAACATCCTTATCATCATCATCATGAACATAAGCACCACCACAAGCATATTGAATCTCATCACCACATTCATCATAAGAAACATGATACCCACGAACATCATAAGGAGCAGCACAAGGGATGGTGAGGCTTCGAAGAAAATTGTTTCGTCTTCTTGATTCCACCAGTGGAAGAATGTTTTGTACGAAAGCAATCAGGTTCGTAACAACTAAGTTAGACTCAATTAATAATGATGAATTTTTAGTACTCGTGTTATACATTATAATTCTTTGTGTACTAGAACCAAGAAAATGAAATTACCAAGTTGTGAGATGTGCATCAAAGAAAAGTCGCAAAGAAAAATAATGATATTGTTGGGATAATGACTGGCGGTTGATGGCATGATACGAACTGGGCGATCCCTGTGTTAGGTGGTAGTAAAATGTAATGGTGTACGGAACAAAGGTGTTTGTATTGGGGTGACAAATTCCTTTAACCTTTAAACTCCCATGCAACTACTTAAGACTTTCAACTTCAATAACTCAACCCCCTAACTAAGGTAGCAAGATAATTTTGGTATCAATATGTTTCTGAAGGATGAAGCTTTCCGCCGATATGCATTTTATGTATGTAGAGTGTAACACAGCGGAGGGAAAGGGTAAAGTTTGTGGTTTTCTTTGTATCAGTTTTTATTTTCTGGGGCCATTCCCTCTTGGGGATACACTAATAAAAATAGGTATGTGAAACAATGAAGTAATACCCAGTATGGGTACTTGTTACTTATATGGAGGAAGATGGGGTAAAGATAGGCAATTGACGTAAATAACACTTATTTTCAGGACGGTTCTATATAAGACAATATATCTTTTCAATAAACTTGTCTAGAAACATAATTCTTGTTTCTGTACATGATGTGTGAAGCAAAAATTATGTGCATATGACGTAGTACTATGGGGGAGGGGCGAATGTCAAATTCAATTAATTTTTATTCTACGCATAATTCAAATTACCATAAGCTATGGAAGATTCGCAAGATATTTAATTTGTTCAATGTTTCATTCAAGAAAGTTTTCAATCGAACTGAAAAATGTTTCCCTGTGTGATTGCAAGGAGTTACCAGGGCCTCAAATTCTATTTCTCTTTCTACGAATTTTTTAGGACTTTTTGTTTATTCTGCTTCTCCTTCTAGGAATAGGGGTGGAAATTGCACAAATGTTACCTCTTTGAAATTTGCGTTCCATAAGCTTTCCAACGATGTATTAGTTATGACTCTTTGGAAATTAGTGGGGTCACCAGGACCTCCAAGATGAGTCGACAATTTCGTTGAAATCCCTGGCCACAGCATTTTTGTGGAAATGTGGCAGTAAGATGGTATCAGCAAAGCATAAGGTTGCAAATTTGCTGAATAAGCTAGAAAGGATATGCAACTCTTGCAAAAATCAACCATCGCATTCAGCTCGCATCGCAGGAAAGTACAAAAATTTTGCAGCTTCTTCCTTGGTATCGATATGCTTGTCAGAAAAAAAACCTGTATGTATAGGCCTGATCAACAACTAAGACATGCATATCATAATCTAAAGAAATTTCTTTTGAAATATTTAGATTTTGGGGGGATCTATTACACAAAGAATCATCCATTATTTGTGTATGATTATGTAGATATGATTTTTTTTTTTTTAATTTTCACTTGGCGAAACTGAACCCACTCTGTACATATTTAATTCTGAGAAGAAAAATTATTGTCAAAGCAACGAGTTAGTGACCGCTTTCTTTTGTAGCTTGCTAGATGCGGTCATCATAGTGAAACTAGTGAAATATGGAGACTCCAAACTGCGTTAAATGTTTTTTTTAATGTTTTACGAATTCAGACTGGGAACAAACGCTAATGAAAGTACAAAAAAATTCCATGTTACTTGGTAGACAAGTGGTAAATGAGCGGACAGTACAATGGTAGTACAACAAATATAAGAACAATGATAGACCCGTCCAGGTCATACTATGTACGAAAAGTACACAAAACGTTACACAACGAGACACCCAAAACTACTCTTGTGAACTCATGTGTGTATGTGTAATTCAGATGACACTATGAACTTAACAGATAAATCTTACATGAGTTGACTGCTACTGAAAAAGCGATATGAGCAAATACTTATTTTTGTTCGTTGTCTTATAAAGGAAAAGATTCATATCTGGATATAATTCTGCTATGATGGAAGTGGGTTCCTGGCGATACTCATTAGATAGCAGTACTCGAAATCGCTCCCAAACAAGGAAAACATTAGGAACATCAACACAGTGTTTATTCTCAATGTTTGATAAATTCTTTTGCGGGCAACTGCTCTCATGTTGATAGGAAATCAATGAACATACACTGAGAAAAAAAATGTAGGTGGCGTACTTAAAAAGATAGGCTACATGCGTAATTCCTGTAGCTTTTAAACTTAACGTACAGCAGGTGTATAACTGAAAACGCATGTTTTATAATACTTTCTGTATAAGTGTTCCATCTATACCTACTTTCCGTATGAAACAATGTAGGCGGTTAGGATCTCACATACAGATGGACGTATATAACATATAGCTGAGAAAGGTAACATAAGTATATGCATGTGATATACGGAAAACTGTTAGATGTCAGACATCCTGCAACGTCATGATGTAACATCTAAGAGCAATGCCTATGCAGCATACGGATAACGTATGCTCCGTACTGATTTCTATAGTAAGCAAGAGGATACCGTATATTTGTACAATATACCGCTGTCCGGAGAACGGATTTTTCTCTGTTTAGGTCTATATATTCAAGCCATGGGCATGATTTAGAGTGCATGTTAATGTAATAGGTATAACAGGTTCTGTAGTTCATAAGCTTGGTGTTGCATAACGACGAAGAACACACAATCTCGAACTCAAACTAATGCTCTTCTTCCATCCTGGAGATGCAAATAGTGTTCGTGCTCTTTCCTTTAAGTTTAACCAAGATATGCGAATTTTTATGCACACATCTTCCTTTAAAGTTTCATTTAGATAAATATTGCACATTTACTAGCCAGGAGGCCGCAGTGCACGTAATTTGTTTCTGATAATTTATTCTGAAAGCTTTTCTAGTCACTACTCGTTGTTGCAAACAAGATCTTTCTTATGCTAACTGCGAAAACAGACTACAAGGAGAAGTAGCCTCTCTCACTTCATGTGACCAGGGGTAAAAGTGAGGGGGAACTCGGGGGGACGTCATCAAACTTCCAGAAAATATCTGTGGCGTCCCCCCACTTTCTAAAACAATTACAATGGCAAAGATAGGCACGGGGGGACAGCGTGACGTCATGCGTTCCCCTACTTTTCAGATCCACTTTTACCCCCTGCATGTGACGTAAAACGTATTTTCTTAGCCTATAGACAACAAGAATGAATGTGTGCAATACGAGCACACACAACAATTTCCCAACACTGAAGTCGAGCACTGAACAAAATATATAAATGTGGTAAATCAAAGCCGGGGTGGTCCACTCTGTATGATGAGCATAACTTCTGTATGAAAACTTTAACTTCACTCGTTATCTTTACCACTACTAACATAAAATTATTCGAGTAATGTCTGTCCCGTAACAAAGCACAAGGTAATAAGACGCCGCATTGATATGTTCAATTAATGAATGGTAGTCCCAGAATTTTAACACAGAGTAAAATTTGTTTCAAGAGATTAAGATTGTGGAATTCTTACTAGTATACGCAACATGTATGCAATCAGAATTCATTGCTTAGCTTTGGTACACTTTAGACATAAGCGAAGTTGCCTCTCTTTAAATACAGTTTATAAAATTAACTATGTGAACAAACAATCTAATGAAGAAATATCTTGATTCAACTTGTCACTTCAAACATCCATACAAGAAAAAAAGAAAAATACACAGAGTAGAATATATGATGGTATAGCATGTCACCCTAATGGTTTAAGAGCGAGCAATTATTGACTGGATTGCTATAAATTTTATCTGAAAGAAATAATTAAATTTGTTGAATACTCATTTTTCGATGTGAGGATTTTTTGAAATCTCTTTTAGGAGCGATATTTCAGACAAGCCTTGTCATATATGAATGTGTTAACTTTCATAATATGTAGTGCAAATAGGTATTGAAAATTTTAATGTTATATTTCTTATTTTAAAGAAACTTAAATAATCAACAGTGTATTTTACAGAAATAGCTTAATTTCAATAGAGTACAAACGATTTTAATAATTAATTTGTAATTTAATTTGTTTATTCTTTTCAGGTGTCTCAAACACATCACTGCAATTTGACTGTACCTCCTTTTATACCTTCATAGTTTAATCTTGTAAAATCACAAAAAAAAATAAACTCTTTTTTTCTAATTTTCTTAATATGTGGTTAAATGTTTTTAGAAAATTTAACCTATTCCTAAAGTTTATTAGTGTATGCTGCTACAAACGCATTTTAAGAAGGGGAGTAGGATTAGCAATTAGTTTTCTGGGGTCTCGGTGTCAATGGCCATGTTAGCTCCTCACGAAGGAGGGATGACGTCCCTCCGTGATCACACTATCCGAGGAAAGGGAAGGAAGAAAGGATTGGGGAAGGAAAGAAGCAGTCTGGGATCATTATGTTAGGTACCATCCCGCCATTCGCCTGGAGTGAATGAGGAAAATCCAGGAAAACCTCTCTCAGGATGGCAGACCTGAGAAAAGCTTCCACTCTTTCTCGGCCAAGTGTGCCCACCAGAAACAGAGCCCGGAATCTCTCGCAATAAAGGCGAGAGCGTTAGCTACTACGCTACACGCAGCGAGTGATTCGAAAGAAAGTCACGACGGCTGGCAAACTAGAATTAATGGCTGAGTAGTAGTATCATACCATAAGCAAGTGATGACTTCACAGAACCCTTCCCTAACTGATACATAGGCACGTTCAGTAGCAGTTTGCTTCAAAGCAACGAAATTTTACAATAATCGGCTTAGCAGTTATAACAACTTCTTGCTATTCTTGCGTTGCGTTGCTGCATGTAGAATTTTGTTAAGATTGATACGAAATGTGTCACGTTTCCGCTAATTTCAGCAGAATTTGTGCGGCCATGAGAAATTACATACCGTCGTTGCAGGGCGGATCCAGGACCGACTTCTGGTGAGCGGTGGGTTGTCATACGGTAACTTAGAGCTACTTTTAAGAGCTTCAAACTCTGGGCTGGATTTTATTTAAAATGAGAAAGTTTTCCCTTGATCCGCCCCTGCGTCGTTGTTCCCATTGGTTGATTTGATCAAAGCACATCATTCAACTGCTACGTTTAAACAATATCCTGCCATCTAGTGGCAGCAACATTAACCACGTCTACCTCTCACCACTTTTCACTATTAATGTTTTTTTTTTTAATCTTTCCCGTTTTCCTGCTATCTTTATAGGTTAGTAAGTCAATGGCACATAACTTCACGGTCATGGCTTACAGTATTTCCACCTCAACAAGGACAAACATTTGCTTATTATTTGTTGCATATGGGTTTTCAGATAGGCAGATGCGGACTGGGAGTGCAAGGGCCCACCCGGAGAATGATCGGCCTTGATGAATACTGAGTAGCTGTGGAGTCTGGACTGCTGTTTTAGAAATGAATACTTACCTGGAGAACCCCCGCCCCCACGAAATGTAAAATTGTGTATGCGTATCTATAGCCAAGTATTATTTCGCTTTCCCACTAGAGTGCCCACAGAAATGTTTAATATTGTTTTTTTTTTATAGTTTTTCTTAGCTACTTCATTTTACTTTTTTTCTGGAGGGGAAGGAGATTTATCGCGTAGCTTGAAGGCTTCCACGCGGATTAATCCCGCACTGGCAGTGGGTAAATTCTTTCCCTTGTTGTTACTACTGACGTAAAATGATTTGTCGCTGACATGCCACAAATTGAAATAAATGAATGAAAGACATATATACAGGGTGGTCGTGCATCAATGACGGAAAATTCGGGAGATGAATCTACAGGTAAAAACAAGCAAAACATGTCATATGAACATTGGATGAATGCGGCTTCGTTTGGACGCTCGAGGCGTCTGAAATGTCACCTTCCGAGGCGACAATTTGCAATATAGCAAGAACGGAGTGAAATATGAATGTCGGGTCAAAATATATCAAAGGAAACCCCATCCAAGGAATCCAATTATGCATAAATGATGGCGAAACAGTGGCGGTGCTAGGTGGGCACACAAAGAAAATGAATGAAACATGGAGAAAAGTGAACAATTTACACTGAAAAATTGTAGAAGGGGATGTTACTTGGAACATACAGTAACAAATGTTAATGGACAAAGGCAATAATGACTACGCTGTAGGGACACTATGGGAGGCGGAATGTAGGAATACAGTATCGGTATAACGGAGAGAAATAGGAATGTCGGGTCAAAAGATTTCAAAGGAACACCCATCCGAAGAATCCAATTATGCATATGTGATGGCGAAGCAGTGGCCGCCCAAGGGGAACAAAGAAACTGAATGAAACGCGGAGAAAAGTTCTACCACAGATGTTGTTCTCGGATGAGACATTCATACGGGATGACATCATAAATGTCCGCAATGACCATCGATGGACACCCAACAACTCGCATGCAATTGTAGAGACGAAGCATCATCAGCGTTTCCAATCCCATGTCTTGGCTGGTATTATTGATGACGACGTTGTGAAACAACACTTCTTACTACAGTGATTGAACTCAAGCAATATCGTATCTCTAGTTTCTGACCTAGGGCCTTCCCATTCATGTCCCACTATTCGTGCATATCTGAACGAAAAATTTCCGCGCAGGTAGATAGATCGTGGAAGCAAAGGAGTATGGCCTCCACGTTCACCCGATCTGAATACCTAGACTTTTTCCTCTGTGGTTACGTGAAGAGTCTCGTATATACATGGCCCGTGCATGGCATTAAAAACCTTCGATAGCGTGTATGAGCTGCATTTGCCACACTACTGCAAACTCCAGCGTTATTGCCTAAGTACAATTTTCCGTCATTGATGAACGATCACCCTCTCTCTCTCTGTCTCTCTGTCTCTCTCTCACTCTCTCTCTATAGATATATATATATATAGCTTAACTTTATCGCTTGAGAAGTTGGTAGAAAAAACAGTTGTCTCTGCTTTGGATCACTTCCAGCTACGACAAATGTATTATTCTCTGCTTCTTTACGTTTCTGATATCCGGATTTTTCTTTCTTTCGATTTTGTGTTAATTGTGTACCTTTTCTCGATTCCATCATTTTCAGATTTTAAAGAAAACCATATTCGCCAAATGTAACAGTTCTACGCTTAGAGTATCACATATAACACATAATCCTTACTACAGTTTTGGCGTCACAAATATGCAGCTGTTTGCGTACTGTACGCTCTAACCGTTGGCGATGATGGAGAAAACCGAGTGGAATTGTACTGAAACTGAAATGGAATACTCCGAATAGTGTTTATTTCGCTTGAATGGAGTTTTTTTTTTTTTTTTCAATTCAAAGAAGGAACAAGTTCGGGTTACAACAATGAGCGCAGTTCTTTTTAACTTCTCGAGGTTTAAGATGGTAGTGAAAATAATCGATGTTGCAACTTAATAATAAAAAAAACAAACCAAAAAGATCGTGATTTTATGACTGTAAAATTTATTTTCTAGGGATTGGAAAGGGTGAGATTATGCTTTATTGCTAATTGCTGTGAAATGAATTGTTAAGAAAACACTAGAAAGTCCATCGTTAATCGGGTTTTGATGTTAAGAAAATGATTAATTGTAATATCTTTTCCGTGACCTGTTTACTTCGGGAACCCACTAGTATTAAAGACCCATATGACCTTTGCAATCAATACATTTCTCTAGGATGAATTATTCCACATAACACACGCTTAAATACAATTCAAATTATATTATTTTTTAATGTTACTATTAGTAGCGTAATTAGCATCGCGTGCCCCAACCCCTCTCAATATTCTCTAATGGGCCCGTCAACATTCGTGCACTATTGTTAGATGTATCGAATTAGAAACATCATCTTGCTATCCCCCTTCCTCATCTACCCGAGTTTTGAAAACATGTAAAACACAAAATAAAAATCTTAAATTAAAAAAAATAAAGATTTGCAAGAAAGGAGTGTTGCTTTTCCATTGGAGTCCACTATTTCCCGTGTACTTTATATATCCGAAAAAAAGAAATTATCCCAATCTAATGCCCTGTTAATTCCCCCAGCTGTATAATGTCTAATGTCTTTGCTACTCTTGGATAAGAACATGGAGAATATTCCATGAAAATCCTCCTACAGTAAGGAAACCACCTTAGACATTAAGTTGGAAACATGAGTTGTGGCGGTGGAAAAAACTGGGTCCCCTAACCACAAAGGTGATGTTAGAAATTGGTCCTGTGGCTCGAAACCCAAGAATTCGGGCAGCGCATGTTTGGTCTAAGGTACCTTCTATTCGATATCAAATATATTGTGCTGTCCCTTACCGACACGCAGCGTCACAATATTGTTTTGTAATGTTCGGTTATAAAAATTCAGAAAATTTACTTTTATGAGCAAATATCATGGAGAGTATGCCATGGACATCCTTTGGGACCCGATTTCTTGCGCTTCGGGCCCCGGACCAGATTTACGACATCACCGGTGTGCTCAGGGGAAACGACCCTTTCCAATGTAACCACCCACAACCAAAAACTCCACGTTTCATTGGTGAATAGAAGGAACCCTGCCCTATACTTTCGAGGCAGGTGTCTGGAGACATCAGGCCCCAGGCTTGACTTCCGAAATCAGCACCGTGCTCAGGGGACTACGATCTTACCACGTTCCAAGAACTACATGCTTCATTGGTGAACAAAAGTGACCCAAGCTCGAAACTTCGGGGCCCGATTTCTGTGACTTCGGGCCCGTTTTCTGACATCACCTCTGTGCTCAGGGGACCATTATTTATCGCCACCACTCGCGTACAATAACTTCATCTCTAATACGGTTTCCTTACCGTAGCATAATCAGTTCCATGCTTTTTACATGTTCTCGATTGCACATCACATTATTGAATACATAAATTATGAAAGAGATTATTTTTGTGTTAATAACTTACATGTATTTTGAGAGGATTGTAATTGTCTTATTAATTTTCCAACAAACAAAGCTACGGGTTGGTCAGGGGCCCCTTTTTCTAGTGTCCCCCCATTCGTTAGCACTGATTGCCTGTTAGTTACGCCACTGGTTACTGTGAACGAGAAAGGGGTTTTAGACGGCAGAGCCCACCCCGAAATTTCCTGGTATCCGGGCGGCCGAGTCCGCCTCTGCAGATAGGAAAGGCGGACTGCCTGTTTCATCTTGCCATTAACTAGCACTAATTGCCTGTTTCATCTTGTCATTAACTAGCCATTACCCAATGATCTAAGAAAATACAATTCTTATTTTGTTTATAATTTGTATCAATATTAACATAACACTCTCTTTCAATGTCATAGCTATATTTTGCTAAGTCTTACATATACAGTCCACAGCAAAAATCCTGCAACATGAGCATGTAAGTTTATTGTAAAACGACGTTTTTGCTCTAAAATAAGTGTGTAGGGGAGGATACCGAGGTTTCTCCTGACGTGATTCGTGCCACTTAGACGTTATGTTGATTCCCTGCGCTCTTAGGTGTAGTTTCACTATAAATTTACATGCTCGTGTTGCAGGTTTTTTGCTGTGGACTTTATATGTAAGACTGTTAGCATCACGTGAATTAATTTGATTTCTAAGGGGATATTTTTTTCTTTTATTGGGGAAACTAGAAACTAGTGTATTTCTTTGACAATAAATGCAAATAGATACATTGTGAACAAGTTTTTTTATGTTTAATCAATGATGTAATCATTCTCGTTACCAACAACCTTTTGCCATCTGGTGTGCAAATTTTTAATGCCGGATCGATAAAACTGAATTGGTTTCTAATCAAAATATCTGGAGAAGGTATCTTGGACGTCATCCACAGTTTCAAAGCTTTTGCCACTGATACAATTTTGTAGCAATCAGAATAAATGAAAATCTGAAGGCACAAGATCGGGCTAGTATGGTGGGTGAGACAATGCCTCCCACTCCAAGTCATTAACATTTTCCAGGGTTCGTCTTGCGCATGGCGGTGTTGCATTTTAATGTTGCAGAATAACGCCTTTTCTGTTGACAATCGCCTACCACGTTTCAATTAAAGATTGATGTAGGCGATGCAATTGTTCACAGTAAAGGTTTGCATTCACAGCACTTTGAAATGAACGACCCACCAAAAACAATACTCCACCAAAGACAATAAAGCTTTTTTGGGAGGGGTGTAAACCTGTACAGGATCGAGTTTCATTTGGAGAGTGCCACTGTTTTTGTGTTTTTTGGATTATCATACAGGATCCATTTTTCAGCTCAGGTAATCAAGCGATCAGAAAACTTTTCTGTATTGTGCCCCTGAAGCAATAAATTGAAGAACCCAAACTTCTACTCTACTTACCTTCCCAATCAGCTGCAAATGCTCTGGATGGCCAACCAAGGTTGGTTAAGAGTGTATGGCAGTTTCTTTATTGTCAGATTCTACTTTCGCCCTAACATGTCATTGTCGAAAGTTCTTGGTCTCCCTCATTGAGACGAGTCGAAAAGATCAAAATTACTGGATTTGAACCTCGCAAACCACCCTTAGCGCTCACGAACGTCTAGTGCACTTGGGCACGTAGCGCAAATGTTCGGAGTAGCAACTGTTGAGTTACTACCATTGCGAAACTCAAACAACATGCAATGCCTCATATGGACCTCTTGTGCTATTTGGCTGGCCATTTCACCATCACTGCAAAATAAACAAACAAATAAATAAATAAAATGAAATTGCGATATTTACGAGTAAACAAGTCACTCAAACAGACAAGTGTATTTGGCACAGCTTTGAAGTACACAATGAGCTGCTAGATAACCAACAAATATCGACATTCGAAAAAAAAATACTTTCCGGTTTTCCCCCCTCCCCAACATTTATTGTTGAAGTCACAATTGGCAGTAGGTTTCCAAGTTGTTTTATCAGAGAGATGGAATATTTTATTGAAACGTTTAGTTGATTGTGGAAAATCACTTTTCACTATCTATGAACGTTTTTCATTCTTTAGTGATCAACCTTGAAACCCGAAGTGGTTGATTTCTACAAGTTATGCTTTGAATAGAGAGTAAAGAAAGAAAATGGTACCTACTCTTAGCATGTAAAATCGATTCTAAGAGAAGGAAATAAAGCTTTCTGCTGTGTGCTACTTGTGTTTGGTCTGTCTAAATCAATATTAAAACTAGAAGCTATAGTGGATTTTTATTACAGAGTGTCCGAGAAGTCCCTAACCATTTCTTGGAAAGAACATTTGAAATCAAGTGAAGAGTTTATAAAATCAAAGAAGACACCGTGAGGAAACGAAATCACAGCAGTTCCATATCACCGCCCTCCATATCCAAGCGGACTTTCCATCTCTAAGTACACAGTGCAACATTGTTGGGGTAAATGTATGCAACGATGCACATGCGCTAAATCCCTAATCGCCTGAAAATTACCTGAAAATTAGACGGAGACATTCCAACTCTGCTTGAATGGAAAACTCTCACGTAGAACTGTCGTGATTTCCTTGACTTCAGGTGTCTTTGAATTTATAAACAATTCATGTGAATTCAAGTGTACCTACTCAGAAATGGTTAGGACTTCTCGGACACTCTGTACTTTCATTTTTTTTAGAAAATTAAAGATGGCGATAAAACTTATTCCTTGAACGCTAAGTAGTAATCGATTGCCGAAAACAGCTTCTCATTTGGCCGTATAGTGATCAACACAAACAAACAAATCAGCAACAAAAACAACAACAGAATGATTGATTTGTACTACTTCCGGTATCAGTATTACCTACTTCAACGAATTCCGCTCTTCGGGCATAAGGACAGGGTAAGTATATAAAGAAGTTTCGAAAAACTGGACGCTAAGGACTGCCACCGTAGCGAAAGATTCGGATGATCATCATGATGCTGCAGACGGAAGCAGGATTCGTCTGAAAAGAGGGTGTCTATATCTAGTATTTGTGCATTTTACAGATCATCATTTTAGATGTTTCAGTTTATATATATATATATATATATCTTAACTATTTTTAAAACTACATGAGCTGACATAAATTATTGAGCACATCCTGTAGGGCTACAATGATTAAATTTGACATGATTGTAGGTTTTCGAGACAAACTCACAGGAAAATTGCCAAAAGCTAATATTTTTAATTTTTAGGGGGTCTAAAGAGGGGATGAAGAATTTTCCTATGTTATGTAAATGGACCTTTTTTGAACATATAATATCATTTTTAGATACTTAGAATTGGAATAAAAACTTAAAATTCTGAATGGTTGTACGTTTCCGTCAGAGTTACCTGAGTGAATCATCACAAATAAAAAATTCCAAACATAGAGTGGTTTTATGGAGCACTGGAAAATCTTTCCCATGTTATTTATATGGGACGTCTTCTATACCCCAAAATGTTTAGGCGCTTCCGACAGGATTAAAATCGTGAAATTTGGCATGATTATAGACTTCCAGGACTAACGAACAGGAAAATTGCCAAAAGTGAATATTTTTAATTTTTTAGGGCTCTAAGGGGATGAAGAAATTTCCATGCTATTTAAATGGACGTTTTCTTGGGATACAAAATCCTATCTTTTAGATAGTTGTAATAGGAAAAGAAACGATAGAATTATGGGTTCAAGAGGTGCGAGGCAGTAGGCCGAGCAAAGAAAGTGTGTGGGGGCGAGGCCCCCGGATGGTCAAATTCAGGAAATATGAAGAGCAAGTTCACGAAATTCACTGTTGATGCAAAGGCCGATAGATAATAAATGGAAGGCCATAGGCCGAGCATACTCGGGGGTCTGGGGGCGGAGCCCACATCTAGCCAAAGGCTAGTATATATATAATCTTTCATATTGTGCATTGCAGTTAAATGTAGAAAATAAAAATAAAATACAATATCTTATAGTTTCTGAAGTTTCTAGGGGAATATTGCTTCTAATTAGTCTATACTTTTCTTCGTCTAATGTAACTTGTTTCAACTTCTCAGATGACACAATTGCATAACCAAATAATATTATTCACAAAATTAATCCACGATTAGATCCATTGATTTTAACAAGAGCTATTTTAAGATATAAAAAGACAATTTTTTTCGGCTTACTTACGAAGAAAGATATCAACTTTCCTCTTTCAAATGCGTACGCTTTCCACATTTCTATATTCTTACCTTTCAAGAACAGAAATAAAAACAATATATATATAGACTTAAGAAAAATAAAATATAAAGGTAACCAAGAAAGTTCTGTCGCTTTCTCATCTACCACTTTCGAACATTAATATGCCACCTAGGGCGTACCTGGAAGATCAAAAATAGTCCTTATCAACATCGATGACTTACAGCCAATGTTTGGACGGCTATTACTTCCATCGCTGTAGAAATGGGGGGCCCTGAAGCGAAGAAGGTATCAAGTGCATTTTGCACATCTACTAGGGATTTGAACTGTCGTCCTTTAAGGTGATTGTCCAAGGAATGGAACATGTGATAATCAGACGGTACAATGTCCGGGGAGTATGGCGGATGTAATAGTGTTTCTCATCAAAGGCGTAAAATGGTGTCTCGGGTCATCTTAGCTACGTGAGGCTTAGAGTTGTCATGTAACAGGAGGACCCCTTTCCGATTCAGAAGTGTTGGCTCCAGGGGTTTGAATTTTTCTTGAACACGGCTCAACTCCTGACAGTACACAGCTGCATTGATGCTTTAACCAGCTGGTAGCAGTTCACGGTGCACGATGCCGCGAGCAGTCCACCAAACACACAGGATGACCTTTTTCTGGTGCAGTGCTGGTTTCTGCTGTTTTGGAACCGGTTCATGGGATACTAAATAGTGATGACGAGCAGTGGAGCTTCGTACAGGACTCATCTCTCATCACATACAAACATCCTGTCCACAAATGGCGCCTTCGTCAGACGAGACAGCAAAGAAACACAGGCGTTTGCTCGCGTCGCCGTCTGGCCCGGAGTCAAATCATGTGGGACCCATCAACCCAACTTGCAGTGCTTCTCAAGTTGATGGAGGTGCTGTCGATGGTTTATCCACTCATATTGAATTGTAGTCCCAGTTTCTCACATGACAGCCCACTATTCACCTCAATAACTGCCTGAAGATCTCAATTTTGCACATGGTCTTCCGGCACGTGATGGGCCTTCGACTGTTTCGTCACAATGCTTAAGCATGTTAAACTACCGAAGCACTGTCCGCATAATTATGGCACTCTCTCCAAAGGACTGGCATATCTTCCGTCCCTCAGTTTGAGCTCGTACAGCATATACGTCATTATTATTTTCTGTGGAGGTTCCATATTCACTCTGTACTTACGCAAGTTCACGGTGTAACAGAACTGCCACAACCAGGTAGTATGTTGTATATATCCATATCAACAGCTGACTTTCGCCTTATCTCCATTAGCATTCAACTCACGGTGTGAGGACCAATTGAACACAAACCTCCACAAAAAGCGACAGAACTTTCTTGGTTACTTTTATGAAAAAAAAAGTAATTTCGAGTATTCAACGAATTTTCACGTTTCATTGTTCACACATGCCAAAGCATTGATTTTTAGATGTGCATTCATCTGTTTGATCATGCATCCATCGATGTGTACAGGTGAAATTTTAACTACGTTTATTTTAAAATGTCATTCTCCAGAAGGGTTTCGAATTTTAACGTTATCCAAAAAGGAAAAAGTAAAGGTGAATTAGTGTAAGACTAAAAATGAAGATTACAGGATTATTGAAAGTGGTTCTAATGATTTTATTTAAATTTCATAAATCAGTATTGGAAACTCAGAATATGGGATAGACTCTCCTTTGAGATAATGCAAGAAGGGTAGTAATTTTAGATCACGATTATAGACATTTTGTATATAAACACACAGATGATTTTAATCTATTTCATAAACAAATAATTCATTGTAACCCAATTTTATTTTCTGTTTCTTTCAAAAAAAGAACTCCTAGGGAGATTTGGTTACTATTCTAAACTAAGATTTCAGTTTGTATATTGTGTGAGTAACTGTCCTATATTTTATGAATATTCCCAACTGTTGTGTAACTCACGGTGAAATTAATGAAAATACGTTAATTTATTTTATTCCAGCAACAGTAAAGTAATAATAATGCAGTAGAACCCATCTCGTCTACCCTTGGCTGGTCCGACACTTACATTAATCCGACCGTGCTCGAACCGAACTTGACTGGATTCTTTGATGACTCACGGGAGCCATTGTCGATTATTGCCGTCGCGGCATTGTTGTTTACTTGCAGTTACCACACATCCGCTTTAGTGTTCTGTCATCGCCTGTATCGTTTCTTTCGTTATGTGTGCTCTTTTTAACTAGACTGTACAGTTTTTAGTGTTTATTGTTCGTTTCGTTTTAGTGTAGAGAACAACACAGTCATTTTTGTATTCGGAGATTGTTTATTTTACGGTAAATTCGTATTTTCTTCTATAATTTCTTGTGACCCGACCTTTTTAGCGTTCGAACCATACTCCTAGTCCCAAAGGTGAATGATTACAGGGGTTCTACTGTATTAGTTTTGGCTATAAGCACAAATTATGTATATTCAATAGTCTATACATGAAAGAGAACATATTTCATGTAAGACAATACATGAGAGACCAAGGTAACACTATTGGATTCTAAAATAAAATAAAATAATGATTTTTTTTGAGTTTTACGTCGCACGATTATGCCGGCTAGGCTAAATGAGACTGTGATGATGAGAGATGGATGAAATGATGAAATGAAGAAAGTGGGAGGAAACGGGAGAACCCCGAGGAAAACCCCACACACGGGGTTTGTCCACCACAAAGTTCACTTGGCGGGGGCTGGGATTGAATCCGGGACCCCTACCACCAGAGGTGAACGCTCTACCACTGAGCCACCTAAAATAAAACAGTGTTGGCTATACATTAGTAACAAAAATATACAACTTACAATTGAAGAGGAACAGATCCCCTTACAGCTGCATCATCAATGACCCTTCTTATGACCATGGCATATCTGCTGCCAGGGAGTTGACTGCTACTGGTTCTTGAATCTATGTCCACCTGGCAACTCTTTGGCCTTTTTATATGAAACAATTGTTATTATCTCGCACAGCCAGACTTAGCTGGCATTATAGACCACAAATATTAATTTATCGAAAATACCACTGTATACAATTCATGAAAGTAACCAATTATTTACGTTATTTTATTTTAAAAATAGCTGAAATGCCCATTCTTCGCATGGGTCAGATAAAATAGCCCTATTTGTAAACAAACTGAACAACGACAGGAAAAAATATCGGTCATTTTCTACTACTTTTACATATCCCGGTAAACGCTCCCCCTGAGACCCCATGGTTAGAATTCTGAAAAAAAAAATCGTCTTGGTCTGGGGTCTGGAGTAATGTACCCGCGACCAAAATTGGGTAACTCTCGATCCACTCGTTTGGTCTCCAGGGGCACACAGATACACAGACAGAGATAGACACACGAACTCTTTATTTTATTTATATTAGATTACAAATTTCCAAAGTTATAGCTTTTTGTCATTAATGTAACTTAACAAAAACGTGATTATATTTTGTAATTATCAGTTTCCACAACCACAGCTTGCCATTAGGACAACTTGACAAAAACATCCAAATTAAGATAAAAAGAAAAACAGAATTGGATGTATCCATTACCAAATAATATATAGAAAAACAAAAAAAGTGTAAGTCCACTTGAACTTCTGAAATTTGTATATGATTTTTTTTCCAAGCGTTCGTTTTTATAAAATATTTTGAACTCTTCTTTTATTTTAACAGTTTTATAACATACTAATTTTAACTAACTAACTCTACGGCCTACGGAACCCGAAGGTTCAATGTGTTCACAAAAGCTCTCCACTGACTTCTATCCTTAGCCAACTAGATCCAGTTTCTACTTTGTATTCCTATCTCTGCGAGATCCATCTTAATATTGTCCTCCAATCTGCGCCGAGGTCTTCCTAATGGTCATTTTGCGATTGAATTTCAAGTTAAAGCATTGAAACAGTTCCTACTTTCTTCCATTCTGGCTACATGACCTGCCCACCTGAGCCTCCTAGATTTGATGGTCCTAACAATGTTTGGTAAACCGTATAAATTATGCAGTTCAACGTTATGAAGTATCCTACAGTAACCATTCCCATTCCTCTTGGGTCCGAATATTCGTCTCAAGATTTTATTCTCAAATACTTTGTCTACTAGGGATAAACACACAGACAGGGTAAATATATAAAGGAGTTTCGGTACAACACGCCTTAACCCCTTACAAACTTAACCTCTATATATGAACAAACTGGAAAATTGCTATGTACTCAGAGGCTTGAAAGTTTATTTTCTTTACATGCACGTAGGACCAGATGTAGACCGCTAGTGATTCGCGCTAGATATGTGCTGCAGTCTCCCGGCCATTTGGACGAAGGTGGTTGCAGTTTGGCGGAAGCAAGTAATGGAAAACGTGGTTGTTAGAAACAAAGGCGAGTTTTCATTATTGTTTCTTCAAGAAATAATTCGAATTAGACAAAATAAAAAATATGGCATGAAAGTTGAATACATCTGGAATGGGAATAATCAGTGGAGTATTAACGATTTTGTTTCGGGGGGCTTTGCTAGCTTTGGGCTGGGGCTTTGCCTGAAAATGTGAAAATTCTTCAAGATATTTCATATACTTTACTATAGTAAGTAATATTTCGGGGGAGGTTGAGCACGGAAGCCCCCTAAATACGCCACTGAGAATAATATACCTGGGTAGTACTTTTGACAATAATAGTTTTACTTTTTTATATATCAACAAAAAAAACAGTATGTTACACTTATGGCATTCCATGAATGCATACTATAACAACGGAAAACAGTATGTTTCATATTCGTCCTTTTATGCATCTGGTGTTGTATTTCCTTCTTTACGTTTTTCATGTATACACATAAATAATTTATAAATGGATTGCTTTTCAAACATCAAGCAGAAGGCGTACTAACACTTGTCAATTCTTACCAGTTTAGATATATATTTGTATACAGTAGAGTTTCGATAGTTGAAGCTAATTATCCAAAGAGCAAGTGATAAACGGTTTCGTAATTGCCTTGAGATGCAATAGGATTGAAGGCATGAATAAACATTTTTGACTAAAACGAGTTCGAATTACACAGACCGTCGTACTACTAAGGTTTGAATTACCAATTGTACTCTCACGTAGTGTGAAGCACCTTCAAACCTAAAGTTTTCTTTGATTATTACAATGCTGTTTTTTTCTGTTCTAAAGAAGTTTTGGTATTTTTCTTATATTTCTAGTCTGAAAATGGACCCAACAAAATTCTACGGCCACACTTTCTGTGTAGAAACGATCCCCAAAAAAGTGGTTCGACTATAGTCGAGTAAAAATAAGGTTGAACCGCAAACGAATTCCAACAGAAAATCTGACAGTTGTTTCTTATTGAAAAATGTGTAATAAAAACGATGGAATAAAGTTTACCAACGCCACTGTTGCCATAAGGCTGCCATATTGGAAAATGGCTGCCATAATAGAATTTAGTAGTTTTCTGAAAGTTTGTCCATTTTCTGACCAATACATGGCCTGTGAAGGTGTTTCCCTTCATAGCTGTTGTTAAGGTAATCAAATTGTATGGATATAGATATAGATATTACACTGGTAAACAAGAAAAGAAAATCACATCTGAAATAAACACTTCTGCAATTTAGTTTCGACAAAAGTATTCAAAGGCATGTTACCCCATAAACAAATTGCAACAAAAGCCTGCTACTGATCGTAGTCCAAAAAATAAGTAATATTGCTTAATTTCGGTTACTGTTAATTAAGAAACTATTAACATATTTTTGAATATTATATTTAAAAACAGTTTTCCACTTAAATTACAAAATTCATTCTAGCACCCTTATCTCATAAGGTACATGTAACAATGGAATATGTTTCGACCTACGATTGCCTAGATAGTTCTCAGTTACCTTGGAATTGGCTGCAATTTGTATAAATTATTTTCACTACATACAATTTGATTACCTTAATAACAGCTATGAAGGAAAACACCTTCACAGGTCATGTATTGGTCAGAAAATAGACAAACTTTCAGAAAACTACTAAATTCCATTATGGCAGCCATTTTCCAATATGGTGGCCTTATGACCACAGTGGCGTTGGTAAATTTTATTCCATCGTTTTTATCACACATTTTTCAATAAGAAACAACTGTCACACTTTCTGTTGCAATTTGTTTGCTGTTCGGTCAAAATTTGACTTATTTTTACCCGACTACTAGTGAAGACTCATATTTGTCGGATGACTATGAGTAGTGCAGAGTGAACCAGATGCCAATTTTAGCTCTGATTCCGAGATTCCGAGGAGGAGATATTGTCCAACGGGAGGGCTACGTCAAGGAAACCTGATGTCAGCATCATCCCAGAAACGCCCTCTGAGAATTCTGAGGAAGAGTCAGAACCTACATCGTCAACTTCTTCGTTGTATGCCTGTTATCATCATTTGCATGAAGCCAGCCGGTTGAGGAAGCAAAACTTTTTTTTTTTTTCAAATCTAAGAACGAATTTCAACAGATTCCATGTCCAAACATTGTGAAAATTTATAACGCATATATGGGAGGCGATGATCCCCTCGATTCCATGCTAGGCTACTATCGTATCCTAGATCTAAGAAGCAGTACATGAGCATATTTCATCGTGTACTTGACATGGCTATAGTAAATGCTTGGCTACTGTGGCGACGCAAGACAGGATTGTCCATGCCACTGGTTAATTTCAAAATTGAAGTTGCCGGTGCCCTCTGCAAACTAAACAAGCCTGTTAGACGTCGAAGAGGACGCCCCAGAAATGAAGTTGAGCATGAAATAGATAAGAAGAAACAAAGTGAACCCTCTGTAGCCATTCCTGACGCTCGTATACGATTGGACAATGTTGGACACTTATCCGTATGGGGAGATCGACAGAGATGCAAATTTCCACTACGCAAGGGTAGATGCTTTATCCAATGTATGAAGTGTGAAGTTCATTTGTGTGTCAATAAGGATAGAAACTGTTTTAAAATGTTCCATACATCATGAATGAAGGATTACTCTCGTTGAGGTAATAGTTATGCTAGTTACTAAAGTAGTAGTAAAAAGAACACAGAACTGCTAGACGTTGCATCTTAAACGCATGATGTGCCAGAAATGTGCTAAACCATTTTTTCTTATATTTTGGAAAATAAAACTTTTTTTTTTTAAATTGCTTGTCAATATGGTCTAGTAACCTCAAAAGCCAATACACATATTTTTTTTTTTCACTAAAAGAAAAAATGCAGAAAGGGGTTAAAGGAAAAGTTTAGAAAAGAGTAGTGAGAGTTGCCATATTACACGGAACGGAATGTTAAACGTAAAAGAAGAGAGAGGAACGGAAGTTTTATGTTGCGGAGAAGCAGATGCTACTGCGGATGTGTGGAGTGACACTGAAGGACAAAATTAAGAATGAAGCGATCCAGGGAACAGTTAAGGTATGAACAGTGGTAGAAAAAAAAAACTTCAAGAAAGTAGACTAAAATGGTTTGAGCATGTAAGAAGATGGCCTTTAAAATAAGTAGCTCACCAATTGGATGCTGTAGAACTGAATAGGAGGAAACAAGCCTGGGGCCGACAAAAGAAGAAGTGGGGAGATTGTGTTTAGAACGATATGGTATCGTGTCACAGCGGATACCATAATATAGCCCTTTGGGGATCCGATGGTATATACAATTTGTACCATACGGGTGTTTCATGGTATATTGCGTTATAACTCTCCTATTTGAGCTTTTTCGTACGTTTTTTTTTGTTTTGTTTTTCAAGTCCAGAGGCATTATATAAGACCTTACGTATGGTTTCACACCTTCTTGCGTCGAGACATAGGAGGTGATGACGTCATAATTCTATAATATATTTTCTTTTATTAAGCCTATGTTCATTATTTTTTGGCGGGCTTATTTTTGCACGTAGAAGATTGAAATTTTGCACAAACATTTAGCCTACCGAGTAGTATTTACCAGATTTTCTTCAGATTTCTGCGTTAAAACAGGAGGGTCCAGAGAGGCAAACATTTGAAAAAGGGATATTTTTACCAAAAAATCTCTTTTCGGGATTTTCCTGCCTTAGATACATGATCGAGACACGTGAGTCATTCCGTCTGAAAGGCAGTTCTATTATGAAGAGAATGATGGGCGAAACATGACCCTAAGATAATTAGGGATGTGTCAGGGAATTTTTATCAAAATATACTTTTGTGTAGGGGAATATTGGACATTTTCGGTATTTTTTGCGGGATTATTTTTGCACCTAGAAGATTGAAATTGTTCACAAACATTCAATCCACCGAGTAGTATTTAACAATTTTTTTTAGATTTCTACGTTAAAACAGGGGGGTCCAGAGGGGCAAAAAGTTGAAAAAAGGATATTTAGATCAAAAAATCAACTTTTTTGGGGATTTTCTCGCCTTAGATATACGATGGAGACATGTAAATGGTACCGCCTGAAAGGCAGTTCTATTCTGAAGAGAATGATTGGCGGATTATAGTTTTAGGGTAAATAGAGATGTCTCAGGATTTTTTTTTTTATCTGAGATCATGGTGTTTTGCGGTAATTTGGGGCATTTTGGGAATTTTTGATAAAATTTCTCCCGCCCTTAGTATTCAAGGTAGAAACTTGAAATTTGGCACACACATTTAGTCTACCAAGTACTATTTATCAGATTTTTTTGATATCTCTACGTTTACACAGGGCCGTTGGAGAGGGGCCCAAAATGTGAAAAAAATTTCCTCCGAAATTTTCCATTTGACATGACTTTTCCCTCCTGGTATATGGTATGAGCATGCACGTGATACCATTTGGAAGCAAGCTCCATTCTGAAGATAATGAGATATGAATCATGATCGTAGGGTACATAGTGACGATGCAGTAGCTTCTTGACTGAAAGTCTAAAAAATACCCCAAAAACCCCGGATGTCGAAAGGGATAGAAAAAGGTGGAGGACAGTGATAAAAAAAAAAGCATCCCCAGTTAATTGAAACAAAGGCTTAGAAGAAGCAGAAGAAGTTTTGGTAAACCAAACTCCTGAAAAGTTGATCAGAACTTTATTTGAGAATATTTTTTGTTATATAAAGTATGACAAAGAGTAATCGATGGTTTCCCAGGTTCATAGATGGCATTAGAAAATACCACCTATAGTCAAAAGGAAGAAAAATTCAAGATAGGCTTCTAAATGTATGACAAGTGACCTTCAGTGACGGCCTTTACAAAGGCCAAACCGAACAACAGCCTGGGGTCCCGCTCTTCAGGGCAAGCCCGTATTTATATGTTGTGCTCTAAATAATTTGCCGCCCCCTGTACAAAATTTGCCGCCCCTTCCCGAAAACGACCAATATTAGAGTTGAATTCATAGTTTTTGGGGTTGCTAAATAAATACTGACAGTTTTAATCCAATTCAACTTCAAGGTCATACTCCACTTCCCAAGGTGGGGGCGAGATTTTGAAAGTAATCGAAAATGACAGAAATTAATGTTGCATTCATAATTTTCGAGGTCGCTGAGTTTAACGTTATCAGCTTTCATGATATTCAAGTTCATTCTCACCCCTTAGGGTGGAGGTGAAAGAAGATGACTTTTTAAAAATAATCAGATAAGTTAACTAATTAGTAACTACTGTAATTAGAGCAAATTAAACACATTAACATATTTTCTCACTCTTGCTAAGGACCCTGCGGGTTGCTACTTTTAAATATTTCTTTATTGAGAATCTTAAAACGAATTCTAAAATTTTATCGCCCCCTAAACTGCCGCCCTGTGCTCGAGCACAGAATATCACTTACCAAAATACGGGCCTCCCTCAGGGCAATGCTCTTGAATTGTTTAAACATTTATGGACAACAGCTGGTGAGTCATTCAATAAAAACTTAAAGCTTAGAAAACTCCAGAACAGTTAAACCGATTTCAGTAGCGCATTTGCAGAATATCAAAACATGCGCATCATGAATATCCTCATCTAAACGTTAATTAATGAGTCCCGTTGGCCATTATTTCACCTCTTATATTACTGTAGATCAGTGCTTATAAAGGAACTGCTCTGTGACGTCGCCAGTACACGCATTTTAAATCCGAGAAAGCTTCGAAGTTCTTATATTGACTATTATTCTAACAATTGTTTCTGATTTTCCTACTTCTCAAATCCACTTATGGTTACATGGTTATGGAAAACTCAGTTTCATTGCTATGACTGATAGTCAGACCATTTCTTAACAATACCTTTCGAAAATTGTAAATTTAACTCAGTTTCATATATTGTTTATTACCTAAATATTCGTTTTCGCATGAGAATAATAAAGTTTATTGAAAATATTTGAAAGCTCAATTTGCGCCCCTTTGTTTTCTTTAATATTCACATTTTAGTGAAAATTAGCGTTAATCACCCTCTTTGCTGCGTTAAAATAAGACAAGTTAGTAATACGTTCCGTTAGTCAATCACTTTTTACTATTACTGAAGCACTCTCTGATATCAGTCATTCTAGGTAATTTTTATTTATCTCCCCATCATCCTAGTTGTGGGACTGAATTTGAATTTTAACGGCATCGGAACACTAACTGTACATTTCAGCGTCCACCCAAAACGGTATTCGACATTAACATCGGTCATTTTCGATCATTTATATACCATCTCTCTCTATATGTATTTATATATGTCCACCTCTCATTCTCTAGTTTGTACCTCCACAGTGAAGTGGCGGGAAAACATCCCATACTGCAATCTCATCCATTTTGAAAATTTGAGCGAGATCGGTAAGATGGTTGAAGAGTTATTAAGTTGCAAACATAGTCACTTTCATTTTATTAGAAAAATGAAATAAAATTTTTGAGTTTTACGTCCCACGATTATGCTGGCTAGCTAAAGGAGGCGGTGATGATGAGAAACGGATTAAAGGGTGGAATGGAGAGAGTGGGAGGAAACGGGAGAACCCCGAGGAAACCCACGCACATAGTGTTTGGCCACTACAAAGCTCACATAGCGCGAGCTGGGATCGAACCAGGAACCCCATGCACAAGAGGTGAACACCTACCACTTTTATTTTTTTGAAAAAGTAACTGATTCACCGAACGTGCCTCATTAAATTGTTTAAGTACTTATTTCTAGGTTTTTACTTTTTTTATTAACCTAGAAGGAAAGGGACACGAACACAGAAACCTCGAGAACAGTTAAAATTCCAAACGCTCTCCCAGCGGGAATCGAACCCCGGACCCCGTACACCAAAGGTGCACGTGATAGCCACTAGACCAGTGGTGATGGCTCCACTGAGCCACTGCAGTCCCACTTTCATTATATATATATATATATATATATATATATATATATATATATATTAGGGTGGTCCTTAATTTTCGATTTCCGAATTTCTTTGCTCCCAACCCCTAAATTGGTTCCATGTCGGACTAAATTAATCTGTAAAAAAATAGGCTCAATCGAAGAATATTTAACCGACCCCCAAGCGACCTAAACATCTGAATGCATTTACAATGTATATTATATGGCAAAAGTTTGCAATAAATTCTTGTAACTTAAAAATGGCTGAGGGGAAGGAATCATATCTTGAATAGAGGTTGTAGAAGTAGATCCATACCTGATACTGAGTATTGACCGAGATTAGGCATATCTTTACGTCCACCATCTTGGATTCGGGCAAACAAATTTAAATAGAAATGACCTCGTATGATATATCATTTTGAGGTAGCTTTTGATGACAAACAGACTTATGCCTTTATTTTTCACTTATCTCTGAACATGTAATAATTATCAACTATGGAAAATAAAAGCTCCGAAGTAATAAAACTTAATATTCTGGTGAGCTTATATCTCTGTACGGGCTGCAGATTTATAAGGTTGTTGAATAGTTTCCCTTATTTGAATTAAACCATAAAGTAAAGAAAGAAATGCACATGCCAGTCTACTTGGAAAGAAGATATGAACCTTCAACGTGGGTTGAATATATTGAAAAAAAAAAAAAACATTGTGGTGGTGAATGATGTTGCAAAGAGAGGTGTGAAACTGATACAAGAATACGGGAACATTTTAACAAAGGACGAAAAAGAGAAACAATACATATTGCAGATAGTCAGTGAACACAGAAAACAGTATTCAGATGCTACAAAAATTGGCTTAATGATGCAGTAGAATTTGGCTACTTATCCACAGCCTCCAGCTTTCTTTTATTATCATTTTAAACATTCATTATATTATTTATGTAATTTCATTTCATATAAATAATTTCAATATAGGCTGGTGTGTATTTCGACGGGATGTAATTATATAACAACATATATAATTATTTCCTTGTTACATGCATGTAATAGTTTATTAATATTTCAGTAACCTATAAAGAGAAAAAACAATATTGAAAGATAATAAACTATTATTTCAAAGCTAAATGACCAGAGATAAGTTGAAAATATAGGAAGATATGTTTTTATAATGAAAGATTACCCAAAAACGATGTCACAAAATATCATTTCCATTTAAAATTTTAGGTCCGAATACAAAATTGCGGACTTCAAAATGACCGCCTTCATGCTATTTCTTAGGGTCAGATGTGGATTACTTCCAATCCCTCTATGCAAGATTTGGTCCCTTTCCCTTCAGCCGCTTTAAAGTAAGAAGGGTTTATTCCAGACTTTTCCTATATATTAACATATTGGATATGCATTCAAATTTTAGGTCGCTTGGGGGTCGGTTAATATTCTTCGATTGAGCCCATTTTTGTCATGGATAAATTGGGCCCGACATGGAATCAATTTAGGGGTTAGGAGCAAAGAAATTCGGAATAAAAAATTTCGCCATGTAATTAAGGACCACCCTAATATATATATATATATAAATGAAATGATAACTTCATGTTCCAGATCAAGTTTTATGTTTGGATTTTGTTTTAAAGGATTCAGACGTTTCCTTACACAAAATTATAATGGAAGTCATATTTGCCTTTAGAAGCGTAATTTTTCTTTAAACGTATAGGCGCATATATTTGAAAGGCCTTTCTGATATCTTAAGTAAATCATTTATATGCTGAATTTCATATCTATAACTTGGCAGGATTGTAAGAGTTCTAATTTTTCAGAAGAAAAGAAAGCTTTTCCGTTTCCCCTTATGATACTCATTTAAATGAATTATATTTAAAATTTAATATGTATTTCAAACGGTTCAGTTGATTTTCCGCAATGATGCAACAAGCATCGTTTATTTATCATTACTCAAAATTATGATCTTTGAAAATCTGACTATGAAACCACTACCTTACGCAACATCCGTGACATGTTGCTCAACTAAACCATGAGAATACAACCAGAACACCTTGAAAACTTCCGAAAATCTTTCTGTATCTGTTTCCGCATCTCTGTATATATCTTATATTTCAGATAAGCAAATCGTTACTTTTAAATCTGTTTCTATTTTCCGCGTGCCAGTGCGCAATTTTCTGCACTTCAAAACACTAAATGGTGAAAACGTTTCTTCCCTTCGTCTTACACCAATGTTTTTCTTATTACCAGTGGAAACTTTTCCATTTCACCCATTAACGCTTTCACAAATAAAAAAGGAAGATTGGGAACAATGGGAAACATGTTAGAATATAGAACAGAAGCAGAACTGCATTAACTTATCAATTAACGTTGTTAGCAGCTGATATTTAATTGTTGAGGATGGTCAAGCTAGTTTGTCACTCACTAGAAACACCAGAAGAGGGGTCATGGCTACGCTTCCATGCATCAGCAATAATTATTAAGGAAATAATATTCTTTCAGCATGGTTGCTTCTACCTTAACAACAACCATGTTGTGTTTTCTTTGGAAAACAAAGGAAACACGCTTATTGTTTCCATTGATGGGTGTTTTCCAACTATTTTTGATATAAAAACCACTTCATATCTTTACTGAATCATCAGTTTGGTGGCAAGAAGAGACTCTCCTTTGTGTGTGCCTTTGCAGATAATCTGTATTGGACCAATGGGCGTAAAACTTTGGGTAAGATCTATTGTTCTTTTCTTTAACGTAAAAGTTGAAGATATACTCGATCATATCATTTGAGTTTTTTCTTAATAAATCTTAATTAATGATGTTAAATATCAAGTAGGTTTTCCTTAAATTCATCTTAGTTAATCTTAGTTAATCTTATGAAAAATACAGAAAACTATCTGCTTCACTAATGATCACACTTATGATTTGCACTTAATGACTTAAGATGTATACACCTCATCATTTCTATCTGCCCAGCAGTTTCCATTAACTGAATAGTATTGGATATAAAGGGTGTCTCATAAAGAACGCAACTTTTGAAATGCCCGCCATTTCTGTGCTAGTAAGTTGGCAGCACTGAACGTTATATGATTTTCATCTGTTGTAGTTACCGAGCACCGAATAGCCTGTGGTCGTCATCTATTTTTTTTTCTACGTGTAGGTATGGAGCGTGCTGTCATAGCGATAACTTATTACAAATATGGCGAATTCCTACCCGTCCAGATAATAGATAAGGTTTTTGTCGCTCCGTTACCACTAACCACTAAGATAGCAGATGAAAATCGTGTAACGTTCAGTGCTGCCAACTTACTACAAAAGAAGTGGCGGACATTTTGAAAGTTGCGCTCTCTATGGGACACCTCCTACCTAGGTATATGGTAGGATATAATTGTATTCTTATTTAGCTCAAACATTATCTTTCATCTTAAATTATGACATTAACCCTCATAATTATTTGTTAACACTTATAATTATGTATTTTGTCCTAAAGCATATTCAGAAGGTAATGGTGAGTTTAGTGAAAAGCCTTAAATCTGAGATATAACTTCATTCTAATTATGGTATGAAAGGTAATTATTTTAATCAAGATATGTGTAAAGATGCATAAGAGTATCTCGCATTTTCTAACTTTCTAGTAAATTGGGAAAAAAGATTGACCATTCCCATGCAATTGAATTCAATAATACATACTAAACAAACGTCCCCTATCATCTGCAGGTACATTTTCGAAATTAAACTACCTACATACTATTCTGTGATTCGATCACAATCCAGCACATCGAATAGCTTAATTTTACCGGGATAGAGTTTATAATTATTTTCGCCCGAGACGCTCATATATAACTAAAACGTCATCGAAACTGTCACTGTTCATCTTAGCGACCCCGAAAACTATAGATTCGACACTAATATCAGCCATTTTCGATCATTTTTATATATCTCCCCCCAAGTTCTGAGACTGAATTTTGATTTAAACGGCATGGGAATGTCGCTGTCCATGTCAACGACCAAGAAAAATATGGATTCCATACTAATATAGGTCATTTTCGATCATTTTTACGTATCTTTTCTCCCTTCCCTCTCCCCTAAATTGTGGGGGATGAATTTGAATTTAAACGGCATCGGAAGTGTCACTGCTCATCTCCAGAACACCGAAAACTACAGATTCGAAACTAATATTGGTCATTTCGATAATTTATACACGTTTCCTCCTGCCCCAAGTTGTACCATCAAACCGAAATGACAAAAAAAAAAAAAAAAAAAATATCCCAGGCGCGAACTGCATCTATGTTGAAAATTTAATCGAGATCGGTGTAGTGGTTCAAGAGTTACTAAGTTAAAAACACAGTAACTTTCATTTATAACACACTATTCTCCTGATTTTCCAAGAGAAGCGTTTCAAAGTTTCGAAACATGGTGAAAACAACTTGGAGCAAGAACGACAGAAGTTCTCTCTAGGGCCCAGTTTCGGAAGAATATCTGTGACTTTTTTTTTTTTTTTTTTTTTAACCAGAGATAGACATCAAGATTAACTTTCGTTTTCTACCCATAAGTCAATAACGGCAATTTTTGAGTTATGTCACTCTTGAAATAAATATATGCATGTAGGTATGTATCTACGGTTGTATAGTTGAAGTATTTGTGTTAATATTAAACATTGAATACCCACTATTTGGAAGGTTACCACGGCTTCAATGTCGGAAAGAAATAGTTTTTTTTTTTTTTTGTTAACAACGAAACACGTTGTTCCAACGTTTTTATTTTTAATATAGTCCATCATTCTCATAAAAAAAAATCTTCCAAAATGATTTTAGCAATCAATAAAAAAAATATGGTTACATTAAAGTTGTAGCCATCTCATCACTTTCAGAATTTGAATGAGGATGAAAGTGGATATCAAAATCATATAAATATGGCATTTTCTAAAATGACGATACAAAACAGAAAGTGCACAAAATAAATATTTGGTGTGTATTTCTGTTTCTACCTGAAAATATCCCATTGTGATACTTTAAACTTGAAATATTTTTTTTCTAGTAGAAATATCAATTTCAATATGAATATACTTATTTTAAATGATCACTTATGATTTCGTTATATGATTTTTTTCGTTTTTATTTTAGATTGTTGTTGTTCTTTTCATTGGAATTATTGCAGCCTCAATTGTCGAAGCTGGTCATGAAGAGTAAGTTACAACAATCTTTACTATTTTCTGTTGTGTTTAAGATACGTAAAGTATTGGTTTAAATTAAACTATGTTGAAAATATATCTTGATTGAGAAGATTAAAGAATCACTATGACAGTAGCGATTTCTAGTATAATGTAGATGTGCTATGAATAACATTTTCCTTTAGTTTTAGTGTTCATTGCACTGTGCGTCGGGACCGTAATACAGCAAATTATAGATGCGTTAAAACATTAAATAATACTTTTGATAAAGTGGATAGTTTCAAATATCTAAGATCTATATTACCAGAGGAAAATCATATTCACGAAGAAGTTAAATGTCGACTAAAAGCAGGGAATTCGTGTTATTATTCGGTTCAAAATCTCTTGTCGTCGCGAATTCTGTCGAGGAATTTGAAGCTTAAAATATACAAAACGATAATCATACCTGTTGTTCTGTATGGTTGCGAAACATGGTCACTTACTCTGAGGGAAGAACATAGACCGAATATTTGAGAACAAAATCCTGAGACGAATATTCAGACCCAAGAGGAACGAGAATGGGGAGTGGAGGAAACTTCATAACGAGGAACTACATAAGTTATCTGGTTTACCCAACATTGTTAGGGTCATGTAGGGTCAAGTCTAGGAGGATTAGGTGGGCGGGTCATGTAGCTAGAATGGAAGAAAGTAGAAACGCTTTCAAAGTCTTGACTGGAAGACCAATCGGAAAACGACCATTAGGAAGACCTAGGCGCAAATGGGAGAACAATATTAAGATGGATGTCGCAGAGATTGGAATACAAAGTAGAAACTGGATGCAGTTAGCTAAGAATATAAGTCAGTGGATCGCTTTTGTGAACGCGGCATTGAACCTCCGAGTTCCATAGGGCATAGAGTTAGTTAGTTAGTTAATTCATTGCATTGTTGCAATAGCACTGAGAGAGGAGCTTTCTATCTTAATAGACCTGCATGTAATATATATATATTTGCATCAGTTGATGAAATGTCTATTGGAGCCAGTTGATCAATTGCTTTGTATTCACACCTCTTGTTAAAAGCGAGGTTGTATAACACAATATCTGAAAGCTAAAGTTGATCTCAATCACGGTACTGTGTTTGATGCTCTCCGAAAGATAGCCTAACCCTGAATTTAATGTCTGAAGCAGGGGTGTAGCCAATGCATCAACGATGAGGGCTAATCGAGTCAAGAACCAATCCATGGTATACATTTTCTATTCAGCTCAGCAATAAAAGACGTCAACTTGTCTTTAAAATGAAATGAAATCTCGTCCCATGTTTTGTCTATTAGGCAAGGGGAGAAGATGACTTAGGCAAGTGAATGATGATAGAAGATTTGGAGTGTAAAAGTGGGAGGAGACATGATTCCACCCGAGAGAACCCACGGGCACAATGTTGTTCACCACTTAACTTATGTTGAGACCAATGCGAGAGGTGAACATGAACCAGGAAGGAAACAAATATTTAGTGTTTTTTTTTTTTCAATTAAGATTTAGATTTATATCTTTTGCAATATACGTTAAGTTTCGAGGTGTGATCAAAGAGTACGGTGAATCATTTTATTAGAAACAAAAAAGTAATAAGCTTACATGTAATTTGATTTAATATCTTTCAAAGTATTCCCTTGGCTAGTAATTCACCAGTCCCAAAGTTGAATCTATAACTGCAGACATTTCTGGAAGGCTTCTTTTGAAAGTACTTTCAGCTTCTCTGTCCTGGCATTATCAATGTAAAGAATGATGTTAAAAGTTTTTCTTTAAGCACGGTTTTAATTTCTGGGAAGAACCAGAAGTCGCATGTTCCTAAATCTGGCGAACAAGGGAATGTGGAAAGACAGGAACATTTTTTCCGGCTAAAACTCCCCTATGAAAAGGAAGGCGTGGCAAGGTGCGTTTTTTGTGGTGAAGATATAAGCCATTCGCCCATTTAATGGGTGGTTAAAATGCTTTTCACTTACCTATACGAGATGTTTAGTTCTTCTGAAATCTCTCGAATAGTAATCCGCCCGTTTGAACAAATTATTTGTGCCACTTTTTGCATGTTTTTATCTGTTTTTGACGTTGAAGAACGTCTCGATCGTTGCTTGTTTTCGACCGATTCCTTAACGCTTCTGAATCACTCATACCACTTGTAAACAGTATTCAATAAAACCGCTTCATCGCCAAACACTGATTTTAAAATCTCGTGAGCTTCTTTGGCAATTTGTTGCAGTTTAGAACAAAACTTATTTTTGGCGCGCTACAGATCTCTTAGCATGTCCTCACTTTTCTGTCTCTAGAAGCCAACTAACATGTCACAACTGGTTCAAACTCGACACTGACTGTACCAAAGGTTTAAGCTACCGGGCTTACTACTTGAAATGGATACAGCATCGATAAATCGCACTGTGCAACTACATTCACCGTACTTTTTGATTACACCTTATTGAAACTTGTAGCATGTATGATGTATTGCTATTACGATATTGAGATTTTCATAAAGGAAACCTGTGCTATGCTTCAGAGTTCAGATAATATTCTGATTGAGGTACTTTTTTAAATATCATCTAATTGCTATTCTACTTAATTTTCTTTTCAGACATCAAAAGAAAGAGATAAATCATCATCCAAAATACTTTTATCATAAGCATCCTTACTTTCACCACCATGATCATCTTCATGAGCACAAACACATAGAATCTCACCACCACATTCATCACAAGAAGAAGGAAACACATGAAGAGAAGAAAGAAGAAAAGCCTTGGAATTAGCATTGTCCCTCTATAAAATAGAAGGTTTATTGGCGCGTTGCGTTTAGAAATCACAACTCATCTGTTGTAGTTTTAGAAGGACAATTTTGAGCACCCTGATCATATATTTCCATCATTTGGTCAAAACTTCATACCATTGTATTTTTTTTTAATGTTGTACTTCATGGACATCAAAACAATTCAAAATATTGTGTTCTATTTGAGTTAGAATATAAGTTATTCGGTGCTATATCAAAAATACATGATTTTTTGAACTAATATATTGTTATACATTTATTTCTTGAAACAATGTTATTTCTTACATATTGAAGAAACTTAGCGATAAGTGATTATTATTCATATGCGTTCCAGTGTTACTATCTACATGTTCAATTACTTTTTAAGGGTTCTAACACATTATTGAATCTATCTTTTTAATATTTCATTATGCTTATATTTTCTATATTTACAAAACATTCTCAACGATTTTTAACAATTGTTGATTTTCCATGTGTCCTATAAAATTGCACATCCATGTTATGTTTTTCGCAACAAATAACATAACATAGATGAGCAATTTTGTAGAAGGTATGGAAAATTAAGAATTGAGGCGCCTAATATCAAAGTCCCCTACATCCATTTCGCTTAGTTTCGAGTGATCTTGCAAATCGTGCAGTGAAGCTGCATATACACTCATATAAAGTCCCATATTTAAACTAGGTTTTTAGTATGAAATATTAAGCTTTTAGACAAAATTCTGTCTCCATGGAATTCCTTTAGATGAAACACATAACAAGCGATATATAACTCAATTTCGGTAGAAAATGGATTTGGTGGCTTTTGATACTTGGCGCCTCAATTGTTAAACAAAAGAAAATGTACCTAGAAGTTTGCATACTATTACCATAATGTATAATATTCACAAGCAACATAAAACATGTTCATCTCATTCCCTCGTTTCAGTTTATTTTCTTCAGAAGGGTGATTTCTCATGTCTTTTGCATTTTTTTTTCTCTGAATACACATACAGAGCAATTCAAAATAATGGACCCGAATTGAGACATTTATTACGTTAAATCTAGTAAACATATGCTATTCTGAGACTGTGCTAAGGAAGATAAACTATTAAAGTTTTATTTAATCGCATCACAAGTGTTCTATGTGAGCATGAGGCGCAGTACGGCACACATTAAGCCAATAGTTGATAATCAAGCACACACAGATATCTCTGTTCTCCAGTCATCGTTACTTTCCTTATTTGATCGCTGCTGACTCCTAGTGGTAGAAAGTGGAAACACTGCGTGGAGACTAAACTTTGAAAGTTATCCTTCCGAAGCTCATGTCTCATAATAACGTATGCTGATTAGATTTTGCAGAATACATTTCTTAATTCGGGTCCATCATTTTGACTTGCCCTGTATATTTCTAACCTTTTAGCTTTTGAAATCATTGATTCATTTCTGTCTGAGTTTTGTCTCATTACAATAGAACTTGAAAGAACAATTTGAAAGAAAATTAAACAGAAACAAAAATAAAAGTAAAATGTCACAGTGTAGTCAAACGTTCCGAGAAAAAAAGAAATAAATCCAATGTTTAATTGGAAAGTCCTATGAGTCAAATATTTTCCCATTACATGTATTATAAACTTAAAAGTGTCTTTTAAGCAATATTCAAGTTCCTTTTTACTTGGAGTTCTGTAATTTCTGTTATAATGAATCCGTGTGAAGTCGATCTAGGACAGTGCAAACAAAGAGAGACTTCTGTTACTTTAAGAAACTGAAAGCATATTGAACTTTCCTGAAGATGAGAAAGACTATATATTGTACAAATGTTTTGTTTCCTAAACTCAGATAATTATATGCACTTCTTTGAGTGAGTTAGTCTTAGTTCTGAAAATTTCAGTTTCAACACATAATAGTAAACTTCCATCTGCGAAAATTCGTTAATCATTTCATTGACAAAACAATCTTTACTAACCTTAGCATACTCTCAAAAAAATCATTCTACATCCTTGAGGTTTACAGTGTAAGCATACATAGATTTTTTTGAACATATATCATATATGAATTGAACTTTGTAAAAAAAATGTAAGTAAGTTTGGAAATAAAATGTATTTTATTTCTCTCTTATATTTTTTGTTACTATCTTTAAATCACGTTTTGATAAGTAATAATATTTTCATTAAAAGATGTTAAGAAAGTTTTAATTCTAAAACGGTTATCTGTAAAATCTAAACAATGTAAGTAAGACGTAGGAAGTATCCTAACTACTACCTATATATAAAACTACATGAGCTGACATAAATTATTGAACACTCCCTCTAGAGCTACAATGATTAAATTTGGCATGATTGTAGGTATCCCAAACTAACCGACAGGAAAATTGCCAAAAGTGAATATTTTTAATTTTAAGGGGGTGTAAAGAGAGGATGAATAATTTTCCAATGCTATTTAAATGGGGCTTTTTGGGCCTAAAATCTCATGTTTTAGATACTTAGAATTGTAATAAAAACTTGAAATTCGGTATGCTTGTACCTTTTTATTAGAGTTACCTAAGTAAGTCATCAGAAATAAAAATTTCCAAACGTAGAGTGGTTTTATAGAGAACTGAAAAATCTTTCCCATGTTATTTATATGGGACGTTTTCTACACTCCAAAATGTTTAAGCACTTCCGGTAGGGTTAGAATGACGAAATTTGGCATGATTGTAGCCTTTGAGGACTAACCGACAGGAAAATTTGACAAAAGTGAATATTTTTAATTTTTTTAGGGGTCTAAAAGGGGAAGATGAAATTCCCATGCTATTTAAATGGGCGTTTTCTTGGGATACAAAATCTTATCTTTTATTTAGTTGAAATAGGAAAAGAAACGACAGAATTGTGGATTCAAGAGGTGCGAGGCCGTAGACCGAGCAAAGACAGTGTGTGAGGGGCGAAGACCCCGGATGGGCAGATTCAGGAAATATGAAGAGCAACTTCAGGAAATTCACTGTTGATGCAAAGGGCGATAGATAAGAAATGCGAGTCCGTAGGCCGAGCAAACTTAGATGCCTGGTCGCGGAGCCCCCAGATAGCCAAAGCAAGTTTATTTATATAGCTGAAGCAATCAAATAATAATAATAATAATAATAATAATAATAATAATAATAATAATAATAATAATAATAATAATAATAATAATAATAATAATAATAATAATAACTCTTGTCATCCTGCAAAAACACCATCGTCTGAAAATTCCTGCTAATACAACCAAATACAGTGTATAAGAATTAATTTGCTATATTAGTATTTATATCAGGTGTTCTAATAACGGTGCCCACTATTCTATTCTACAGGTCAAAATAAATCGAAAATGCTATATAATCATATACCTTCCTGGACCATCTTCACCTGATATGGGTAATCAAAAACATAATATCTGGCAACGTCGAATATTAACTTGGAACCATAAGCATTGCTCTACGAATCGATCAAACAGTTACATCGACTGCTACGCTAGAAGCTGGTGCTAGTGTCATTGTCTATTAACTTTAACTGCCATCTGGATAGAATCGATATAACTATTTGATTGATTGGTAGATCTATTCTATTGCTGTATATCTGCAACGTTACCGCATAGTGTAGTTCACGTCTCCAGACGAGGACCCAGAATGTATACTATTATATTTGTTTTTTGCTTTGTTTTGGCTTATAGAATAAAGCTCTGTGGTCTTTCGGGTGTCATTTATAGAACACCCAGTATATTACTGTACTTGACAGAAAGAAACTAAGAATTCTGAAAGATAAAGTAAGAGAATCATTAAAATTCTTTTCAATGTTGACCAGTGAATAAATATATGGATAACCGTATTTAAAAATGACCCCTGTACAGAAAATTTAGTATGCAATGGAAACTAAGAATTTACTACAATTCAAATAATTTATTGATTTTAAAATCAAGAATATTATCCTAAAAGGTGCATTTATCTTGAAATAACAAAACTCTTTCACGAGAAATGATATATATGAGAGCCCCCGTAAAAAAAAAAGTAAAAAAAAAAACTTCATTTTCGCAGCGATGACAGCAGAATGTGTTACATTTGTTACAGTAAATAGTTTTAAAGGATAAATGAATAAAGTAACTCAATTTCTGAGTATAGTTCTGTTAATATGATTTCACTTTTCTCATGGTAGCAACTAAAGCATTTGATTTTATTTAGAGTCTTAAAAATAAAAGAAAATCAACAATATTTGAAAAAAATGAAAAAAAAATGAAAAAAATGTAATATTTCAGTTTTACGTCCCACGATTATGCCGGAGAGGCTAAATTAGACCGTGATGAGATATTAATGAAATTGTGGAATGAAGAAAGAGGGAGGAAACAGGAGAACCCTGAGAAAACCCACGCACACGTAATTTGTTCACGACAAAGTTCACTTAGAGATCTGGGATCAAACCAAGGACACCATGGACCAGATTCGAACGCTCTACCACTGAGCCAATAATATTTCAGTTTTGAATTCAGTGGATTCTGTCCTTAAAAATCACGGAGATTATGAAGGACAGAAACAAATGAAGTTTTTCAATTTAGCTTCCCACGATTATGCCCTGTAGGCTAAGGGCGACCTATGACCATGCCAAGTGAATAATAATGGAACCCGCAGAAAACTCACGAACACAATGTTGTCTACCACAAACTTACTTAGCGGAGGATCGAACCAGGGACCCCATGCACGAGAGGTAAGCTCTCTACCACTAAGCCACCGTGCTCTCCTGAAGGATAAAAGCGATTAATTACACCTTTACGGATCTACGACCGAAGCTTGTATGCAATGTATTGGCAGGTGCACTTCACAGACCATTAATCAAAATAAAGGGCACAGTGTAGGATGTTTCACACCCCACTATTTCGTCTGCAAGAGAGCTGAATCATTGAATAAATGCCAACCAGGCTTTCCCTCAGTAGATTAACAAGAAATGGTACTCTAACCCCATTCTTCTCTTATTTGTTCATAAGGAAAGAGTGCTATTTGTATTTTCGCTATTAGTGTCCTCTATTAAATGTTGGTTCAGCTTTGCTACTTATACTAGCAAGTATGTAATAGACAAGGTCTTTAAAAGCAACACCGACAACATTTGGAAGGTTATTCCTGACACCAAGATAAGACAGAAAGTATAGACCAACCTGGGTACATAAGCGCTTCCTTTCTGAGTTATAGGCTGCCGAAAACATGAAAAAGAATGAAATTTAAAGTTTCATAACTTCAAAACTGTGAGACCTATCGTAGTCGGGTCAAGACTTCACTTAGGAACTGGTATGTCCCCTATCCAAATATCTGTGTTTTAGAATCCTGCAGTATTTCTGCAACAACTTTTGCAAATGTAGTTATGAGTACTTCAAATTATATGCCTATAGCCAAACTTACTCTATAAAATTGTTTCATGAGTTCCTTAGGATACCGAAGCATGGATTTTTGGATAGGACAAATATTATTTGCTACGTGAAGTCTTGACCCGACTACAGTAGGTCCCATAGTTTTGAAGCTATAGACCTTTAAAATTATTTTTTTCATGTTTTCGGCAGCCTATAACTCCGAAAAGAATCGTTTGTGCATCTAGGTTGGTCTATACTTTTTGTCTTATCTTGGTGTCAGGAATCACCTCCCAAACGTTGTCGGTGTTGCTTTCAAACACCGTGTATAACATGGAACTGAGGCTTCAAATTCCCAACTGACTTTGTCTTTATTGCATCTAACTCCTTAGCGTTATCCTTTTGATGCTAGGGACGCGTGATAGATACCAAGTAAGAACACAAACACTTTCGACTGCACGTTAAGCTCACGCTTCAGGTTGCTTATGGACTCGATGCTGAAGAAAACTGTTAAAATGACAACTAAATTAAACAGCAGTACCAGCATTGATGCATAATAATAATAATAATAATAATAATAATAATAATAATAATAATAATAATAATAATAATAATAATAATAATAATAATGGTTTTCGGTTTGAACCGGTTTCAGCTTTGTAATCTGACGGCCGCCTCTGGCAAGAACAGATTATCTTGAGTTCCTCTCCAAAGAACTTCCTGATCATATGACAGGTGCCTAGTATTATTGATTTTTGTGAATTTGTTAACAGATATTTTTCGTTTATCTGTTCCAGTTGTGTCACAGTAGTCAATTGTTCATTGTCAATTGCTGTGGTAATGATTGGACTTACTATAACATTTTAACATTGATTTCGTCAGCCTGGTCTTTATATGTGCTTATTTTCGTACTGAATGTTGTACGTATGTTATGAGTCAATGGTACTGCTACATCTATATTATTATTATTATTATTATTATTATTATTATTATTATTATTATTATTATTATTATTATTATTATTATTATTTATCCTACTTTAAAGAAGAGAAAGTAATGTAGTTTAAGAGCTGAGTGGTACGGAGGGAAGCTTCATCAGTAAGTGAAAGTTCCTTGTAATTACAGACATACTTAAAGGTTTCTGCCATGTACCTTTAACAAGTCACGAAAAAAAGTTTGTATACACTGTGAGCATTAAACAACAGCAACAACAAAAGAGTTGTTTATACACTTTAACAATTAATTACTGTTTTAAGTTTTCCGTCCGTTGGCAGATCCTGTAATTATTTTTTCTCTTGGGTTCTGGACTTGAACTTTTTCTTCCAAGTTTTTCGATCTTCAACTTCCTCTTTCAACTCCCAATATTTTCTTCTATTTTTCAAATCATTGATCAGTTGTGTTCTTCGTATTCCTCGCTTTCCCTCCACCTTTCTTCATATGGCGATATGATGAAGACAATTTCTTCGCAAGATGTGTCGAATCCAATTGGTTTTCCTACGAACGACGGTGGCTAAAAGCGTTCTCTTCTCTCCTATCCGTTTTAAAACATTTTCGTTTGTTACTCTCTCTGTCAATTTTATCTTCTTCATTTTCTTCCAACACCACATTTCAAAACCCTCTAAGAAAATTCTTCCCTAACTTCTGCAATGTCCAAGTCTCTGAACCATACAGCCCAACACTCCATACGTAGCACTTGACCATTTTCTTCCTTAGTGAAATATTAAGATTGCTAGTTAAGAGTGATCTTTAGGAATATGAATAAGAAGAACACAAGTGATCGATGATTTAAAAAATAGGAGGAAATATTGGGAATTAAAAGAGGTAGCTGAAATCGAGAAACGTGGAAGAAACTTTTCCAGGTTCAAATATAAAATTGAACCAACCTTCGATTAGATCGGGACTTCGACCATAGATTCATACAATTGCTAGGTCTTCGGCATCATATGTATGTACGTGCAATGTATGTACATGTATATACGTACATTGCGTGTTGTTTTATTGTCTTTGGGTGTGTTTTCCATTTACAAGTGGAACCATTGCAGATGGGGATAGTGATATAATACTTGATATAAACATAGATCTCTCTCTCTCTCTCTCTCTCTCTCTCTCTCTCTCTCTCTCTCTCTCTATCCTGTATCAATTTAATAAACCTAATTTAGCATTGATATACATCCAAAAGAGAATACGAAATGTGAATGGTATAAATTCCTTATTGCATTTTCTATGCTGTGTCTGTACGTTTGTTTTTCTGTTATTTGCGATCTTTTTCAATTTTGAGCCCTGCATACAATACAGCATCAAAAACTGTCTGAGAAAGTGATTGAATTTATTTCGTCACTCTTACCATTCCCGATATATTGGCTGAAAATGGCCGATTTCCGGATATTTATCCGGAGAATATCTCGGGAACCATAAGTTATAGAGAGATGATATTAGCATTGATCAATACATAAGACGATGGTGAACATTTTGATACCAAACAGTACCTGGTTCTGGTTGCCACTGTCCAACTGGCCACTGGCCAAACCAGTGACCACCAATTAATATTGATACCAAAATTTTATCATCCTCTTTGGTATTGATCAACACCAATATCATTACTGTGTAACTTACCGTTCCCGAGATTTTACCAAAAAAATAGTTCCTTTTTTCGGGAGATTTAAGGAGCCACGTCTCAGGAACCGTTAAGTCATAGATAAATCATATTGGTGTTGATCAATATCTAATAGGGTGGTGAACATTTTGGTACCAAATAGTTACCAATCCAACTGGCCACCGCTCCCCAGATATTGGTCAAAAAAGTTCGAATTTCGGGGGATTTAAGGAGCCATATCTCGAGAACTGTAAGTCATAGAGAGATGAAATTTTGTGATTTTTTGCGAGAAACAGAAGGTGCGGATAAAATTATATACTTTTGCATGTAGGAACAATCACAGTTATCCTTTCCACTCTATGTCTCCATTCTTTATAAGTTCGTTCTGGCAATGCTCTTGGAGCATTATCAACTGGTTAATAGGTGTTTTCATTGCGTTGCGGAAATTTTGTTAATTTACGCACATCCGTTATGCAAAGGAAAATTACTTCTCTATTTAGATTTATTTTGCTTTTTCTTATTTATTGCAAGAACCGGAACAAATATAATTATAAATGATAATTAAGTTTGGGTGGAAATATTTAACTTTTAATATACAAATTAATTAACTAAAATTAAATGTATAAAAATTATTGACTGTGTCACACGCAATATACAAATTTGTATCAGGAATTGCAATCTCTAAAAAAACAATAAAAATAAAAAGTAGAGTAATAATGAAGATTCTATTAAGGTAGGTCCAAAAATGTTTTATTGCTCAAATTGTGGGAATTTACTTTACAAATTCAACATGTTCCGTTGATTGTTATAAAGCTAACAAGCGCTTATTATTTTCTTCTCTCAAACATTAAGTCATGAACCATGGAGATGTCAATATATATATTCTTTTCTTTTTCCTTTATTTTAACACCACTAATTTTAGAGTTTCTTATGTAATATCTTCAAAACAAATAAAAATATTCGGAAAGCAGAAACGTAGTGAACTAGACAATTCAATTTTGTATGTGATACCTTTACCACAATTCACCTATCTGCTTTTGGCATGCCGCTATTTACAGAACCCGCAAAAAAAAAAAAAATGCTAAATCAATCTACAGTTGCAAATTGAAAGCAGATAGATGAGTTGTGATAAAAATATCACATGCAATACCGTATTGTCTAGTTCACTATGTTTCTGCTTTTTGAATATTTTTATTTGTCTTGAAGATATTACAGAAAAACTCTAAAATTAGTGGTAGTTTAATTTCGCTGTAGTGAAGACCCTTAATTAGCAACCTTATACGAAATAAAGCAACTCGTGTTTTCTGTCTTCAATTTGTAACGTCTCTACAGAGTATGTCTACTTGTTTCTCAATGGGCATTCCCAGAAATTAATTTTAGAAGCTCCAGTTCAAAGGTTTTCTATGCCATTACTCGTTTGATTTTTCTTTCCATGCGGCTAACAAGGAAACGGTCCCAAGTGTAAGCAACCGATTTGGCTTGGGTCCTGATATGTGTTGCGGGAGATCAAAGTAGGAGACACGTATTTTGTCGTTTGGGCCCATACGCGGAAATTTCTGAAATACGGGGCCCCAAAGTGCACCTACATGCTATAGCTAGGAAGCGAATGACGTTACTTGTACACAACCGATTTGGCTGGAGTCGGGATATGTGTTACGGGAGACCAAACTAGGAGACACATATTTCGTATTGGGGCCCCGTATTTCGGAAATTTCTGCGCATGGGCCCAAACGACAAAATACGTGTCTCCTACTTTTGTCTCCCGTAACACATATCCGGACCCCAGCCAAATCGGTTGTTTACACTTGGGACCATTTCCTCGTAAATTGCGAACTAATTTCCTTGTTTGCAAAGTCGTCAGCGACATTTTAGGGTTACTAGGGAGCATTGTGTTTTGCTGAAGCGAATCAAATTCAATTAATGAATTCATGTGCACATTTTAAGTCTTTCGATAGATAGTCGAATATTCTTGTGGTACTGAACAAATATCAAAAGATTGCTTGTCGCTATTTATTTTCACATTTTTCATAATGTTTTCAGTACTCGAAATCGGAATAAATACATGAAATTCCGTATGCTTGTACGTTTTCCTTAGTGTTATTTAAGTAAATCACTAAAAATAAAAAATAAAATCCAACTGCAGAGTGATTTTATGGGGGTGCTGTAGAGCTAGAATGATTAAATTTGGCATGATTGTAGCCCTTCCGGTCTAACGCACAGAAAAATTGCCAAAAACTGAATAGTTTTAATTTTTAGGAGTCTAAAGGAGCTATGAAGAAATTTCCCATGCCATTTAAATGGATTTGTTTTTGGACTTATAATCTCATATTTTAAGTACTTGGAAATGGAACAAAAACTTGAAATTCGGTTTGCTTGTATATACGTTTTTCTTAGCACTACATAAGTAAAGGAAACGTAATTCATAAAAACCATAATTCTTCCTGGTAATAACAAAAATTTAACAATCTATATCTCTCAGCTAAAAATACAAAAGACAACAAAATTAAAGCCAAAATAACCTAAATCACCAAAAGTAAAAATTCCCAAATTACAGTGGTTTTATGGGTAACTGAAAAATCTTTCCCATGTTCTTTATATAGGACTTCTACACCCAAAAATGTTTTGGCCCTTCCAGCAGAATTAGAATAATGAAATTTGGCATGATTGTACCCCACCGGGACTAACCCACAACAAAATTGACAAAGGTGTATATTTTTTTTAGATTTAAGGTGTCTAAAGGAGCGATGAAGAAATACCTATGTTGTTTAAATGGGCGTCTACTTTGAATACAAAATCTTATATTTTAGGAAGTTGAAATACCTAGAATTATGGGTTTAAGAAGTGCTAGAAAGTAAGGTGAGTAAACGCTAGGGTTTGGGGCTAGACCCCGAGCTGGCCAAATTCACTAAATTTTAAGAGCACATGCACGAAATTCAATCTTGATGCAAAGTTTGATACATAAGGGATACGAGGCCGTAGACCGCGCAAACACGGGGGTCTGAAGCAGAAATCCCAGCTAGCCAAACAGCTTAACGTTTGTTAGTGACAGTGTTAATTGGTGGTATTGCAGGGTATGTCAAGCAATGTTCCTCTGCCAATATTTGGATGGAATTAAATTAAAGCGTTTTGTATGTATTAGTTTCAAACTTACGAGAGTTACCAAGACAAATGATCCACTTCTTGTGTACAAAATTGAGATAGAAAATTTTCTAAATTTACAAAGTTAATTTCCAAATGTTTTACCAAATGAGCTATTTTAACTGTTAAATGAACAAATACTCACGTGAGCATAAATTAGAAAGCTTATACTGTTCCTAATCGCCTAATTTCACCTTAATTGCAATACAAACTAATAAATTTGTTTCATACTTCTTGCTTTAATAGTCTCATACTAAAACCAATATTTCTTCTGTTATTGAAGGGAAACAAAACTAATTCTCCATTTACAATTCTGTGTTTCAATTCTATTAGAATTAAGTTATTATAAATAAATAAAAACAAATACTTTATTTTCTAAATGCACGAAATCAGATAACAAAATCACACAATGAATTAAAATATTGTATAAAAACTAATGCAAGTTGATTTTGAATCGCAGTTTCAACGCCTACGTCCATTATAAGGCATCGAGCATTGGAAAAAAAAATAAATAAAAAGGAAACTCAGTGGTAACTATCTCTCATTTTATTAGAAATCACCGCGTGGAGTTCATGTTTACAGATCGTGATGATTCAAACTGTCGTAGGTGTTGGGAAGAAGTAATAATATGTTTATTCAATGGAAAGGAGAACAGATGTTATTACTCTCGTAGCGAGACTTCTTGTGACGTATTTTGTAGGATTTTAATAATATAACTTAAACTAGAAATATAAATCACTGTACAAAGCAACATTCACTTAAAAACTAGCTAAAATACCCATTCTTCGCATGGGTCACATAAAATATCTATGTACACAAACTGGACAACGAAAGAAAAAAATATTTCATTTTCTACTATTTTACATATCCCGGTAAACGCTCCCTGTTTCGAAACTTGAAAATAGTGATGAGCGCAAGAGTCTTGGTCTTGCAGTTTTTGCAAGAGTCTTGCATGCAAGACCAAGACAAAAACCAGGAATCCCGATGCAAGACCAAGACCAAGACCAAGGAGTGCAAGACCAAAACCAAGACCAAGAACATACCTGCAAGGCCAAGACCAAGACCAAAACCAAGACCAAGAACATACCTGCAAGGCCAAGACCAAGACCAAGACTCTTGCGCAAGAGTCTTGCACAAATACCGGTACTACTTGAATTTTCATTACAGAATGTAAAAAGGGAGTAAATCATTACATCTTTCACTTGAATTTCTTGGCTTTAGTGAAAATACAGCTGGAGTGAATGTGTTCCCAGTAGTTTATGCAATCCGTGTCAATCGATGTGCCCCTGTAGCATATAGTTACAGTATGTCGTTTTCTGGATCGCTTGTTCGCGTTTTCTGTAGTTATTCGTTTTCAAGCCATACACATGTCATTCTAATCAAAGCATGTTGCACAGAAAGAAATGTATCATTGGTGTTGGATTACAATGCATTCATGCATTTTTAAACACCGATGACGGGAAATCAGACACTATTCTACATGTGTGTGTTATCTGGAATAAACTTAAACCTTTGACCTTCGTGCTGGTAAAGTTTGTCGGCTCGTCCTGGGATAAATATAGCAAAAGAGGGATTTGAACTACTTAGCCTCTGACAATCTGCTGACGAAACGCCACAAATGTACAGTAAGAAGGAATTTGCAAAATAAAAATCGCAAGTGGCGAGCACAAAAAGTACATTTCATGCGTACTTCGAAGTTGTTGCGGGAAGTGGGGAGCATCCGTATGGGTTATGAAAACTATGCAAAAAATCGAAGAATAAAGTGGCAATAAAAATGAAAAACAAAAACACTCCAGGACTGAAAAACACATATTTTATCAGTTTATAGAAACGAAGCACAGGAACTATTTCAATTAAAGGAGCAGTAAACTCGAAACACTGAAGATTTCTTTAAACCTGGTTTCATTATAATAAATATTGTTTTAATGTTTTCTCTCGTTTTTTGGCCAACATTGCTAATCATATCATCATCATCATCATCATAGCTATTCTGTCATTATTGGCAGGTCACTTCCTCCACCTGAGAAACTTCGATGTACTGTGGTCCTGGCCCTCAGGTAGTCTCTTCGTCTTGATGTAGCAATTTAATACCTTCCTTCAACTACAGCCTTCTTCGCCTCTCCCTCTCATTCCTTCCACCATACCCCCTAACAAGTCCCTCATAATACACTTCCTCTTTAGCCACTGTCCAAACCAGTTTCTCTTCCTCCTGGTATTTATACTTAAATTCTTTTTTCTCCCTTACTGCTACTATTTCTAACACCTCATTCGTTTTCCGTTCAACCAAGTTAATTCTATCATTTTTTCTCCATGCCTACGTTTCGAAAGGCTCCAATTTTTTCGTCGCTTTTGCGTAATGCGCATGTTTCTGCCCCATAGAGTACATATGAAAGCCAGTAAAACAAAATCCTAAAATTTAATTGGAAGTTTGTTCAATACAAGGATTAGCTAATTGAAGTTGAAAAAAAAAATGGTATTTCAGTATTCTGTGCCGCCTTGGTTTTCTCTCATCAGTGCATACTGATTTGACGGCATGGGCTGCTACTGACCTTGTATATTATTATTGTTATTATTAGTATTAGCAGTAGCAGTAATAATAATAATAATAATAATAATAATAATAATAATAATAATAATAATAATAATATACAAAATATGCATAACAATGAACAAACGAATGGATTGCATTCGTAAAATGTTAACTTTTACCAATGCCACTTACCTCAAGAGTCGTCTCTGTCAATCTTCACAAAAAATTCTGGGTATAGCAACGTAACGCAAAAATGTAGACAATCATTATAATTGTTAAGTCGATTGTTGCTAACTAAATCGAAATTTTTTTTTGTGTTGACGCAAACGGTTATGGAATCTGTCCGGTTATTCCATACAATATTTTCCGTTCATCAGTTTCCATCACGAAATATATATAGTGATTTTGCTATTTGGTCTTATAAACATTATTGCATTGATTTTAGCCTTACAAATGAACGTTCTATAATCAATTTACTTTGTAACAAAAAATAAAAATTGATAATTTTCTTCGTGGCATTTCATTTTCCCGCTAGATATTACTCACAATGTTTACCAGAGTAATAGAAGTTAACACATTCTCCAATCTACAAACTGTCTACGGGCGGAAAATCCAAGGATTCCACTTAACATTATTGCATTGATTTTAGCCTTACAAATGAACGTTCTATAATCAATTTACTTTGTAACAAAAAATAAAAATTGATAATTTTCTTCGTGGCATTTCATTTTCCCGCTAGATATTACTCACAATGTTTACCAGAGTAATAGAAGTTAACACATTCTCCAATCTACAAACTGTCTACGGGCGGAAAATCCAAGGATTCCACTTAATGCAAATAATGCTATAAGTAATCATAACTGTAATGACAACAATCGAAAAGTAAAACTCAAATTTTGCATTACGTTGACACAAAGTGCTACGAAATGATGCCCCGAAATTCTCAGCTAGCCCCAAAATGGCTGCTATGTCATTATTCTTAACTTCGATTTACTCGCTCCGCCTACGGAAACCGATACACAGAGAGGAAACTTGCTTGTTTGCCAGCCGCAGCCGCAGCTCGCTAACACATGTGCTGTTACGGAGGAATCTACGTGGGTGCACAAGCAGTTACACGTTTCTTTTTGCTGGCTTCAAAGAGCGGTATCCCAAGGTTTGCTAAATCATCACCGTCCACGAAAGCGAAAGGGATTGCTTTCCAAGCGTTAGCGGCTGTCTTAGTATATATTCGTGTTTGCGAAAAAATATAGAGAAACTAGTACCATGAAAAGAAGATAATAAACTGTAAACGTAATATTTTAAATCAGTTTATACGTGGTATATTAACTTTCTTTATTAACGTGGCAGGGCTACCGCCGGTAACCTCGGTTGCCCATAAAATATGGCACTTTCTTTCATGCTTCACAGGGGAAGCCTCTCCAGCTTGAGAACCAATCGAGTATTTGGATCTGTTCAAAAATATAAAAGGATTACGAAACGTGATTTATCGTATAAGTAGTCAAGCGTGGGCACCCACTGAAAAAAAAAAAATGTCATTGCCTATGTTGTACACATCATCATACTTACACGAAGGTAAACTAAACTATATTGTATTTAGAATCATACATTGTATTGGCGCAGTGTAGGATTTATTATCCCTTAGGCCTATATATAGAATAAAAATTACCTATGGAAAGCATAATATTTCTTAATGCAAGACTTGCAAGACTCTTGCAACCAAGACCAAGACCAAGACCAAGGGTTGCAGTGCAAGACCAAGACCAAGACTGGATGTACAAGACCAAGACCAAGACAAGACCACCCAGGTCTTGGTCTTGGTCTTGCATTTGCTCATCACTACTTGAAAATAAAAATGGTTCTACCCCCAGCAGATGGGGACTGTATTTGGAAGACAGCATCTGTGGGAGTATCACCATTGATCTCAGCGACTACTACGGATTTGACACTAATATCGGCCATTTTGAATTATTTTATATATCTCGTTAACGCCCTGCAGGTGACCCCCAGAACGCATACAATGGTAGCTGAATTTGAAAGTCATCGCTAATGGAAGTGTCAACATTGATCTCAACGACCGCGAAAACTATGAATTTTACACTAATATTTGCCATTTTGGATTACTTTTACATGTTTCTGTTTCCCCCGATGAGCCCAGGCCGAATGGGGTGATTTTGGAAATTAATGCGATCGGAGTTTCCCCATTGATCTCAGCGACCACGAAAACTATGAATTCGACACTGATATCGGTCATTTTCTACTAATTTTACATGTCCTGGAAAACTTTTCCTCCTGAGACCTTCCTGGTTTGAATTAAAAAAATGAAAACCGCTTCGTCTTGATCTGGGGCCTGGACTAAGGTACACAGACATACAGGCACACAAACAAACTCTTTACTTTATTTATATTATATAACAAATGTGTAACAGTTTCGCCAACTAACTGAAGATATTGACTTCATCAGACAATGGCTGAATCTGTCACACATTTGCCTGATGTGAATGAGAAAATCTTGGGATAGCCTCATTCAGGATGGCTGCTCTGAAAAGAACTTACACTTTTTCGACCGAGTTCCGCACCGGGAATCGAACCAGGGACCGCTAACACCAAAGGCAACAGAGCTATTACATTTTAAAATAACACAGAAAAAAATAGTTATAAATATAAATCAAAGATTCAAAATAAAGATAGGTATTCTACACCGTATAGGAAGCAAAAATGTATGTATCAGTGGCGCACGCACAGGGTCCCGGTCCCCATGAATTTCGTAATTCGAATATATTTTCATAACATTGCATTTTGTATATTTTCTTAACAGAACTTTACATGCTTAACAGAGAAATGATTGATGTGGTTATATATTTGATTTTACGCCTCATCTGTACTTTTTCTTATAAAAATAAATGCATATGCCAATTACGTATCGTACATTTAAACAATTCATCTAATCTAATACAAATAAAATAAAGAGTTTGTGTTTCTGTCTGTCTGTGTTTCAGTGTGCGACCTGGGGACCAGACGAGTTTATCGAGAGCTACCAAATTTTGGTCACGGGTACCTTGGTTCAGACCCCAGCCCAAACCGGAGCGTTTTTTTTTTTTAATTCGAAACAGGGGATATCAAGTGAGCGTTTACCTGGACATATAAAAATAATCTAAAATGAGCGATATTAATGTCAAATATATAGTTTTCAGGGTCGCTGAAATCAATGGTGACACTTCAATTAGCGATGACTTTCAAATTCAGCTACCATTGTATGCAGGCTGGGGGTCAGCTGCAGAGGGAGGGAGTTACCGAGAAATGTAAAAATAATCCAAAATGACCGGCATTTGTGTCAAATCCATAGAGTTCGCGGATGCTGAGATGAATGATGATATCTCCATAGACATTGACTTCCAAATTCAGCCACTATCGGCTGGGGGCCAGAGACTTTTTCTTTCAAATTCGAACCAAGGGGTATCAGGGGCGTTTACAGAGATATGTAATAGTAGTTCAAAATGACCAATATTTTTTTTTCCTTTCGTTGTTCAGTTTGTTTACATAGATATTTTATCTAACCCATACAAATAATAGGTATTTCAGCTAGTCGAGAATAAAAACAAAAACATTGATATTTAGAAATATTACTCTTATTGTTGTAATGTTTATGTTTCATATTGTGGTGTTTAACATTTCTTCAGCTTATTATAACGTTGGCCTTATTGGCAACTGAGCATCACCATTTATCAAAGATTCATGAACCTTGTTAATCAATGCTGCCTTATAAGCATTTAATGCTGTTTTGCAGTATTTCCATATCTTGCCACTTGTAACAAGCCGTTCGTGTTATATAATGCCATCTATTGAAGAAATAGTGTATTTTTTAGCTGCTCAGTTCCTTCGAGGCAATCATTGCGGCTTGAGATTGCACATGCATTAAGGCGGGCCGACCAGATATCAACATTTTCTTTCAAGCAGTGGCGTTTCGTGACATAATTTTTTTGGTAGTTCACAACCATTAGAAAATTCTAATTCTAGAATTTTTTCCAGTATTCTAAATACATAAAACGATAAAATCGATGAAGGAAACCATACATATTTTAACATAGTAAAAATAACCCATTCATAGCAAATAGTCCATTTCATTTGTATATGATATCAATTCTGGTGTTTCTTAGGAGTCTTTTTTTTTTTTTTTTTTTACATATTTTCTCTATTGATACTATACAAAATGCACTAAGATGATTCTGAATTATGGCATTTCTTTAAATGCTTTGATATTCTTTGTTATAATAAAGTCATTTTGAGTTTCTGAAGTGGACAGAATTTTCACTATGGTTTTTACGATTTTCTTTTATTTGTGTGTGTGAGAGAGAGTCCGCTAGAAGATTTCACATCTTTCCATGGATTCACCATCAATTTTACGATAAACTAATGGCATCTGCATTAGACTCGACACGTACGGTGAGCTTTTGTGTGGCTAAGCAGTTAGCGTATGCGCCTTTTTCATGGGCGACCCGGTTCGATTCCTGGCTGGAAATCATGTGGTTCCGATCCTACGTTAAGCTGTACGTCCACGTGGCATATAGTCTCGCTAATGAAAGCGACGTTAAAATCAAAATCAAATCAAATCAAATCGAAACGTCTGCTGTCTCGTATATTTGAATTGCCAGGTATACTGCTTTCTAAACTGTTAACAGATGCAAGCAACATGCAATGCACCAAATTATTATAGTAGTTTATACGTTCCTTTAATTAAAAACGCTTTGTCCATCTGTTCATGGGTCGTTGTCTCAAAATACTTATTTCGTATTTACGTTCTCTGTAAGACGTTAGGCTATAAAGGACGATATTTAGAATTTAAAAGATATTACTGCAATTTGTTCGACGCTCTCCCACAGGAAACTGAACCCGGGACTTGTGCACTCATTACACAAATGAGTAAGGCAGGTCATTTAATGAAGTTAACAAAACAACGGAAAACACCAGAGCGACCTGAATCTTCGGCCTCGTAATGAAGGTGTGCAACATGTTCAAACACACATAAAATTTGATGCAATCAATGAAAATTGAGCAAATGGGAGTTATTCCACAAGATTATTATGAGCAAAACTTGTAAAATTGATCAAGAAAACGAATTCTGATAGAATATTTGGCGTGCTTAGCAGGCGCCCATCCAGGAAATTTTGTTGGGAAGAATCCAAACTTTGGAACACCAGGCTTCAATTCAACAGGTACTACGTCTAATTACTATTAAACTGGTGAAATTTTACACCCGAAAGACAATAAGCAATCGTTTTGCTTGAAATCAACTTTGAAATTTCAACAGTTTAGTTTTCACCTCTTGACGATAGTTAACTTTGATCAAATATGTCGTCCTAACTTTTTTTTTCTAAACTCTCACAATCACTCCATGTACTAAATGATATACGGTACTTTGCAATCACTCAACATAATTCTCTACGCAATACGGTAATGATAAGATTGTTGCTACAAAAATGTTCCGGAAAAAATGCTTTCGTGTCAAACAGGCCTTAGACTCATTAGTACTGAGAGAGTATTTTAAGGTAACCTAACACTACAAACATATCAAGGGCGTAATGGAGAGTATACATGAATATACGGTGTATGCCCACCCAATACTTTTATACATCAACATACATTTATTTTAATTCAAGGATGGAATGGATGTATAAGAATAAGTATAGGCTATACATATATATATTGAAAATAGTCAAGCGATATGTACCAAAACTGGGATTCGGATCCGAGATCCGGATCCGGATCTCACTGGATCCGGGATATCCGGATCCGAAAATTTTTGGCCATCCCTACTCGGTAACCCAGAGGACAAAAATGATATTTTACTTATTCCCTTGTGTTTAAAACATTACTTTTGTCAGAGATGACCAGGACTGGAGATGTTATCCTCAGAGCACGAAAAACGCAACGCCGAAGTTCCCAGTTAATTAGATTCTCCAGACGAGGTATATGGGGCTCTTGTTCCATTTTAACTTTGGAACATGAAGTGTGTGTGTGAGAGACAATAATAATAATAATAATAATAATAATAATAATAATAATAATAATAATAATAATAATAATAATAATAATGTCAAAAAGGGATACATACAAATAAAAGAGATACAGTGAAAGAGATGCATGTTCGCATTCACAGTATAGTTGTTTATTATTATTATTATTATTATTATTATTATTATTATTATGATTATTATTATTATTATTATTATTATTATTAATATTATTACTAGCATCAATTACCCACTTCGCTGGATTAAATTGAGAAAAAAGTAGTAATATATTCCGTTACTCAGTCACTTTTTACTGTTACTAAAGCGCTCTTTGATATCGGTCATTTTTATTGAGTTTTATATATCACCTCCCCAGCCTATGTTGTGGGGCACGGCATCTGCAGTGTCATTGTTCATCTCAGAGATCATATTTCAATAACTATGGTCATACTGAATGTTTACTAATGAACTTGCACGAATATTTTCCACATATATCTAGCTATTATATGTTTAAAATACAGTGTTCTAAATCGTTACGATTGTAAGTTACATGCGATTTTCTATAAAATTCATAAAAACACTGTGCAAAGTAACCCAGTCTTATGGTGGTGTTTCTTCTATACTCGTTTTACTTGCTCCAAACAAGATAACTTCCGTAAAAATAAATAGTTTTCGAAACAAAATATTCCACTATATTATCGAACGTGCTGCAGTCAAACGCAAAAAGGTGATCACAACAATCAAGCTGCAAAAGTTCGTTTACTCTTCGCTGAATGTCACGTGAATAGTATTTTTTCAAAAACTGAGTCTGAGTAAGTATTTAATACGGCCGACAACCGATCGGCACCCATAAGAAGTTACATAAGGGCTATTTTGTAAAATATGAGTTAGACTTGGGGCTACGACGTTTTGAAATAAACAGGCAATCCGAGTCTGACTAGGGCTTAGGTTCGAAAATGTTAAAAAAAAAGTAAAGCATTATACCCTATGGGTTATACATTCCAACACAACATAGTTGTATGCATGGGTTGTATATTGGTCAGGCGTTTGTTTCATGGCCAATTGAAATGAAAACTGAAGGATAACCATTTCTCCAGGCTAAGATGAATCTTTATTGTTTGGAGTCTTTTGTCCAATGAACACCATATATCACTGGCATTATAATTAATTGTGTATGTAATATATTTTCTTTGTTACATACTGTATGCAAGAAGAAAGAAAACACTGACCATACATGAATAAGAAACTCCAACCGGAAGTAGGGTCAATCTTGTAAACGGTGTGAGATGTTGAAAAAAATAATCGAAACAAATCTCCCCTATATGGTATCCTTTGCCGATTTTTAACAAGACGTCTTTCACTTGTGTCTGTAAACGTACATGTACAGAAATTGCAAGGAATGAAAAGGAGATTCATGCCCGTATGCGAATGATGCACTGTTCAGAGAGCGCAGGTTCAGCTAGTCTGTATATTAAAATGCAAGGTTTATATGTTTGTCCTCAATTATTTCGACAATGAAATCTCAAAAAACCACAAGCGCTAGAAAAGTACCGTTTTTACTGTTCGTTTCCATATTTTTGTGTAGATCGTCCAGTTCTCATTCAATTTAAAAAAAAAAAAAAAAAAAAAAAAAAAAAAAAAAAAACATGTCGTTATTGTTCTATTCAACATTTTAAAGGCCGTTTTGAGACCGTAAGATTAGCATTGTTGCAGGCCGAAACTACTGTTTAGGCAACCAGTAGAGAAGTTACGTATGGCGGGTAGACAGACATTGCAGGCGCTTTGCTTAATTCTGAATGACAAAACCTATTGCATGCTGGCAACTTCAAAGGCCTCAAAAGTCGAAATAAGGCGTACTCGGACGAATGTGGATTTATTAAAAATATTTCCACTTAATATTGTGTTACTTCTACAAATTTGCTACAAACTTATTCCAACATCTAGCAATTCACTTCCTTTATGAGTCTCCTATCTTTTACTTGTGTAAGGAGACATGCACACTGGGAAGGAGATTCATGGTTATAACAGAACGATGCGCTGAGTAGACATCGCAGGTTCAGCTAGTCTATATATTAAAATGCTAGGTTTATATGTTTCTCTCCAAAGAAAAGTTTATATGTTTGTCTCCAATTTTTTTCGACAGTGAGATCTCGAAACCCACAAGTGCTACAAAAGTGCTGTTCTCACTGGTCGATTCTAAATTGTATGTAGATTATCCAGTTTTAATTGAATATTTTAAGAACAACATGACATTATTTCTTTATTACATATTTTAGGGGTACACTGGAAGTGTTAAGATTAAAAAATAAAATAAAGCATCGTATCCTATGATTTATACATTCCAACACAATATAGATGTATACATGGGATGTATATCTCTCAGACATTTGTTTCATGGTCAAATGATAATGAAAAACGGATAACAATTTTTCCAGTCTGAGATGAATCTTTATTTTTGCAGTTTTTTTGCCCAATGAATATCATATATCACTGACATTATAATTAGTTGTGTATGCAATGTATTTGCTTATTACATAATACATGCAAGAAGAAATAAAACACTGATAATACATGAATTAGAAACTCCAACCGGAAGTAGACTCAATTTTGAAAACTGTGCGAGATATTGAAAAAAAATCGAAAAATCTCCCCTATATGGTATCTCCTGCCGATTTTTTTTTTTTTTTTTTAATCAAGATGTCTTTCACTTCTGTCTTTAAATTAATATGTACAGATGTTGTGAGGAATGACAAGGAGGTTCATGCTCACATGTGAATGTGCGCTGTGTAGAGTGCGCAGGTTCAGTTAGTTTATATTAAATATTTACAGTAGTTAGTAAAATTACGCACCATCAGTAGATGCTTGTTTTTAAATGAAATATTTGCTCGCATTGATGAAGGTGTGCGTGTATTTGCGACACCGTTTGTGTCCGTATTTTGTTTCCAATGACTTGGAGAACTACTGCAGACGTCTCTGGCAGTAATTTGACGGCGTCAATCTTGAATTTAATATAACCATCAAATGCATTTTTTTTAAATCGGTGATAGCAGGAAGGGCTTAAATCCATTTTCTAATAAATCGCTGTTTCTAATAAATATATTTAATTATTATAATCACAGATGTTGAAACGGTTCTTTTATTGGATAGTTAATGTTTCAACGTATAAAATAATGTAATATATTCGTATATTTTCTCACAAATATAGTCTAGTTTGAATTTTGTGTAAAATACAGCATGTTATTATTCCTATGCAAATAAAAAAGATTCCAATATTGTTTCTAAATTACTTGCCTATTATATATTTAAATAGAGAAATATGTAAGAATATTCCTATCATTGCAAACACTAACAGTCTTCGCATACAGTCATTTTTGTTGAGTGATCTTTGCAAACAAAACTGCCACATTTTGTTCGAATCTTCCTGTCCCTGGAGTGCGGGCACTTTACACATCGTCCTTGGTTCAATCCAACAGGAATATTTGTTTCAACTTACGTACATATGATCAGACTAATTCGAACCTTTCCTATGTATCCGAAAGCACTAGAAAGTCATTATCACTGACATTCGAGAGAAGTAACGTTCATGTAATACAAAATATTCATTTACTTTCTAACTAGAGCAGAACACAGAGAAGAAAGATACAAGCGTTATACCATCACTTATCACTACAATTCCATATTTGTGTAGGATAATTGTATATACAATAGGGAAAATTAACTACGGGAAACAAGCTAATATGAGCTACCTCCAAGCAGTCGTTGAGGAAAACAATGCATATTTAATAAGTAACATAATTTACTAAGTGGGGTGTACTTGCACCCCATTCTAATAATTTGTAAATATTTAGAAGACAATTCGTTTAATACAATTGTCTTCCCCGTAAAAATAAGAATACAGATAAATAATTTAAGTCGTTGAATCTCATCCTTGTAGAGATTTTTTTTTTTTTACAACAGTAATAATTAGAAATAATTTGCACCCCACTTGGTAAGAAAAGGTTAAATCAAAATTCACCTATTTATCTTCAAAATCAAACGTATTCTCCCCGTGCGAAGAACAGATATTCTCCTAGTAAATAAATAAATAAATAAATAAATAAATAAATAAATATTCCTATATCACATATACTAATCAACAGATCTCAATAACTTTAACAAAGCGTTATACGTGAGAGTAAAACTTGTACGTACTTCTCGAGAAAAAATGAGTATTTTTTGTAAACCTAAAAATCCAAACAGCACGAGAACCATAGCACCTATTAAGATTAAACTGACAATGAAAAATATACCTTTATCAAGCTCTTAGTAATGGTTTTTGCAGGACAACATTACATTTTGTGGTTAATGAACAAGGCTTGAACATTACGATTCACTCCAACTTTTATTTATGTGTAACGGTAATGTGTTCCAAAAGTGAGATGCATATCAGTGAATGGATGAAAGAAATGGCGTGATTGCTAAATTCTTATGTTAAGTGGGGGGCACGGTGGTCCAGTGATAGTGCGCTGTTCTCTGGTGCGTGGGGATCACTGGTTTGATCCCCGATCAAATATGTTTGTGGTGGACAACATCGTGCCAGCGAGATTTTTTTTTTTTTTTGGAAAAGTACCAGCGGTGCAAATATGTCTTCAACATTGGAGGGGAAGGCAGGTAAGGCCGTTCCCATAATATTTTTTAAGCGATGTTCAAAAAAAATTATGAATTTGAAAAAAAAAACAACAATCCTGTGGAGGATCTGGGGAGCAGGGTTATGTTCAACATTGGGAGGCGAGCAGATTTAAGGCTTATTCTGGGGTACGTCAATTCCATCTCACTTTTCTTTGTGGCAGTCGGACACAAATTATCACATTTCTCCCCAAAAAACACACTTCAGATCGATTATTGGGAGGAGCAGTCCCCCACTTCCAAGATTGGGAGGACATGTCACTTTTATCCCTCCGGAATTTGCACTAGTGGGTTCTACAGTACTCCCCCACAATCTCATTCCACCCCATCATCATTCACTTCCCTTAATCACCGTCTCCCATACCCTAAAGGCCATAAAGTGTGGCATTTTCAAAATACAATTGCTCTATTATAATTTCTGACTTGTACTGTAGAATTGGGATTTTATTATTAGATTTTTATTCATGACATAACATGATAGTGTGAAAATAGAGCTGAAGAATTATATCTAGCACAATCAGTACTACATATTCAACAATATTATTAAAGGGCACAGTGTCTCTGCGTTAGAGCACTTGCCTCTGGTTTCTAGTCAGATTCCCTGCCAGGTAAACTTGTGATGGACAACATTGTGTTTCCGTTTTTTTTCTCTGGGTACTCCCGTTTCTTCCTATATTCTCATTCCACCAATTTTTCCATCATCATTCACTTCCTTTAATCATCGTCTCCCTTAGCCTAAAGGGCAATAATCTTGGGAGGTAAAACCGAAGGGTTTCATTTAATTTCATTTTACAAAACTCGAAACGAATACTCCTCATAGTTATAAAATATTGTAAACTGGGGCTACTTGGAAAGTTTTTTCTTTCTTTTTCACACTACCCCTTGTTATTTATTGTAATTAATTTTTCTTCTTCTTCTGGTGTTTCTAGAGTTTAGTCCATGTTACTTTTTGTTGCTATCAGAAGCCTCCCAGGAGCCAAAATGTGCTGTTTTCAAGTAGCCCCGCTTTTGGGGCTACTTGGAAAATATATATATTTTCATAATAGTAAGAGCTGTGTGAAAAATGGGGCTATTGGGAAAGAACAACTTTTAAGATCAACTTTCCTGAAAATATTGATATGCAAGATTAATATATATTTGTTCATAGTAATGTATTCTTAGTCTGTTTTAAATAAAAAAAGAGGCCTTTTTGCACAACATTTTAGTTAAGCACAATAAATTGTTGAACCAATCTCAAATAACTACAGTGGTAAACTTGTCTTTCTGAAGATTTACAGAACCAGTAAAAAATGTTTTTTTAATGTACTTTTATAAATGGTAGTTTTTCAAACAATGTAACGGAAATGTTATCAAATACAATACACACATAAGCTCTTGAGAGTTCTGTAAGACACTAAAACATCAACTACATACTTTTATGAAATTTATGTATGTATCATATCAGTAATTGCCTTACATTACATTGGTTTACAAAATTATCTGGGAGCACGTTTACAAGTGTACATTTATGTTAACTCTTTTAAAAAATATATACCATATGGTATTACCTAGATGTTATAATAATAATGTACACAGTGCGATAAGGTCAAACATTCACATATTAAAATTATTTGTATCAAGGTCATTTAAAAACAACTATTCTGCGGTTGCAGGTAGATTTAGGCAAAAGTTCAATAAGGTCATCCCCTGATCAATATCATCATTTTTAGTAGACAAACGGAAGGAAATAAAAAATGTCCAGAAGAAAGTGGAAATGTAAAACCAATTCGTCTCATTAGGAAACTTCTGAAAGCAATGATGTTTAGCACAACCAGGTAAAAATCATTTTTCATTACGGAAACACATGGACAATTTACAAGAAATTCATAAGACACACAAAAAAGTATCAATTGGTATGAGAATTTTTAGACCAGTCTATAAATAAGACACAAAACTTGTGACTATCCATATTGTTTCTTTTAGGTGCCTACTCTTCATTGGTCTGGAAGAAAACGAGGTATCTGTCATAGCCCTTTTGGGATCCTGGCTTTTTGGGCTATTTTTTAGAGTTTCAGTCAAGCAGCTACTGCATCGTCACTATTTATCCTAGGATCATGGTTCATACCTAATTCTTTTCAGAATAGAGCTGGCTTTCAAATGGTACCACTTGCGTGCTCATACCATATACCAGAAGCGGGAAAAAAATGTCAAAGTGAAAAATTTCGGAGGGAAAAAAATTTTTCTCGATCTTTGGCCCCCTGGACCCTCCTGTGTGATCGTAGCCATCTAAAAAAATCTGAGAAATAGTACTTGGTATACTGAATGTGTGTGTCAAATTTCAAGTTTCTATCTTGAATAGTAAGGGCGGGAGAATTTTTATCAAAAATTCCCACAGTGCCCCAAAGTACCATAAAACACTACGATCTCAGGGAAAAAAATTCCTGAGACATCCCTAATTACCCTAGGACTATAATCCGCCAATCATTCTGTTCATAATAGAACTGTCTTTCAGGCGGTACCATCCATGTGTCTCCATCATTATATCTAAGGCGGGAAATTCCTGATAAAAGGGATTTTTGGGGCAAAATTTCCCTTTTTTTCAATTTTTGCCCCTCCGGACCCCCCTGTTTTTACGCAGAAATCGAAAAAAACTTCTGTTAAATACTACTCGGTGGACTGAATGTTTGTGCAAAATTTCAATCTTTTACGTTCAAAAATAAGCCCGCCAAAAAATATATATACCGACAATGCCCCATATTTCCCTATATAGAAGTATATTTTTCAAAAAATCCCTGAGACGTCCCTAATTACCCTAGAATAATAATTCGACCGTCATTCTCTTCAGAATGGAACGGCCTTTCAGACGGTATGACTCACGTGGTCCTATCATGTATGTGAGGTGAGAAAATGACGAGAAACGGGATTTTGGGGGTAAAAAATCCCTATTTTTACCCCTTTTTCCCTCTGGTTCCCTCCCTGTTTTAGCACTGACATCAGAACAAAAAATCTGGTAAATAGTACTCGGTGGACTGAATGTTTGTGCAAAATTTAAATCTTCTACGTAGAAAAATAAGCCCGCCAAAAATATTGAACATAGGCTTAGAAAATGAGAAAATAAATTTTTGATTTATGACGTCATCACCTCCTATGTCTGGACGCAGGACGGTCTGAAACCATACGTAATGTCTTCTACAAGGCCTCTGGACTTGGAAAACAAAAACAAAAAAAACCGGACGAAAAAGCTGAAATAGAAGAGAAATAACGCAATGTACCATGAAAAGTGCATATGGTACAAATTGTACCATAGGATCCCCAAAGGGTTAATTCTCTCATTATTATGTCATATAACACCAAAAGTGTCAGTTTTCCAAGTTTCCCCAGATTTTACGAGTAGCCCTAGATTTTCCAAGTAGCCCTAGCTTTTCCAAGTACCCCAAGATTTTCCAAGTAGCCCTAGATTTTCCAAGTATCCCCAGATTTTTCAAGTAGCCTCAGATTTTACAAGTAGCTCTAGTTTACGGTATGCACATACTATTTGCAAAGAATCAATCTCACATACTAAATATCACAACTATGAATTAGAAATTAGTAGGAAATATGTTTACTTCAAAATAGGAAGAGAAAATAACGAAATGTAAATAAAATCTCCCTGTAATAACATGATTAGTTGTATACGCTTTGTACTTCCTAACCGTACAAGGAGCAGCTATACTTAAAAAAGAATATCATAGGGAAAGAAGAGTTATTAAGAACAATAATTAAAAGGTAAATAAAGATAATGGGAACGGAAAATAATGGAGTAGACATTGTTCTCAATACTCAGACCGAAACAAAAGGAATAAACTTATTGAGAAGAAAAAGAAGACAAGCAAATTGTTTGAACATGAATTGATAATATGCAAAATGATTATCAGACCTGCAAAGCAAATGGAAGGAGTAGTTCCTTATCTTCACGATTATCGAATAAATTTTAAATATAGTGTATAGATTATCAGCTGAATAAGGCGTGGAAGAAAATGAAAGTTTAGTTACCACTCCTTACGAATAATTCATGTGGACAATATGGTAGTATTTACCAAAATATTTTTTGTTCTTTATATTTCAAGTTTATTTACATTTGTTCTTTCAAAATCGTGATGTTAGGGAAAAGGTCAGTGATTTGAAAGCATAGTGTGCTCATTCATTGTTAATTAAGACTTTAATTATTGTTGTTAGTCGTGCATAGTTCTTCATTTCTTCTCGAATTTTCGATTCCTCATTAAAGTCATTAAAAAATGGCAGTGCATTATTACTTAATTATTGTTGGTTTATTCTGGTATATAAATCAGTAGATTCCGTGATGAGAGCGTAGTTTTCGTTAGAGCTACACCGCATTCTTCTCATAGTCAATATGAGTCCAAGAACGGTGGTAAAGTATATTGTGCTTTTTTTTTAATGTTTTGTATTCTAAATAGTGATTTTTCTGTGCTTCATGATCTTAAAATAGTCGACACAGTTTAATAATAGCCAAATTATTTAATCTATCTAAGCATATTGTTACCTTGGAAGTACATACCTCTTTCGAACATTTGTTATTCCTGTTATTTGCCAGTGTCGGTGGCATGTTTCTGTTACTCAGCTCTCTTTAAGGATATATAGTGTGGTGGGGAACGATCTAAGTTGTGAAAATTGACATTGTATGGTGAACTATGCACCCGACAAGTGCACCAGATTCAAGACTTCAATGTGCTTCGGAACTGACTTTAGTACTTGAGAAAAATCCGTTATTGGACAGCGGAATATTTTTTTTTTTTTAAATTTATTTAACAATCACCAGATACAGCTCAGAGGCCATTTTACACTGGATATGTAACAACAACAACAATAACAGTGAAAAGGATTTGGGATGGTATCGGCCAGGGCCTGTTTTAGTAGGTACCATCCCATCATTTGCCTGGAAGGACTGAGGAAAACCCTGGAAAACCCCAGTCAGGATGTTCGACAGCGGGAATCGAACCCACGGCCTCAAGAATGCGAAGCCAACGCTCTACCACTTGAGCTACTTCGCTCGGCGCGGCTTGTAGAAACATGCGGAATTCATATGTTTATTACAGAAATTTGTACGGAACATACGTTATCCATATGCTACATGGGCACTGCAATTAGATGTTATATCATACCGTTGCAGGATGTCTGATATATAACAGTCTTCCGTAGATTACATTCGCATACGTGTCTTACATGCATCAGCTGTCTGTTATATACGTCCATATGTGAGATCTTGACCGCCAACATACAGTTCTTACTTTCATACGGAAAGTAAGTATAGATGGAACACTTATACGGAAAGTGTTATAAAACATACGTTTTCCGTTATTCTTTTGCTGCACGATGTTATATAAGTCCAAAAACTACAGGATTTACGCACGTAACCTACGGTTTTACGTACCTCAACAGGCTTTTTCTTTATCTGTGATTCTGTCCTTCGTTACTTCGATGCAGTAGAAGACTCGCTGCTGAATGGGACGTTAAACTCAAAATCAACTCAACTCAACTCAGACATTACTATCTAGTGAATAAATCAGCTGCTTATGTATTAAAGTACATATTAATTCTTAGATTCTACAAAGAGAAAAAAATAATAGCACTGAGGAAAAAAATATGTGGCGTACATAAAACCGTAGGTTAGGTGCGTAAATCCTACAGACTTTTCCATTTAACGTACAACCCTATGTAACATCCTGCAACAAACATATAAATGAAAACGTACGTTTTATAGTACTTTCCGAATAAGTGTTCCATCCATACGTAATTTCCGTATGAAAGAAAGAATTGTGTAAAGGCGGTAAGGATCTCACATGCAGATAGACGTATGTAACATACAGGTGAAGCATGTAATATACGTGCGGAAAACTTAGATGTCAGACTTCCTGTAGCGGCATGATGTAACATCTAAGCGGGAAAAAATATGTAGCATATGGGTAACGTATGCTCCGTCCAGACTTCCCTTGTAAACATACGAATTCCGTATATTTCTGCAATATTCTGCAGTCCAGATCACATGTTTTTTTTTTCTCAGTGCTATTAAACAAGCACTAAAATATTACTTGTTTTGAAGTTCAATAAGGAGGTACGGCTTTTCAGAATAGTTGTATAGTCATCAGGAGAAGTAGTTCAGTTTCTTCTGTTAGGTTTGCTTTGGATCAATTTTTCCTTCAGTGCAATGTGGTGCACAACGTAATTTCTTGTAAATTATTAAAACTAGTAATGAAATGATTTCCGGAAATACGGGTTAGAGGCCCATACAACATTTCTAGCTTCAAGTGGACACCACTTTATTTGCTAACCAATACTAAGAATGCAAAATGTTATTAATTCAAACTACGTAGCTGAAGTGATGACCGTAACTAGCCACTTCAGTGACGTTTGAAAACCCATATCCGACAGCTTACTATTTGTAGCAAATTTAAAATTATAACCGTTAGACAAATAAGTTCTTCACTTCATAGTTTATTTTCTGCTTATTGTTGGTGATTATAATATGTTTTTGATTTTGATGTGGGTTAATATGAATACAATCAAAACTGTATTCTTCCTTCAAGAATTCACAATTATAATTTAGAGTCAAGAGTCTTCATCCCGGAGAAATTAAAATACTGCTAACCGTTATCACCGCTAACCGTTATGTACCGTTATCACAAGTCACCTAGTGGCTTTCCGTTTTCAGCTGTTTAGAAACGCGAAAATAAATGCCGATTTTCAAAATGGCTGGAAATCGAAAGTAGATAAGTGAGTCGTGATAACGGTTTCTTATGTAAAATAGTATTGTCTAGGGCGCTCTTGTTCCACATTTCGATTATCTTTTGTCTATTTGAAGATATCACATAATTACTGTAAAATTAGCGGTATTTTAATTTCGCCGAGATGAAGACTCTTAACGTGGATTGATATTGGACACAGGTAAAATGTTGTTAACCCACTTTTTACCTGTGCCCAATATCCGGATATAGATATTTAAATTTAAGGAAAATGTTAGGCAAAGCTCCCTAAAATAATTTAACGGAACATAAAATATATTTATTTTCAGATTTAAGACACCCGTATTGATTTCGATTTAAATTAGATGTAGCTGAGAGGGTAAATTTTTCTTCGCCTATGAATACAGATACGTATTTATTTAATGGGGACACGTGAAAAAGTCCAAATTGTCAAATTAATGTAGCGTTGAAACACCTTTCGACCTCAGAGGAGCTCTGAAGCGACATGTAATGGAGTCACAGAGGTCGTGAATGGTAGCAAGTTCAATAATCTCATCGTTCCACGTGCAGTGTATCATTCAGTTCCATGGGAGAGACTAATATATCATTGGTCTACCTTTTACCCTTAGATCAGCTGTGATGAGGCGTTGAATAGGGTAATTGAGGTCGTGAGGGATAGCAAGTGAGAAAATCACTCCATTCTGCCTGCAGTGCATCACTCAGTTTCGTGAGAGAGGCCGGATTTGGAAATCTGTACCGGACTTGGATCTCCATTGAGGTTTGGGGATTAAGTAGGCTAAGCAATGTGTTCAAATCGATGTTCCTCAAACCACGCCGCAATAGCTCCAACTGTGTAAACTGGCTTATTACAATTCTGAAATCCGACGTGATCATCAAAGCTATAGAGTTCACATATTTCCCTATAAAGGCGATACAATTACAAGCCTTGACGCGCAAGACCCACTGAAAACCAGAATATTCCGACCGTGTTGCACAATAGGGCGGAACACTACTGATATAATCTTCTTTGAACGTTCCCTACACATAAATCACATCAGACTCATAATCACTTCTTCTGACAGCTATTCCTCTTCAGCTATGTGTTTTTATTGTTCGTTTTTTATTTTTATTTTTAGGCCATCATCATTGTGAACACTGTCCCTCGCGACACACCAAACTACACTTCTCACTGTCGTCACGTCTGTACCATATAGCCGACTATAAACAATTTGCGCTTTGAAAGTCAAATAAATCACCGAGTTTACTCTATCAAGGTCTGCTCACTTCACTGCAACTATTGTTATATTGTTCCTTACGTAGTACAGAGTTTGCCCTAACACACTACTTCCAACATCTTGGCGCTGAGATTACCAACTTATTGTTCTCGAATTCAGTTCCTGAAGTGTTTTTAACACCCATACATTGAAATGAAATCTTTAAATTTTACGTCCCACGGTTATGCCACCCAGGCTAAAGGAGACGGTGTTCATGAGAGATGAATGAAACGGTGGAATGAAGACAGTAGAAGGAAACAGTAAAACCTCAAGAAAATCCACGCACACGGTATTTGCCCACCACAAAGCTCACTTGGGCTGAGTTGGGATCGAATCAAGGACCCCATGCACCAGAGATGATCGCTCTACCTCTGAGGCACCACGGCCCTCCATACATTGATAAGTATATTTCCATTAAATTTATATGTGTTTGTTGGTCATTCTCACTTTACTCTGATAGGTGATGCAAGAAAAAAGTCAGAAATGACTTTCAATAAATAACGAAAATAACATTTTGTTAAGATCCTTAGAACGTTTTAGTAAAGATTCCATGTTTTGGTGTACAATTTTCATCTGCATTTTGCAAAAAAATAACGTTTTTAGAAAGATGTTATAATTCATATCACTTAGGTTACCGTATGCTCTTCTTCACTAAAGCGAGTTATTTTGTGCTTGTGGAATTGATTTGTTTTGCAGAACTAGACAAGATATGCATTATGGCGTGAAAAACATATTTTTAACGGCTTTTATTGAAGGAAATTTGCTACAATGATGAAAGTAACGTATGTGACAAGAAAGTAACATATGTGTCATGTACGCACAATTACTGTACTAAAGTTTAGATTTTAGTAGAAGAAAGAGAAGAAAAGTAACTTCTGAAACACTTATCAAACTCCACATTGAAATTTTTCATATATTTCCGTCTCAGTACCGACCTATTCACAGATAAAAATACCGAGTGCACAGAAAAAAAAATATGTTCTCTTCATTACGATTTTAAATTAATTTATGTTTTGTTTGCATTTTTTTAAAATTTTGTCTTATATTTTAATATAAAATAATATAATAATAATAATAATAATAATAATAATAATAATAATAATAATAATAATAATAATAATAATAATAATAATATATGTTTTAAATAATATTACGTGTACTTGACATATTTATTAAAGAATTGAAAAACACGATTAGAGTATATAATGAAATGGTCCATAAGAAAATCATGTTTAAGAATGTGACCAACATTTAATTTAAAACATAAAAATAATTATTTGAATTTTTGCACCAAACACGCTATTACACTTAATAATTTCAGCACAGTAATAGTTCAGCTAAATAAATAAGTAAACTGATTTTTTATGTTTAAAAAGCAATAAGCCAATTGGACAAATGCTATTGCAGATGCAAGCCAATTGATCGGCGTTCGTTTTCCATTAGAATAAAATAGAAAATTTATTCATTACTTTGGAGATTATTATTTATATCAATGTACTACAGAATGACAATTATTGATGAAATATTTCTTCTTCTATATCAGAGGCGTTCTTTGAAGTCACATAAGTTACTACGGTCACGTAAATTAATGAAACATTTGGTAACGTACGTGACAGTAACGTATGTGGTATTTTGCATATTTTTAAAGAAAAATAAACTTATCAGATTACTAACTTTGAATGCAATCTGTTTTAATACTTTAAAAATGATAGGTCAGTGCGTCAGAATATATTAAGTATATTTTTTTAAGCAACATGAACAGTTCTAAAACATTGGTAATTACGTGACACATATTAAACCTACTTACGCATTCATCTTTCATGTACATGTTTTCTTTCACAAGATCAAAAACGTATACCCATCATCGGCCCCCTACTGATTACACTGAAGCATGAAACATTCAGAGAAAAAAAACTAACCATGTAACGTTGTATTTTGAAACCTGCCATATTTTTGGAGTTCATAGAACCAGAGAGTAACTTAAGTGACAGAAAATTACAGGACACAACTTACTTATTTTTTTTAAAAAATAACAAAGATAATTATTAAAAAAGAAAGGTTATATTCTTAATTTCTATGTGAACATCTGATTACGATCGTAATGATTTTATTTTGCGTCTCACACTAGTCAATGTGGAATAACTACTTCAAACTTTGAAAATGCTATTTGGGACAGATAACTTAGTAGTGACAACATTAGTAGTTTTTTTTATATTATTTTCAAATAACTCTGAGATATATTTCCCTACTATTTCTGTTCCAAGGGTTAGCAGAAGCTATCCTGTCTCCCTTTAAAATAGAAACTGGATAAATTAAATTTTGAACATCCTATGCAGTTGGATATAGCGTGCCGGCGTTAAGTGAGAATGGTCCATTGTATATTACTCGTTTCTACTATTAGTTTTATTACGATATTATTTATTGGACATAAGTTTTCACTTTCACTTACTTAAGTAATATTTTCTTATTTTTCAGTTCCTCTTCGTGCTCATAGTTGGAGCGGTGGTCTGCGTTCTCGCAGACGAAAAGAAGGAGGAGAAGTAAGTAGAATTAGTTTTATTTAATCTTCCTTATTTTCCCTTTGCTTTTTCATATTTATGAGAAACAAAAGGGGATGGCATGATATTTGACTTGTTGCAACATGCGTAAACTATTCTAGTTGTATCCCCGTCTGTTCCTGTGTTCTTCTACACCATTCACTGAAGTAAACCAAGTTCCCATACTATTCACATTCATGAATTATTCCCGCTAATAGGGCAGAACGATTCTCAGCGTTACCATGTTGCAGGCATGCATTAAAACATGTGAAGGAAGATGATAATGTCAATTAATCAATTCACCGTTACGACTTACTCATTCAGTCCAACAAACTTTCAATTGCACTGACTTAATACGAATTAAAAACATAAAGACATCATTCGAAATCAGGAGATCGTGACAATGCATGAATATTTCTTTTTCATGACCGTCCCAATCACTTGCGTGACTGTCACTAAACCTCTAATTGGTTACAACTGACAGCAGCAAAGTTCTAGAAAATAAGGAGAAACACTTAAGACGAAAATAAAATATTCCATGAACCTTACGCTTACCTAGCATTAGTATTAATTTGATAGTCATACATTTACCTAAAATTCATTCTTTTGCAGTACACTATTATGCTGTAAAAGTTTTAGTATCATTTGAACAAATCACATGCAGGTAAGCTGCCTTGATACCACTTAATAAAAGAATTGTCAAGTAAAATTTTCCATCTTGCTAGAAGTCACCACACTGCTTTAAGTTGGTCATAACAATTTTCTTTACGTGGCAAATGCATTTCAGTTTTGTAACATTCTTAGAAAAAAAAATAATAATTAAAGTTAGAGACTCTGCAATATGAAAGGCCAAACTAAAGACAGCTGATTGGACTTTAATATGTGCTGCCATCTAGGTAGAAATTACGTGTGTTGCTCTCGCGCTGACAGCTGCCGACTTGAATTAAGGTAATGAAGGAAGTTTTGCTTCCGCGTAATACCACACTGGTCTCACGTAAAATATTTCCTTATGACCACGTGGTGCCAGGTTTGTCTCGCACAACCTTCTGTTAGCTTATGGCCTGTGATGGCTCACTGATCTCACTTTTAACATTAAATCCTATTGCAGTGTATAATAGTCGGTCTGGTAGTACGAAAAACAGCCATGGCCTGTGGAATTGTGAGTGCAACGTTGTCTTACACGGCTCTAGCCAAAGTGGCAAAAATAGATCGTGCTTTGTACATTACCCAAATGTCTAATGTATTTTCAAGTCACTCAAAACTGATCAATGCAATAATCACATGGAGTAAAAGTATAAGACAGCGTGCAGAAGTTGCCACTATACCAAACTTGTTACTTACTTACTGCGTTCACATTTTCCCGGGAAAATTCAGACACAATCTTCTAAGATTTGAGTGACGAAATATTGGCCTCACACAGCCACTAAGCCTATTCCGGGCGTCGGTCTACATGGGTCGCGTGAAACTAACGTATCACCTGAAGAAATTATCAATATTACATAGTACCGATAGTACGCAATTACCTAAAGTGAGTAAATTACTACTTATGACACAAAGAAAACAGAAATGATGAACATACATTTTGGCCATATTGGATGTTTTTGTTGCGATATGTGTGGCACTTAACCTGTTAATGGAACAGATGTTTCTGTTGATTTCCTTGTGAAATAGTAGTGCTAAATTAAATATGAGTATACTATAGTGTGAAGAATGGGCTTGTATGTAGTATGTGAATTTGTGTACAAATGTACACTTAGTATTCAGTAGGTTTAGTTATTCTAAATTTCAACCTATTATTTTTCTTTTTTTTTTCTTTAGATATAATAGCTATTTTAACAGAACTTATTGGGTGTTGGTGTTCATTTGCACACAAGAGACTATATGTCTCTTGGCCTTTCTGGCATGTTTGTTTTCGAAAACTATTTCGAAATTAATAACTGAAAATTAATGAAAATGGTATTGTTGTTTGACAACTACTTTTCACTACCAAACTTGATAATTGATTCAACACGGACCAAATTTAAAATTATTTTTCGGAAACAGTTTAGAAAATTAGACTTGCTAAGAATATTTATTTGTTGTTACTTGTTGGTTATTTACATATGTCGAAATTTAATGGAATAAATTACATGTTTTTGAAAAGGAGTTTTCATTACACGTATGCTAGAGATTTACTCAACTCAAGCGATTAATTTAGAACCCATTAACGGACTCCTACAGCTGTGTATGCTTGCCTATCTGGAGCGAGTGATATTACAGTTTCTAAACAGTTTTTCGTTGAAAAGATGCTAAAAGTATCGTTCAAGCACGAACCTACCCGTTTAGGTTTTATTTTAGTCAAATCAAGGGGATTTCTCAAGACCCTCGACATCATCCATTCTCAGTTCTACAGAAATGTAATCTCCCTCAAAACATATAAATTTCACTGATAAGACCTTGGTTACTGATCTAAGCCGGCCTTTCACAATTTCCCGCCCGCTCCATTTCTTTAGAAATAAAGTAATTTAAGTTACGATATTAAGTACATTTTTATTATTATTATTATTATTATTATTATTATTATTATTATTATTATTATTATTATTATTATTATTATTATTATTATTATTATTACGTTTGAGATTTAACAACTATTTTATGCCATATAATTTGGCCAATTTGATAATGGCTAAACGAAAATATATTGAAATGATTTTGTTTCAGGAAAGAAGAAAAGCACATTGAGCACCACCCAAAGTATTTCTACCACAAGCATCCATACCACCACCGCCACGAACACGTCCACGAACACAAGCACTTTGAAAACCACCACCACGTCCACCACAAGAAAGAGGAGAAACACGAATATAAGAAGGAAGAGGAGAAGAAGAAAGAAGAGAAGAAACCGGACATATGGTAATCAAATGTAAGTATTAACAACAATTATGTACTGGGTGTAATATAAATGGTATCCCATAAAGAACGCTACTTTTGAAATGCCCGCCATTTCTGTTGTAGCAAGTTGGCAGCACTGAACGTTATATGATTTTCATCTGTTATCTTTGTGGTTAGTAGTCACGGAGCTCTGAATAGCGCATCCGGACTCACACCAGCATTATCACTCACGATGGCGATGTTTTTCGCAGTAGGAGTAAGACGAGGATGTGCATAACCAAACTGTTTTTTTCTCAAATTTAATAATGAGTCTCATTACAGTCGACTTATTGTGTGCATTACGTTGACCAAACATTTTGCGAAGTTTGTGAACAGTCTTTGCAGAACATTCGCCACATTTGAAATAATTTTTCGCTATTATAACACACTGTTCCGTCGTGAAGTGTTCCATTCTTTCACGTACAGGAAACAGATGACGATCATGTGCTATGTGGCGCTCCATGTCTACTAAGCACAAAGATAACAGATGAAAATCGTTGTAATACTCAGTGCTGCCAACTTACAAGAACAGAAATGGCGGACATTTTGAAAGTTACGTTCTTTATGAGACACCCTTTTGTTAACATTTTCGCCTTTTTCTACAATGAAAAATACCGTGGTTATTACTTTAACATCAGCCACATCTATCCCTGCGCTACTTCCCATCACAGTTTGACTCTCAGGTTCTTACTACGGCGCGATTGACCAAGGTTCGATTCCCTGGGGAACTCAAGTGCTTCGGATAACACGTTAATCCATAGATTCACGTCTCATATAGCCTCGCTGTTGAACGAAACATTAAACTCAGTTCAAAATCAAATGAAATCACTTTTTACTAATCCAAATTAGTAAACATAAGGAGCAGAAAGAAGAACTTGATCTAAAAGAAAGGATTGATAATTAAATAAATATCTTGATGACGGCTTTGATAGTTTTGCATGTAAAACACTTGCGGAGTTATGACTCCTATCAACCTTTCTCGCTACATATTTCTTAGTATTGCTGCTCACATCTTAAAAACGTGAATGGACGATATGTATAGTCTACTTACAATTCTTGCTCTGCATTTAATTTTGATTAATGAAAATTTTGAACGATGAAAGAATCGATGGATTAAAAGTTGTGGGAGCAAACGTAAAACGTATCTGTCTCATCTTTGTTGTACAATAATGGATATTAAGTTTGTCTCCCCTGGGATTCGAGTTTTCTGTAAATATCTTCTTTCAGTTTAGCGTCCCATTATTATACCCTTTAGGTTAAGGTAAACGGATGATTAAAGGAAGCAAATGATGATGGAAGAATTGGTGGAATGAGAAATTGGGAGTACCCCGAGAAAACCCACGGACACGATGTTGTCCACCATAAACTTGCTTGGCCGGAGATCGAACCAGGACCCCACACACAAAACGTAAGCGCTCTACCACTGAGCCACTGCGCCCCAATTGTGTAAATAGATATATGTGCGATGCTTGTAGATAAAAAGCATTAGGTCAGTAGGGAAAAAATACATCTTCGTTCATTGTAGACTCTCGTTACCATTTCCCTACGATTTCTGATTTGAAGTAAAAAAAAAAATAATAATAAAAAAATAAAAACTTTCATTATTGCTGTAAGAGAGTACTGCACTTAGCTCAATCCCCCACTTCCGGTGGTTTAGTAGCTAGCCTGCAAGATACATGGAGTACCGGGTCAGATTCTTGGTGAAAGAGCATTGAACGCATTAAGGGTGTCTGGATTCTATCTTAAACTGTGCATCCACGACTTGCGTAACATCAATGCTGAAAAATACACTTAACTCTAATTAATCGAGGACCACTGTGGCTCAATGGTAAAGCGTTCAAGTCTGGTGCGCGAGATCCCTGATTCGATGCCAGCTCGCTCTAAGTGGTCTTTCTGGTGAAAAAACAACGTGTGCATGGGTTTTCTCGGGGGTTCTCCCGTTTCCTCCTGCTTTATTCATTCCATTATTTCATTCATTTCTCATCATCACCGTCTCCCTTAGCTTATCAGGCATTAGCGTGGGACGTAAAACTTAAAAATTTTCATTTTCTAATTAATCAATCCAATTAATCCAAGAAATGAATAATACTACTGTAGACGATATGATGTTATATTGTTTTTATCTCCTATAGTCTGTGAACGAAATAAAAAAAATAATAATAAGTGAGGCTTTGAAGCATGAATTTGGATCATACATCTCGTTTGTGTAATTTTTATTTCTTGTCTTTAATTTTGCTCTGCAATTCAGTGGCTAATTCAGATTAGTTAGTCATGTTTGTAGAATAATAAACAAAATTAAAAATCTCATATTTTTAAAAATATGTTACCATGATAAAGCATCTTTGATCGTTGTGTGTCTGAAATCACCCACTTGAAACTATCAATTTAGATCATATTTTTGCAGTACAATACTAGCATAGAAAACTAACTTGGTGACTTTTCTCTCAATAAGTAGTCTAAAATGTCAAACAGTTTTATGTTCCGTGAAATTTTATTTCTAGATATCATTTCACAATGAGTACTTTTTGGGCAAAATAATAATAATAATAATAATAATAATAATAATAATAATAATAATAATAATAATAATAATAATAATAATAATAATAATAATAATAATAATGTGTGCTCGAAAACTAGTGAATTTCGGTAATGACTATTTTTGTTGATGGTTCAGAAGGTAGGTACAAGTACTGAATATTCTTTAAAAAAATATGGAAGCTTTAGTGCAATAGATGATCTTAGAATCCCATACGTGTATGGACATATGTGGTTTCATAGCTTTTGAATGTTATTTTCAAATCGCAATAAATGTATCCTAAATTTTGACATCCAAAGATTCAACGCTTTTTAGACAAGTTTATATACGAGGGGGTATTCAAAAGTTTTAATTATCATAGTTAAAAATATCAGGATACAGGGATTGTTGTGATTTGAAGTTGCTAACCCCTCTCTATGTAATCATCATCCATATTTACACATTTCTCCCAGCGTTGCTTCAGTTTGCGAACACCATCATTGTAGAAGTCTGCACATTGTGCTTTAAACCATTCTTCCACCTCATGAGTGACATCATATGTGTTGTCATAATGGTGACAACGCAACGGATTCTTCATTTGAGGAAACAGGGAAACGTCACTGGATGCGAGGTCGGGAGAATAAGACGGATGATGTATGATGTAATACCTGGAAGCCACACGCCCTTGCTTTGTCGACAGCAACTTGAAATGAATGATCTGGTGGTTCTGAAAAGGTGTCGGTAAATGAGGAACCCAGTGCACACATACCTTAGACATGTAAAGTTCCTCATGAACAATTTTCCACACACTACCATAAATGAGACCAGTCTCATTCCTAATCGTCTGGATGGTTACACGTTTGTCTTCGAGGATTAAACACTACAATTTCATCACCATGGAAAGATAATCCTTGATTGAGGGCCTCCCCGCTTGTGGCTCGTCCGTGAGGTACATGTGACCACTTTGAATGTTCCGCTTCCACCTTACAACTGTATCATATGATGGGCTTTCATCCCCATAGACAACTTTCATTTCGTCATGGATTTGGCGTGCGTTGTTGCCCTTCAAATGGAGGAACTTTGTGACACTTTGGGCTTCAATTTTGTTCATCATACAGGTTGATGTCTTCTAAGGCTTTGAAAACAAAAATACTTTAGACATATATTTGATATTTGCACAAGTATGCATAGAAAAGACAATATTATGCACAACATGTTTGATGTAAATATCTGTATAACTTCTTTATAATAATTAAAACTTTTGGGTACCCCTCGTATATGGCAAGTAAAGATAAAGAAAAATGAAAACAATGTTAATATATGTAGCTACTGAAGCATTTCTAAAATGTATTTACTGTAGTGGTAAATCCTGATTGAAAACTAAGGTTATTAGTATTGATAGTACTGTATTAGGTAACTATTATACAAGTAACCTAATAGTGTAACTATTATACTATTATTAGGTAACTATTATATAGTATAACTATTATACTTGTAAGTTTAATTTAATAAGTTTCAATGTTTCTATTTCTCTTTACAGGAAATTTTGAACAAAAACACCAATTTAACCTCAGGTAAACATAAGGGTATTTGTTACATGCACATTGTCATATATTTTCGTTATTTCATAAAATCATGTTCACTCTTTGTTTTGAATTACAATAAACTATTTTTCTAAATTAAAATAAATGTGTTTTTTTTCTAACAGCGTGATATTTCTTACCAACTGTTTTTATGTATGTGGTATAAAATAGCCGATTAATATTCAGAACAGGCTATCGCAACAGGATCGGAAGGTATCAAGTCGGTAAACTTTGAACGGGGAAACTTCCATCAAATAGACAAAAACACAATGCAACAGTGATTGTGAATTTAGAGAGTTATTACAGTTATTACAGGTTTCTTCATCATAAAGTTAGAACGTGAATACAACAGGGGTATAGCCAGCAGGTTTATGTTGGAGGGGCCCGTCATTTTTGAGGGATTGTGACCATATTTTATGCAACAGAGAGAGCCTCACACATTTTTATTCGTATATAATGACTGGACTTCGGATTTTTATGCAAATGCATATTTTGTTTGCATATATGCATTTCTGTTAAACTTGGTAGGACTTTCTAACAACAATAATACAGCTATAAATTGAACTTTTATAATGCATATAAATGCATATTTCAAAGCTTAGAGCATATATTAGTGCTTAAGAGCATATCTCGCATATTCTAGAAGTGTGCATATTTCAACGTATATAGCAGCATAGCTGCTTGCATATTTCATGAATTTAAGTGCATAAAAATCTGATGTCTAATAATGACAAATTCACACTTGTATCTTATGCTTCGAAGGAAATCTCTTCAGTGTACTTTTATCCAGTATGTGTCACGAAAATAAATTTCATCCACACAAGAATAATAAGCCAGATATTATTATTATTCTTAATTTTTTTCCGGTGTTTCAAAACAATACCGACAAGGTTCGGGAGGTGATTCCTGACACCAAGATAAGAAGAAAGCACAGACCAATCTGCGTGCTTCCTTTCGGAGTTATAGGTTGCCGAAAATATATATAAAAAAGAAGAAGTTTAAAGGTTCATAACTCCAAAACTATGGGACCTACCGTAGTCGGGTCAAGACTTCACTTAGGAATTAATATGTGTGCTATCCAAAAATACATGTTTCAAAATCTTGCGGTACTCACGCAGCAATTTTTATAGAGGCATTTTGGCTACGGGCATATAATTTGAAGCACTCACCAACTACCTCTATAAAAATTGCTGCGGAAATACCGCAGGATTGTGAAACATGGATATCTGGATAGGGCACATAGTAGTTACTAAATGAAATCTTAACCCGACTACGGTAGATCCCATAGTGTTGGAGCTATGGAGCTTTAAAGCTCATTTTTTCACGTTTTTGGCAGCCTATAACTCCGAAAGGAAGCATTTATGCACCCAGGTTGGTCTGCTTTTCGTCTTATCTTGGTGTCAGGAACCACTTCCTGAACGTCGTTGGTGTTGTTTTGAAACACCCTGTATATTACAACGAAACAAAAAGGTTGGTTGATTCCTTCAATTATATAGTTCACAACTATACATGCAGGGGAAAAACGTATAGATGTCATTTTGCTTATTTTATGAATCTTCTGGATGTTTTGGAGTGGCACCATACATGATTTGGACTAACAGCCACCCAAACTGCGTGTAATTACCACCGACTAAAGGTGTCTGTTTTTGATTTCAGTAGCAGAAACATTGATAAAACAGATCATTGACGTAGTACATTAGCTTACATAATGATGCAAAATTGGCTATGGAACTCTGTCGTAATTTACAGGAGTGGCCAGATAAGTCACAATCAAGCGGAGGTAGAGAAGCATAGAAGTTGTCATGTGTGTGATCCGAAAAAAAGTCAAGAATGCATCAACAAACATTCGATATATCTAAGAAAAATGTCTGTAAACAGCTCAGCAAGATGAGTAGAATTTGTGTACGTTGACAAAAGAAGTGAACCGCTCTCTGTGAGTGATTAACTTTAGGTTCTTCTAAACTATATATACCAAAAACATGTATACTATCAAAACATTATACATTATTTATGTGATGTATTGCTAACTTTTATCATTTACCATTAAAAGTGAAGTTTAATCAAAGAAACGAGTAAACACTATTTATAAAAGTGGTAATCAGGAATAGAGTTATTAACAAGTACGTACGCACAATTATAATAAAACAGAAACATTTACCTGTAAGTATCCGAGTGCATAGTAAATGAAAATACATACAAGCCTCATAGCCTCACCTGGTCATTTTACCGTAAAATATCGCAAGCTTACTTGTTATGAAATAAGCTTGTCATTTCGAGGGTTAACCCAGAACTACTGTCCCGGACCAAACGTTATACCTTTGTGCATAACTATTTCAGTTTAAGCTCTTGTGCACAACCTATTTACATGATTGATTTTCTTTGAAATTGCACTTAATTTCTTTAAGATTTCTTGACAAAAATATTAATTATTCGTGACTAAGAAAACAATTATTTTAATAACAGCTATATCTCACTTCCTGTTTTACACGAAGTAGAAAAAAGCAAAAGAAATCCAAACTGAAAAACTGAATAAGAACGTTGTTTTTCATCAGATTTTCCATCTGATAAAAATGTTTTAAGAAAACACTCGTTACAGCATATAAAAAAGTAATATACTTACAAATTAGTTTAGCAGCATTTATTATGTTATTATTTATAGTATATTATTTGTCTTCAAACTGTCAAATTTAAATCGCAGTAAATTGTGTAATCTGCTGTCACAAAAAATCTACCATGCTATTTTCCGATCGGTATAAGACAGACATACCATACTATTTTTCGATCGATATGGTAAAATTTTATATCTCTATACTATTTTATCGTGAATTATTAATTATATGTAAACTATGTTATTTTTAAATGACTGAAGCGAGGTAATCTTACGATTATGTTCTAAAACCTGATCATTTGGGGGACAGGAAATCGTTTGGGGGGGCCTGGCCCCGATAGCCCCCCTCCCATGGCTACACCCCTGGAATACAATGTAATTAAGGTTGGTAAATCAGTGCTTTAAAATGCAATTTTATTGTATTTAGTTTCACAGAAGTGAATATTCTGTTGCACTGATTCAGTTAAATATGATTTCAAACTTTTTGGACGCAAATTGAAGTCATGTTACGAAAATTATGAAACTCCTTCTTTGGTGTGTCAAAATTTGCATATCGTTTAGCAAGTAAAATAAAAAGTCACTTTCTTTATAGGACGTATCATAGGAGTTGTTTTCCCCAACATTACCAATCTTTTTTATAATATTTTATTTAGGGTCTGAGTTCATACCAACATAATAAGCACAGCCTAATTTTGGCAAATTTCAAAATTTTTTACCCTCTAATACCTCAGAAGTTAAAAAATGTTTTTTTTTTAAAAAGCATTCTTTAAAATTTCAAATATCGCCGAAAATAAATATAATTCAATTATTGTTTACATCAATTTGACCCATTTGTTATAGAAAATGTTTGACTATACTACCTTTACTTTACGAAAGAGTCTAGGAAGCTAGGAGTCTATGAGTTTGAGCTGCAAATGAGTAATTAGGTGAAAGTCGCATAAAAGTTTCTTAAAGTCATAAAGAATAATTGTATTGATTAATTTATATTAGGATAACCCCAGCAATCAACTGTAAGGTACTGTAAGCATTGTTGAAAAGTATTTGTAATTACACGACTCTGTGCTATCTACGATATTGACCAGTATGTCGAGCAAAAGTTAAGGTAAATAGTACATTCTATTATCACAATATTGTTATGGACATAGTTCAAATATAATTCTGACAATGACAATTTACTTGCTAACCTTATTAACTCCAAGAATGATTATGTAATTTAAGCACTTCAACTTTTTATTTGAATAGCTAAGCTGTAATGCTACTAGTTGAATATTAACTAACATTAAGTAATACATCGCACAATCGTGTTGGATTTCTACCTACGCGTGTGTTCTAGCACAAACTCTTTACTAGACCAATCCGGTGCTTTGGTGCGAAGTACTCAAGATGAATCTACCAACCCCATGCAAGAAATATGAAGACAAAAATGAAACAAAAATGAAATCACGGAGTGAGTGAGTTATTGAAGTTAGAGAACACACGGAAGTTGTACATAGTTATAACCATTAAGAAAACTTTAAAGTTATAAACGAGATTAAAAAGAAAATGTATTTTAGGTAGTAAGCTTTGGAACTAGAACGCTAGCAAAACGAATTATGCACTTTCGTTATAGAACGGTGGCTCGCTAATTCAATATCTGCACTCAATACATTTGTTGCAATATTCTCATTTGTCTTGTAATACTCGTATTTTCTGTAAAGCTGGAAAACTGTTAAGAATAATAATATTTAAAAAAAACTGTTTAGAATAATATTATAATACAGTGATACCAGTTAAAATTGGTCACATTTGGTTCAATAAATGGTTCTTTACTTTCACAAGTTGCCAATTTATAAACGAATAATATCATGGTTTCAAATTAAGCAGTTCCTAATTAAAAAAAAGGAGTCAAGTTAATAAAAATTACAGTCGTAGCTGTACACGTAACTAGATTGTAAACTTAGTGTAATCATCTCATTATTTCTACTAACAGTTAGGTAAAATTATAATGAAAGAATATGTACAAAATTAGCGAAATTTTACTTTACATTTTAAACTTATACATTTAAAAGAAACGTTGCAGTAGCTAGTCCTAGAGCAATTAGTTCTCCCTCTTAATGTCACATGACTTCATTTCCTCTATCTCCTACAAACAACAATATTCTTAAGTTGATCCCATAGATGTTATTAGCTGATCATATTGTAGTTGCTCCGTTGTCTTTTCTCTTCATTTATTGTCCAGTTCATAAACCATAGACCTGCTGTTTTTCTTGGCGAATATTATGTAGATACACCTAACGAAAAAAAAAAAAATCAAATTTGTAATTTGAATATTTGTAACATTGAGTGCTGTTTAACCCTGAGAAGATCACACCAAATACTATGACATAAAATGCTATTCGGAATCAAATTGAGCAAAATCTCGAAAATCAGCCCGATGTGAACATTTCCATGCTTACAGCAAAGATGATATACAGTAAGTTTATAATGAGCTTCACAACTTAATGTTAATATGTGATTTTTTTTATTTGCCTCTAAATCCCCTATTTTTGAGAGACAATATTAAAACTTGTGGATTGATTTGCACTTCACTTGCAGCTTATGTCTTTCCTTTTTACTAACTCTCCAGTTTGCATGTTAATAATAAGTACCCTGCAGTTTTTTTAACCATTTTTAATAATGTCGTAAAAGTAACTAAATTTTTAGTATTTTATCTAACTTTCCTTCATGGAGGGGAACATTTCCAGTTTTCGAATTTTCTTCCCTTTCTTTATGTTACAAGAAGTACATCTCTGCAAAATTTTAAGTTTCCGTTTAGAGAAAATTCTGTAGTCATTGAATCCGCTTCGTTACTGACCTGACAATATATACATTTTATTTCCCCCTAATTTGCCTTACTGCAGAAAAAATCCAGTTCTCGGGTTCTTTTATTCTTATATTTGTGCAACAAATACACATTTTTGTCAAATTTCAAGTTTCCATGCTTACACGAAATACTGTATAAATTTCGTATTGGCATCATATGTGACGTAACGCTTCGTAATTTTAATCATGCCCTCTAATTTTCGTCCCTTGTGGGAAACAAATGAGTTCTTGTATATTTTCCTTTAATTGTATCAACAATCCTATGTTTCTGTTAAAATTTTAAATTTTTCCTGTTTATAGCAGGTATTCTATAGGTTTTGAATCAAGTAGCAGTAACTGCAGTGTAATATGATACTTGATCCCTAAAGTTTCATTTTAGAGAAAGAAATTTCCAGTTCACGGAATGTTTTCCTTTATTTATGTCACCAATCCTATGTTTGCGCCAAGTTTCAAATTTTCGTATCTACAGGAAGTACACAACTACTAGGTTTGAATCAATTAAAATATGCAATTTTACCCTGTCCCGAATTGTACTTCAAGGAGGTGGAGATTTTTACTTTTCGCATTTTACCCGCATTGCATCGTAACTTCCACACATTTACCAAATTTTGTGTCCATGCCTACATAAAGTATTCTACAAGGACTCACTGCAGTTACGTAACTGGATGCAATTTTGACATTGCCCAAAAATTATCTTCCTTGTAGTTAGAAAATTTCAAGTTTTTGGACGTTTTCCTATAATTTCAATACAAATTTTACACTTGTACCAAATTTTAAATTCATGTGTTTACTATAAGTGTCCTATAGTGCTGTAAGTAGGTTTTGAGTCAAGTGGCATACCTATATCTATTTTTTCCGTGTTGCCTAATTTTCCCTTTCTACGGAAAAAAATCGAGTTTTCTGTTATTTTCCTTTATTCACATGACAAATTCTACACTTGTGTCAAATTTCATCATTCCATGTCCACAAGAAGTACCATACAGTTTTCAAGTCAAGCGATGCAACTGCATGCAAATTTGGCCCTTGCCCACTAATTTTCTTCCTTGAATAGAGAAATTTCCATTTTCGGATCTTTTTCTTTACTTCTATCACACATTCGACACTTTCAGCAAATTTCAAGTTTCCGTCTCTACTGGAAGTATCCAATATTTTTTTTTCACTCGTCATTTTTGTTCCTCGCTTTTGCCGTGTTCGGGGTGAGTGTAAAGAAAATAAAGTAAAGAGAAGTATATTTGACTAAGTCTTGTCAAACGGCGAGTTGCCTTGTCCGAGGAAATTGCCCATTGAAATCGTTTTTCTGTTCTCAATTTTTGTGGAATGAGAACGTAGGGGATTTGCGTGTGAATAGGCTGCAAGATCCTGTATTAGTTTCACTAAGCATTCTATAGAGATATTTATTGAATCCAACTCACTTTATGCTAGTTCTCAATGAGAAACTGTGGATTCATTTTTGGTTGGTGAAAAGGGGATGTGGGAGGCGTAAATACGCTCAGCAGTTAAACTTTTATTTTGCCTTAATAAGGTTAATTGCCATCATCCCTGGAAAGTATCATTGCTGTAACTTTGACATTTGTTGGACATACATTGACGTTCTAGAAGTAGTGGAATGCGAATGCGGGAAGACACTAGCCTGATTCTTGGCCGATCGATCAGTAAGAGGAATATTAATTGCGGAAATATCTTCATTGGGCATAATAAGATATTCTTTAGAATATTAAGTATTTGCCGCTCAATTGTAATTATTACAAGGGAGTGTTGCGAAGTGCGACAATTTGAATGTCGATTGAAAACCTGTGTTTTCGCAGAAATTGACTAAGAATAGTCGGAATCTTAATATTTCCTGTCTTGTATATACAACAACAATTAAAATTATTCTCTATTCCTCGTTATCACTTGAGAGACGAAATGCAGACCGAGGTTCAATTGCATAAGGAGGTAAATATGAATCCAAAGGAACTGTGAAGGTGAGTGCTAAACCATTTATTAAATTCTTTGGTTGGTCCGTTGTGTGTGTTTTATGTTGTGTGGGTTGTTAATTTGCATCCATTGTGGTTATTTGTGGTTTATTGTGGTTCAATTCGTCGCCCATACGTTTTCATTTTCCGAGATTTTGATAATTCAGCATTTATCATTTTTGGCTATAAGCTGATATTACTTTTCGTATTTGTGGTAGTGTTATTATTGTTCCATTATATTTCTATTACTGAATTATTTCTTATAGTGTAATTAAGTTTGATTAATTTATTGATTAGTCAGAGATTTAATTGGAAAGATTTTGAACGAGATAAGACATTTCGGGGTTCGATGTTGAAATTTACTAATGACAACCTTTGCTTTAAAATTTAAATATATAAGAAGTATTATTGTTGAGATTGCATTAGTATTCATCCTCCCCAGAGCTTGGACTTTTACGAAGTACTTAATAATTCGAATGATATATATATTGAAACTACTGAGGCATTTTGAATCTCGATCTCTCTCCTTAATTGAAATTAAATTTAGTAAATACATTGATATTTGGATATAATTATAATATTGAAGAATTAATTTTTGACTTGCATTTGACTTGAATTGACATTGAACGCAGTTAAATTCAAGCTGATGAATAGAATCTATGATACAGTACTTCGACGGTAAATTTATTGTTGTTTTAGATATCTGAGCGATCAGATATCACCCTGTAATTTAATTTGTTAATAAACCTTTGTTAAGTTGATCTGAGTCTTTGGTTATTTATTAGATATAAGTGCTTTATATTTGTGGTATTTCTGGTATAATGTTGAATGCTGAATTATCACTTAATGCCTGCTTTTGCTTTGGATACCATGGAAGGACATCAGCTCGTGTAGTTCCCTCTGTAGTTGGTTGGGGGAGCTGCTGATTGGTCAACATATCGTGCGACCTTTTGCTAATCCACGTGTGTTGGACACTCGGCGGGTTTCCTGGCTTCGACGGCGGATGGGAACGCTATAAAATTTGCAAATTTCATCATTCCATGTCCACAAGAAGTACCATACAGTTTTCAAGTCAAGCGATGCAACTGCATGCAAATTTGGCCCTTGCCCACTAATTTTCTTCCTTGAATAGAGAAATTTCCATTTTCGGATCTTTTTCTTTACTTCTATCACACATTCGACACTTTCAGCAAATTTCAAGTTTCCGTCTCTACTGGAAGTATCCAATAGATTTTGAGTCAACTGATGTAACTATATATATAGTTTCTCCTTTGCCCCTAGTTATTCTCCTAGGAGGAGGACATTTCCAATTTACAGAAATTTTCATTTATTTGTATCACAAATTCAACACTTGTGCTAAATTTTAAGTTTATATTCCAACTGAAATATTCCTATAGGTTTTAAATCAACTTACATTAAGTTTGAATTTTCCATCTGGCCATTTTTCTTTTTCTTTTTTGGTTTGTTTTCTCTTGTAGGGGAAATTTATAATTTACATAAATTTTCCTTTGTTTGTATCACAAATTCAACATCTTGTGTCAAATATCAAATTTCGACATTTAGAAATAATATATTTTAAGCCTTATATATTTTTGTTTAGAATTTCATGACTCTATATCTCGTAAACGAATTGAGATAAAATATTCAAATTTTATATAGGACATGGAATGTTCGTATGTAATTGACACAGCCAATTTAAGTTGCACTATCTCCACGAAAAGCGAAATTATGGATGTTGAAAAAATGGCTAATTTGTTTCGTGTAAATATCCATACGAGAGCTGATATAGTGTCCAATTGATTTGGTTTTTGAGTTTAGTGTCTCTATGTGCAGTGGTGATATATAAGACGTGAACCTACAGCTTAACATGGGATTCGGAACACATGAGCTCCCATCGGGAATCGAATCCGAGTCTTTCCGTCAAAAGATACGTACGCTGATCACTTAGGCATGAAGAAGCACGGGCATGATGTCGAATTTATATATATTTTTCATTTACTGTCAAGGAAAGGGCATGAACTTGTCATCCAAAACAAACCTAGTCCATTCGATAAAGATAACAAAGATATGTTCATGCACAAAAAATTAGGTTGCATGAACAAAGAGTAACTCCAGAGAGCCTATTAACCTGTTAGTAAAAAAGAAAATCGTAGACTCGCAGTAAAATAGCTATCGCATCAACACTGTTCATTGAAAAGTCATGGTTTATAGTTCGTTCTCTTCAGTATGAAACAAGCTTTCCAGAGGTGCTACGTATTGGGACCTATAACGTACTTGAACAGGGAAAAGTGGTAGAATGTCGGGAAAATTTCCTCTAGAAATCCCTCCAGTCAATTTTACCCCTTGTGGAGTGGTCCCGGGTAAATCACAATCCAAATGCATCTCGAAAATTACTATAGGGAATAAATGAATGTACCAAATTTTGTTTCGATAGACGGAATGGGTATGTGAGAAAAAGTTGTACACCAATACGCTCTGTACACACAAAATCGAACCAAATCGAATCTGTACATAGACCACAAAATCGAAGCTATGACCTGATCTACAAAAAGAACATAATATAAAAATATATATGCAGTATTGTTTATCCTGATATCAAAATTTGTACCACATTCTCTGTAGAATGGAAAAGCGTTTTAAATAGCAATTGTGCTACAGTTATTATGGGATAAACCCACTTTATTCACTCCATTCTTACTTTGTCATACTATATATTTTCCCTTGTTTTAAGGATATACTTTGTATCCGTATACCACTAGTATTTTTCAAAGTATATTTTGTGTACTCCTACCAGTTGTGCGACTTACCAGGGAGGATGAGGGGGAAATCCACCTCTGGAGAATTGGATGCCTCACATGTGTTTTGATTTTTCCCATGCTAAAATTCTTATATTTGCATTTTATCCCCCTTTGAAATTTACTCATTCACTCCTACTGGCTTAAGTGTCGCTTCAGAGGGTGTACAACCTCACAATATAGCTATTTACGAACATGTTTTTGCGACTTATCCCCAGTTTCCACCTGCCATGGAACAATGTGCTTGATAAATATTGAAACGCTTGCTTCATTTTACAGAGAATGTAGTATAATTCTTGATATCAGCATAAAAATTACTGAGTTTACACTTTTTATATTATGTGCCTTTTCAATAGATCATGTCATAGGTTCGGTTTTGTGTGTACAGAGCGTATTGGTGTACAACCCTTCCATACCTATTCCGCCTATCAAAACAAAATTTGGTACATTAATTTCTTATCCCCTACAGTATTTTTCGAGATATATTTAGATTTTGTGCTTTTATCCAGGGCCGCACCAGAGGGGACCAAAATTGATGGGGGGATTTCTGGTGGAAATTTTCCCGACATTATACCAATTTTCCCTGTTCAAATACGATATGGGCTCCAATTCATAGCACCTCTGAAAAGCTTGTTTCATGCTGAAGAAAACGGACTATAAATCATGACTTTCCAACGAACAGCGTTGATGCAATAGCTATTTAACTGTGATTCTGCTGTTTTCTTTATATTAACAGGTTAATGGGGTCCTGGGACTTACTCCGTTGTCTATGGCTAGTATTTTTTATTTATTATTTTGTTCATGATAAAATCTTTGGTATGCTTATTGAATGGAGTAGGTTTGATTCGGATGCCCGGATGACAGGTTCATGTTCGTTCCTCGTGAGATACATTGTGATCCACTTGATGAAGTTTATATAGAAATTCAGGCTGTATTGCCAAGGAGATTGAGAAGTCAAAAATAAAATGTCCAAAAAGACTGAGATTGGTGTCCAATCCATAGTTTCTGTGTTGAATATACAGTTGACATGCTTGAAATGACTTTTGGAACACATTTAATCTCCATCTCCAACTGTTATTGTATCATGAAACTTTGATTGCAAGGCGATTTCCAGGTGTAGGATGTTTCAAACTTTATGCCCAAAGGAGATAATATTCTGTGTTTTTATCATAATTATTTCATTAAAATGCGTATCCTAAAGGGAAGGGATTGTAATATTTTCTATGAACTAATTCTCCACTGCAGAATAGGAAAAAGTTAACCGAAACAGCGGCGGACTCTCATTTTGATAATTAGCAAAGCTTCTTGTATAATATGTCCTTGTTAAAATCCAAAGAATAGTAGGCAAAATTGTTTTGCATCAATGATATTATCCAATCGTAGTGTTCAGAAAGAGATGTGACCGGTCATTATTACAGCAAGAGACTCCATAAAATATACCGGGGTGTCAAACATAATTACATACACATCAATTGAAGGGGCTCATTGAAGATAATGGGGTGTCTAATCTACTAGAAGTTTCAACTGTTACACATTCAAAATAATTCACTTAGTGGGGACCCATAAACACCATCCTGTACTGCGGCCAGAAAGAAATGTGTTACGGAAATGATGAGAAAAGATCAATAACTCAAACGGCTCAACCCATGAAGCTGGAATTTAATCGCAGAAATTAATTATTCTTGTTGAAAAACAACGCCAATCTCTTCCTTCCTTTCCTGTAGTTCATTATATGGACATTACTTAATATAAAATGTATCTGAAGTATTTAGTACTTCACCTCTCTGTCTTCTAGATACGTTTCCTTTACCACGAGTTCAACGGCAATTTCTGTTCATGAGAAGTCATCCTCTTGAATTTCTTTCTCGCATTCTGCCAGTGCTTCAGCGTTTTCTTCTTCTGCATTTTTTTCTTATCTCTAATTATTCGATGGGTAACAGAAATATAACTAGATGAGAAACAAAGGTAATAAAACAAAATAAAAACAAAATAAAAATACAATAAAATAAAACTATAGTAAAATAAAGATAAAATTTCAGAAAGAAATATGAGTATCATAAAAAAAATAGAAAAGGCAGACATCATAATGTAAGTCCAGGCTCTAAGTTATAACTTGACTGCATTCTTAGGTTATTTTCCTTTATTTAGTTCATTCCAGGAGATTAATAATAGACATATTTTCTGTGATATAAATCTAAATAAATATATTATTAATCCCAGATTGGTTTTAAAATTGTCCTTACTGTATTAACGTTAAGGCTCTTATGAAATCAGTGAGGATAGTTCTCCTCGAAAATGTGTAAGTTACTGAAGCTAGCGTTCATGTGTTTTAATATCCGCCTGCATTACATTTGTCTGCCTATAAGTCATTTCGTCTGTTCAGCGATAACTCTCGTATAACTAATCTGATTTTAATGACTTGGTATACACAGTTATTTATGTTTCAATACAAGCATTTCGTTTTACGGTACAATCCATCAACATGAATGTGGTCAAGAGAATAAAATGCAATAGAGAATGCAATGCTACGTGCGAATTTTCCCAAGTGAAGTCAGGTGATAGATTTTTAGGATCATTTGTACAATATAATCTAAAGAAAATATAGATGGAAAAGAGGAACGTATAAAGTAATCAAATAATCGAATGAATTTCAAGTGATAAATCAATGTATCAAAAAATTGCGATCTTGGCCATTAATTAGTTTTTGGACCAGAGGCTATAATATTTTTGAACGGACCCTAAATCCAGTTGTCGTACTTTTTTTTTTTTATTTTACGGAATAAGCACATCATATTGAGTTACGTGATAGTTTGGGTTTCACTACACTGTATGTAGTTCTCCAGATGTAAGACGTAGAAGAATTTTTTTATCGGTAATATACTGGAACTTTTGATCCAAACAATTAGTATTATTGTCACGTAAACAATTTTCAGGTTCGCTAAAATAAATAGTGCCAATCCGGAGGGTATGGCTCGATTTGGCTCGTTTCGGCTCGACTCGACTGGAAATTCGACCCAAATTCGAGTCGAGTTGGAGGAAATTTTTCGAGCCGAGTTTTCGAGTCGAGCTCAAAGATGTCTGTTTCGAGTCGAGTCGAGTCGAGTTTCAAAGAAAACTCGCTCGAACTCGCTCGTGCCCATCCCTAGTGTCAAATCCATATTTACAGTAGTAGAGAAAATAACTGACCCGTTTGATACATACATACATCCATATACATACTATTTTGAATATATTTAGCAGTAGAATCAAGCTGTTGTCTCGGCAAGCCACTTTTATTAGAAAGGATATTCCAGGGCGAAGGATATTTCCAAATTTGGGCCTATATTAGAGTTTTTTCTTCGTTCTTACCTTTACGCTTTGAAAATGAACTTCGTAGCCTAAGGGAAATGTGTTCAAATTTGATTACAAAAAAAAAAAAAAAAAAAAAAAAACTATTCTCGCTACGGAAATTTCACCAAGTGTAGAATGGGGAAAGGTTTACCGAAACAACGATGTTTCCTATCATCAATATAAACTCTCACTATGATAAATGAAGCGCCTAGAGGATAAAGGTTTTATGTTACATTTTCGGAAACGTTGAATTCTGGCGGTTAGCGTACCGGTTATATGTTAGTCATGCTACTTAATATATCATTTAGTGAGTCCTTGTCCCAGTAAATACATTTGAAAGAGATGAAAGGTGTATGTTAACAGACATTTTTCTGAAAGTCAATTTTCTCGAAATCTACAGTTTGTTACATACCACCTTTAACCTTTAACCGCTTCAACTATCAAAGCTTTATCGTAATATGTCCTTGTTGAAATCGAAGGATCTAGTAAGCTAACTTGCTCTATCCCAATAAGATTACCAATTCATGACCTTCAGCCTTCGCTGCAGCAAAAGTCTCCAAGGAGGGGTGTCATATATATAAGGCAAATTTTAGGAGATTCGTTGATGATAATGGAGTGTCAATACTGTTAGAAGCTTCAACTCTTTCACCTTCAAAATAACTCGATGAATGGAGGCTTCGAAACTACACTTGTGGAACGGACCAGAAGGAAATTATTTACGGAGCTGAAAAGACTCAACAGCTCAAACAACTCAGCCATTTAGGTGGTATTCAATTAGGCAACAACGACAATGTGCTTCCTTCCCCCGGAGCACAATATGTAGAAAGTAATTAATATAAAATATTTTTCATAAGTACTACATATTTTACCTCTTTTGCTTGTAGCTGTGGTTTCTTTACCACGAATTCAGCGACAATCTCTGCCCGTGAGGAACCTTCTTCTTCCTAAAATTTATCTTCTTCCTCCTTTGCTTTGTTGGTATTTTTCCTACTCTGCAATGGAAAACAAAAAATAAAAATTAAAACTCCAGGATGAAACAGTGTCTCCAAAAGTATGGAATGAGAAGTAATTTTAAACTTGTCTCGAGCTATTAGAAACAAAATTTGATAAACATGTGATTTATATCTAAGGAAAAAAAAGTGGGTACACGGGACCTCTACCATTTCAAAGATTAGTGTGGGAAGAGCGACAATTAAAAATAAGCAAAAATGAAATGACAGGAATTAGTCACAAATGAAACATTTTTGTGGTCACTTAAATCAATGGTGTCATTTTGTATCCTCTCTAACATAGAGATCATCTCCCAGTGGGTCAAAACTGCCCAAGTGTCCATAGTGACATAAAAACAATCCCAGAAATACATAAATGTGAAAAATAGAACCAAGCTTGTGTACATTTCTCACTTTCTAGTGCCAAACAAATAGAGACTTGAGATAATCTCACGTTGTATCGACATTTGTAAATCAAAATATACAATTAGCTATCTTAGCGTTATAAGTCGCATTAGTTAAAAGATATAAACAAATACAAATTAAATAAACTAGCTAAAACTAAGCTTTGGAAAGGTTCCACAAATTTCCAAGTTGCAGGTCCGATTGTTTAGTTTGTTAACTTCTTGTAGCCGATCCAAGAAAGCTTGAACAAGACCATTCAAGAGCTTGTTCAAGACCATTCAAGAGTATTTGATGATAAAGTAGTAAGCACTGACGTCAATTTGTCTTGAATTCAAGAGTTTCATTCAAGGGATTTCATTTCGGTACTGTTTTAAACAATCCAATTCATGAGTTTTCAACAGCCAATCAGCGCCCGAATTGATTGCAGGAAAATACAAAACAACTATGTCGTGAGAAAGAACAGCAGTTTTTTTTTTTCAGTAAATATATTTTTATTACTCTTCTAAAAATTACCTGATATTGAAAGTATGCATTATAATTTTAAGAAAAACGGATATATCCGCACTGGAATATATTGTTAATATTATTGTTGATAATATACACGATTTATGTAGTTACAGTGCTTGCATGCTTATAACTATTGTTAAATTTTGATTAAGTGATAGGTATAATAACATTAATTTGAGAATTTAATATACAAGAATATCGGGTGTAGATTAAGAAAGAGGAGCCCGTGAAATAATATATATAATAATAATTGTGGAGGCGTTAAAATATTAAATAATGCTTTTGATAAAGTGGATACTTTCAAATATTTAGGATCAATGTTAACAGACGAAAATCATATTCACGAAGAAATTAAATGTCGACTAAAAGCAGGGAATTCGTGTTACTATTCGGTTCAAAATCTCTTGTCGTCGCGAATTCTGTCGAGGAATTTGAAGCTTAAAATATATAAAACGATAATCATGCCTGTTGTTCTGTATGGTTGCGAAACATGGTCGCTTACTCTGAGGGAAGAACATAGACTGAAAGTATTTGAGAACAGGATCCTGAGAAGAATATTCGGACCCAAGAGGAACGAGAATGGGGAATGGCGGAAGCTCCATAACGAGGAACTACATAGTTTATACGGTTTACCCAACATTGTTAGGGTCGTCAAGTCTAGGAGGCTTAGGTGGGCAGGTCATGTAGCTAGAATGGAAGAAAGTTGAAACGCTTTCAAAGTCTTGACTGGTAGACCCATAGGAAAAGGACCATTAGGAAGACCTAGGCGCAGATGGGAGGATAATATTAAGATGGATCTCGCAGAGATAGGAATACAAAGTAGAAACTGGATGCAATTAGCTAAGGATAGAAGTCAGTGGAGAGCTTTTGTGAACGCGGCACTGAACCTCCGGGTTCCATAGGCCATAGAGTTAGTTTATATATATATGACTTTTCTTGCACCAATAAGACGTTTTGTACTGTTATTAATCTGGGATAATAACAAATAATTACGTACACATTGACAATACGCCCGCAAACTGAGGTATACTGGAAATTATTACATGCTATGCTATTATAATATATGCAATTATTTTGTCACGAAATTTACACGTAGTGTTTTAAAAGTTATTTCTTAGGGTAAAAGTTGTGTTCATACGTGCAGATTAATTTTATGAGGGCTTTCCCGTAAGATACAAATGCACATCCAGACTTATGCTACATATACGAAAATGAAAAAAAAAACAGTAAAATCGAGACTGCTATTTAACAGTGTAAGGTCAAGAACGTAGAATAGAGCCCACGCGAGAGTACCGGTACGTCCGCAAGGTGCAAGTGAGTCATTGACGGAGTATATAGTGCAAGAATATGAATAATGAATAAATAAGAATAGTGAAACAAACCTTTGATCTCATATTCACTCATTTTTACTCAACTATAGCCCTTGTAATGATTTGATACTGGTAACATTTAACTTCTAAACATAAAATACGGTAATTGTTTAGTAATGGGGGGCCAACACTGACGAAAACAGAAAACAACGTGCCCTGCTATCACTCGCTCGACAATATGCCTACTGTCTGAATTATATGTTATTAACGTAACCTAACTGAATGTGAATTGAATATCAAAAAAAAAAAAAATCGGTTAAAATTTAGCTCTCCAAAGTTAGAATACTTGTTTTCTACATTATACAAGCATGTTCCGACGGTGGAAATTATTATCCCAGACAATCATCTTCCATATGCACTCACACATTTGAAGAGTAAAATTAGTGTTTGTTAACGGGCTATTCTAATCAAGTACCAAACATGGGATAGGTTTGTGAAGATAGTATGGTCCAAATATGGGCGGTAAGTCCAATAGCTGAAAAAAAATCGTTATTGTTGCTTCGTTTGGTTTCTTGTGATTTCAACCTTTCCTTTGAACAGTCCTCGAAGGAATACCATAAATAACATCAAAAGCCAGCCATCGTCCGTGTTATAACGCAATTTTGGGAAATAGGCCTAGTTCCATTTTTTCTTGAGAGTAATTCTGTCATCAGTACGCCATGTGAAGAATCAGATTAAAAAAAAATAGTACAGGGAACGACTTTCATGAATAGGCAGCATTTTATTATTTTAACGTAAGCTAATCTAACTCGCATTTAATGTAAAAGAACGAAATACTTAGTGAAAATTCGATGGCGTTACTACAAGATCAATTGATATTTTTTTCTAAACGATTTAAAATAAACTATTAAATTCCAAATGCCTGGAGAAAGTTAGGAAATAAATGCTAATATAGTTATTCATGCACAGGTCTGAAGTAGATCAGTACGCAGCTTCGCTTTCATTTGTTTTCGTAGTACCGATCAGTTGGATTTGAGTGCCACCTATTAACAAGTACACAAAACGTGATTCAATACCTCTATGATCGTGTGAACATTGTTTCAAGTTCATTCAAGACTATTGTTCAACTGTCTTGAACAATATTCCTTTGAACGTGTAAATTTGAGGTATTCAATGGTCCTTTTCAAGCTTTCTTTGAGGGTGTACAAACAACATTAGACCAGACAGGAAAAAGTTAAAATGTACACGATTTCGGTTTTGAATAAAAAACACTATAAAGTAAATGGATAGTAGAATGTATGCTGAATAGTACTCACAAACTTATATTTGTAATATTGTTTTGGGTTACATAACATAAGATAATAACATAATCACATAACTTATAGATAAGGATTTCTATCCATTTTTTTACCGGGATTTTCAGCAAGATATCCTCTATGTCCTAGGATAAACAAGCTTCTTGCGTTAATCTCATAGAAGCTACTAGCTGTTTACATCATAGGTGCTCGTTGTCTTTTTTCTTCATTTATTGTCAAAACCATAAAATGCATCTTAATTATCGGCAAATGTTATGGAGATATACTTAACAAAACAATGAAATTTTTAATTTGTATATTGTAGCAACGGGCATTGCTTAACCTTGAGAACAAATGAAATGTAATATGATATAAAATGCTACCCAAAAACACATTTGACGAAATCTTGAAAATCATTAATATTACTCTTAATATTTGAAATAAATTTGTTGTATTGTGAGTTTTATTATTATCATTTTATTTTTGTTTTATCATATTATTATTATTTTATCATTTTATCATATTGTTATTATTTTATTAATGTTATACTCAAACACGTAAAATAATAAGAAACAAACATAATAAGTTTAGATAGAGATATACATAGCGATAGAGATATAGAAATATATAATTCTCTGTTCGGATAATATTGACTATATATAACTTTGAAAAATATATGCATGTGCGACGTTATTGATTGGTGTAAGTTTACTTCATATGGACCTTTTTTTACTGACACTTTTTGGTACATCAGGAGCGGATCCAGGATATGATCAAGGGAGGGGCTAAACCATATTTTGCCGTTTTATCCAGTGTAAAGCAGGATTGAAGCCCATTTTATCCAGTGTATATCTGAGCGTCAAGGGGAAGGGCTATGGCCCTTATAGCCCCCCTTGGATCCCCCACTCCTAGGAATTGTTCCATACTGGGACCAAGTATCTGGAGGAAACCTATATATCGTCTGAAAGCTCTTGCCATGAGAACTGCAAAACCGTTTTCCAATCACGGGCAAACTCGCAACTTGACCCAATAAGTAACCGCTTCGTTGGTTTTGTGACCCTAGGTAAGGCATATTCGACAGAATAAAAACGAATGTTAAGATGTATCACGCAAAAGCGCCTGAGCCCATCATGTTCTTTTTTGGCTCATTGGTAGAACGTGATTTGGGTAAGGGTTTGGTAATATCACTTTGCATCCTGACGCACTCAATTGGTCAGTGTTGCCAACGAACTGTAAATGCAATATTGAAGATGGTTTCTGTACCACGAGGTGTACATCTATGAAACGTAACATAAACATCGTTATTCATTGGAGAAGATATTACTCTCCCAAGTACTTCAGTTTGTCAGTGTTGCTAACCATTTTCTGTGACAATTATAAGATGTAAAACAGGTTCCCTACATTGTGCTTCCTTCCTCCGGATCACATTATGCAGAAAATAATTAATATAAATATTTCATAAGTACTACATATTTTACCTCTTTTGCTTTTAGCTGTGGTTGCTTTACCACGAATTCAGCGACAATCTCTGCCCATGAGGAACCTTCTTCTTCCTAAAATTTATCTTCTTCCTCCTTTGCTTTGTTGGTATTTTTCCTACTCTGCAATGGAAAACAAAAAATAAAAATTAAAACTCCAGGAGGAAACAGTGTCTCGAAAAATATAGAATGAGAAGTAATTTGAAACCTGTCTCGAGCTATTAGAAACAAAATTTGATAAACATGTGATTTAAATCTAAAGAAAAAGAACTGGGTACAAGAGAGCTCTATCATTTTAAAGATTATTGTGGGAAGAGCGACAATTAAAAATAATCAAAAATGAAATGACTGGAATTAGTCAGAAATGAAACATTTTTGTGGTCACTCAAATGAACGTTGTCACTTTACATCGTGTCTAAGATAGAGATCATCTCCCAATGCGTCAAAACACCCCAAGTGCCCATAGTGGCATAAAAATAATCCGAAAAATACATAAATGTAAAAAAAATAGAACCAAGTTTTTTTTTTTTTTTTTTTTTACATTTCTACTTTCTAGTGCCAAACAAATAAAGACTTGAAATAATCTCACGTTCTATCGACATTTGCAAATCAAAATATACAATTAGCTATCTTAGCGTTATAAGTGTCATTAGTTAATATATATATATATATATATATATATATATATATATATATATATATATATATATATATATATATATAAACACAAATTAAGTAAACTAGGTAAAACTAAGCTTTAGAAAGGTTCCACAAATTTCCAGATTGCAGCTCCGATTGTTTAGTTTGTTAGACCAGATACGAATAAGTTAGAATGTACACCATTTCGGTTTTGCATATAAAGCCCTTTATAGTAAATGGACAATAGAATGTACGCTCCATAGTATCCGCAAACTTCTATTTGTAATATTGGTTTGGGTTATATAACATAAGAAAATAACATAATCACATGACTTATAGATAAGGACTTCTATCGATTTTTCACCGGAATTTACAGCAAGATATCCTCTATGTCCTAGGGTGAACAAGATTCTTACGTTAATCTCATAGATGTTAGTAGCTTTTCACACCATAGGTGCTCCGTTGTCTTTTTTCTTCATTTATTGTCAAAGCCATAAAATTTATCTTAATTATAGGCAAATATTATGGAGATATATCTAAATAAACAATCAAAATTTTAATTTGTATATTGTAACAATGAGTGTTGCTTAATCCTGAGATCAAATGAAATAAAATATGACATAAAATGCTACCCGAAAACAAATTTGACGAAATCTTGAAAATTATTGAAATTACTGTTTGCTTGTATTAATGTTGTTGTATCGTGAGATTTAATATTGTCATACGTTATAATCAAACAAACATTATAATAAAAAATAACAAACAGAATAAGTTAGACAGATAGAGAGATATAATGATATAGAAATGTATATCCCTGTGTTTGGACAGTATATACTATTTACAACTTTAAAAAATATATGCATGTGCGACGTTACAGATTCGTGCTAGTTTGGTTATATGGATCTTTGTTTAGTGACACTTTTTGGTACACTTAGATGTTTATTAACCCTCTTGATGTTGTTTAAGATCAAATGGACTCCGTATTGCCAAGGAGTTTGAGAAGAGGTAAAAATAAATTTTCGAAGGTGACTGAAATTAGTTTCGAATCCATAGTTTCAGTAGTACTGACCCGTTTGAAATATCTATTTTGAATATATTTAGCAGTCGCCTCAAGCTGTCATTCCGTCAAGCCACTTTGATTAAAAACGGTATTCTAAGGGTAAATATGTTTCAAATTTATGTCAGCATTAAAGTTCCTTTTTCACTTTCACTTTACGCTTTCAAAATGCAACGTGTACTTTAAGGGGAAAGTGTTCAAATTTGACTGTGCAAATCTATTCTTCCCTTGTGGAAAGGGGGATATTTCAACTAGTGTAGAATAGGAATATGTTAAGCGAAACAGCGCACAATCCTATCATCAATATATCCCATTATGCTAATCATCAAAGCTTTATGTCTCCTTGTTGAGATCCAAAGATCTACCAGGCTATCTTGTTTTGTTCCAATGATATTACCAATTCACAACCTTCACCCTTTGCTGCAGCAAAAGGCTCTAAGGAGGGGTTTCACATTTATAATGCAATTTAAGATGTTCATTGACTATAATGGAGTGTATTTACTCTGGGTAGCTTCAAATCTTTTACCTTCAAAATACCTCGATGAATGGAAGTTTAAGAAGTACACTCCTGCAAAGAGCCAGAAGAAAATTTGTTACGGAGCTGACGAGAAAGAGTCAATAACTCAACCATTTAGGCGGTATTAAATTTTTACAAATCCGAAATTACTTCTCCGAAAAAAAAGTCAATATGTTACGTTTCCCCGTAGCTCATTATGTACAAACTAATTAACATAAAATACAAGATAAGTACATCATATCTTACCTCTTTTATTTCTAGCTGTGGTTTCTTTACCACGAATTCAACGACAATCTCTGCCTCTTCTGTGTGGGCTTCTTCTACTCTGCAATAGAAAACAAAGAAAATAAAAATTTAAAATCCAAGCGGAAACAGTGTGTCCAAAAATGTAAAAGAAGAAGCAATTTGAAACCGGCCGGAGCTATTTGAAACCAAATTTGATACACATGTGATTTATATCCAAAGAAAATACTGCGGGTTCAATTGAACCCTACCACTTCTAAGGGTGATTTGTGAAGCAGTGACAGTTAAAAAAAATGGCTGAAATTACTCCCAAATACATCATTTTTATGGTCACTCAAATCCATAGCAACATTTTCTAGCCAGCGTAAGTTAGAGATCATCTCCCATTGGGTGAAAACACCCCGTCCGTAGTGATATGTGAAAACTATCCAACACACATAAATATGAAAAATTCAACTAAGCTCTTCTACATTTCTCGAAAGGAAGGTGTATATGTATTTCAGAAAATTACTTTTCAAAGAATTTTCTATTTACGCATGACGAAAAAGAATGCAAGGACACTAATCTCATATCAATGAGTTGCTTTACATGATAATGAAAGAAGTTATAAATTGATTGTGTATAAAGTAGCTCAGAGTGCTTTCATTTTTGCGAATCAGAAACAGATTTTCTAATCAACATTCCTGAAAACACTTTTTTTTTTACCTTTTAGCATGATTTATTTCTTTTTACTTGCTATTTTCTAAAAGCGAAGTGATTTTTTAATACATTTTCAAATATATTATAAAAAACTGTGAAAGTTTGAGATCTTCTTCTTACTTATGAAGGTTAACTCTGGTATACTAGAAAGTTTCGCTTTACTCAACAGCAAAAGTAGGTGATACTTAAGGCTGATATGATCTTTAAAATCAAACAAGATATCTAGCTTTAGAAAGTATATAATTTAAAGAAATATATAAAACAAACAATGGAATGTTGCAGGGGTTTTCAAAATGTGTGGCGCGCCTCCCTGGTGAGGCGCCAAAGGTTTCCAAGGGAGGTGTGAGGAATTAATAAAACATCCTACATAGGAAGAATTTATAATGCAACAGTCATACTTAAGTCTGCACACTTCTTGTTTAGTAATACACAGTGAACTAAGCTTTTCTATCACCTCTGTTAGACTTACGATCAGGGATAACCCTTTCGTCTTTGGCTTAAATGCGTGTAAAGCTTGTTAGATGGGCACTAACGATCTTCTATTTTATCTCTGTACAATAGTATGCCTTCTTAAATATCTTTGGAATTTCGCGTGACCTGTTGAATTTTTTTCCTCTTATTATATTTGGGACAATTCGCAACATAAATAATATAAATATCTGACTTACATAAATTTATAATTATAAACATGGGCTAATAAAGATATTTCCATTAGGAACTAATAAATGGTACATAGTTTATCATAGTGATAGTCTTTCATTTAGGGAGACATGCATTTATATTCTTGATATATTTCAATTTTGACAAGGAAGGCGCGTTCAGATTTTGGTGGTTGAGGGGAGCCTCAACTGCAAAAAGTTTGAAAACCAGTGGAATATTGCATTCTTACCTGTTTTAAGTCGCTGTGTGATATTTCAATATTTCATGATGTTTACAAATGGGTTGCAAGATTTAAGAACAAAGTTGAATATTTTAAGTCAAACAAAATCTTTAGAAAAGAGTTGCTTCTTACGAATAATATATATATATCGATACTACTACGTTTCCATATTGCGAAAAAAAATCATCCTCCATAATTATTTTTAAACAATCCTTTAATATACACTGACCATCCAGAACCGTGGTCAGTGTATGCTTTCATTGTGCACTGAATGCTGTATATAGCCTATCCCTGTACCTTTTCTTCTTCTTATCGAATATTCCATCATGACTGTGGACCGTCTAAATGAATCTGCACCAAAGTTGGAACACATTTGTCTCATAATCTCGAAGAATTGAGGTGGAAAAATAATGTACCAAATTATCGAAAATGACAAGTATTAGTAATGGATGTATAGTTTGCAGGGTAAGATGAACAGTGAAAATGCGGATGCTGTTCAAGTCCAGGTTGGCCCCCAATGGTACTCCTAAGTGGAAAGTGGTTATACTAATTATTATTAATATTATTATTATGATTATGATGATGATGAAAATAATGTTGTAATTACGCACCTTAAATCCAAAAATTCTTATTCCGCGTCAAGCAGAGTATGATTTGGAAACTAACCAATGTGTACACAGTGAGTAAATACGGATATTTGTTAATTCAACTAAATCCCTTTTCAAAATATTTATAAATTAATCATATAGTAGAATCAAAACAGGTTACCTCATTTTACTAAACGTTATACGTACCTGTATGTACAATTAAACATAACATGGTGCAGATTAAGAATAAGTGTACCGTATAATATGTAACTGTCTACACAAAAATATACAACATGGTACTGTACATCTTCGGTGTTCGCTTGGGAGGGGCAAGAGCACCAGTTACATAAGATTCTCACGTTTTGTACTAGTATATTAGTAGACAATCTATTAAAGCACATGCATTCTTCAAACTCTTGGGGAGGAATTGCCCCCTCCTGCCCTCCCTAAATGACGCCCCTGTTAAGAATAGGTGTACTAATATGTATGTCTTTCTTTGACAAAATAAATTATGTATAAGGGAAGTTATAGCTCAGAATAGGCTTACTTAATATATCCCTTAATCCTTATGTTTACAAATACATCGTTTTCCGGGCGAGCAAACTTAGACTAAACTGACGTAAGAAAAAAATTAAATTATTTTTTACTGTTATATTTTCCTCAAATAACGGAACGGAAACACTCACATATTAATAATCAGAATGAAAATAATGTTGAGTTAAGACATGACTACCGATCCCTAAGGGAAAAAGGGATAACACACAAATAATTGAATACGACCAATATTAGTACCGAATCATAATTTACGCTGAGATTTTTCGGGTAAACTGAGATGGATAGTGACATCCTTGATTCCGTTTAAGATCAAATCGATCTCCTATCGCCATGGTGGTTGATAAGAGATGAAAAATAAAATGTCCAAGATGACTCAGATTAGGCCTAGTGCCGAATCCTTAGTTTCTGTGCTTGGGAAACGGTTGGCCCATTTTGAAAGAGTTTTGGAACACAGTTAGTACCCACCTCAACCTGCCATTTTACCGTACTTTGATCAAAAGACGTATTCTATGTGGTTAGGTGTTTCACAATGTATGCCAGAAACAGATAATCTTATGAATTTACACCATTATATTTTCACTGAAATGCGTTCACTAGGGGGAAAGGATTAAAATATTTCTTACAAACTAATTATCCCCATGCGAAGAAGGGAGTTTTCAGCTAGAGTAAAATAAGAAAAGTGTCACCAAATCAGCGGCGAAACCGATCATTAATATACACTATCATAGGAGGGATGTAATATTTAGAAATCAATTTAAAGGTGCTCGTTGATGTTGCGAGAGTGTCTATCCTGCTAGAAGCTTCAACTCTCACATTTTGAAAATATATCGCTGGGTGGGGGCTTCAGAAAGTACAGTCTTGCAATGGGGTCAGAAAGATACGTTTTTAAGGAGTTGATGAGAAAGGGTCAATAACACAGGCGACTTAGCCAATTAGATTCAATTAAATTAGGCAAATTCGTTATTACTTCTTCAAAACGTCAATGCGTTACCGTTCTCCCTAGCTCATTATATAGAAACCAAATTATATAAAATACATATTTGGTACTTCGTATTTTACCTTTTTGCCTTCTAGCTATGTATTATTTACCATGAATTTAACGACAATTCCTGTTCGTGATTAGCCTTCCTCTTCTTTCATTTTATTTACCATTTTCCTTTAGTTTCTCGGCTTTTTCCTACTCTGCAATGTAAAGCCAAATAAATAAATAAATAAATAAAAAATTAAAAGTCAAGAAGTAAACCGTGTCACTAAATATAAAACGATGAAGCAATTTAAAACCACTCTAGAACTATTTGAAACCAAACTTGATACGCATGTGATTTACGTCTCAGTAAAAAATCTAGGGGGTAAAAGACTTATATTACATCTATGGTGGATGTGGGAAGGAGTGTTATGTAGAGATGATCAAAAATGACTAACATTAGTCTCAAATCCATAACTTTTGGAGTCACTCAAATGACTATTGACATTTTCTATCCTGTCTAAGTTCAGCTCGCGGTGGGGAAAAACATCCTTAGCGCCTCTAGTGACATGTAAAGATAATTCCACAAATACACACACATGAAAAATATAACCAAATTTTCGTACAATTTAAACTTTTTAGGACCCAAAAGAGAGTAGACATTTGAAACAATCTCAAGTTATGTTCTAGTTCGAAAATTTGAATTCAAAATTAGCAACTTTAATACTGAGAATAACTTGCCAGGCAAACGCTTCTGGGTGCGATACTATATAGAACTTGTTTTCAGCACAAAAATACCAAATTTAATTTTCTAGTTTTTTTGAATTTACGTACAACGTGGAAAGCTTTCATTTTTTTTATTTAAATATAATATAATGAAGGGTTTCAACTGCGATGAACTTCAAACTGAATTTGTAAATATCAGAAAAAAAATCTTAAACGAAAACAAGTTCTATGGGAATCTGAAACTCGAAAAAATCAAATTTGTAGTTTTAGCTCTGAAAAGAAGTTATATGCGATATTATTTAAGAAAGCTCTGCCCTGCAAGTTATTCTCAGCACTAAAATTATCGATTTCATATTGTAATTCCAAATTATAAAAGAACTTGACATTCTTTTCAGATGTCAATTATTTCTGTGGCCCAACAAAGTAATAAATATACGCGAACTTGCCTCTTCTTTCGCATTCATATTTTTTGCCGGGATATCAGTATTTTGTGACAAGCATTTACAGCAATGTAGCTTGTGTCTTAAGAGCCAGATGAGCCACTATTTAGTGCATTAAATAGAAAAATTGATCAATATGCAACCCTAATTTTTTCTTGTCAAGCCCCAGACGTTCTCATTTCTAGAAAGCATTTTAGAATGTTTTATTGGTTTTCATTAAGAACATCTCAGTAAACTAATATGTAATATTAACGCCCCTGCGAACCTACTGTTCTCAATGAGCGGGTAGAATTGACATTTTTATAAAGAAAATCAATAGAATGTTAGAAAACTTGAGGAAGGGTTTTGAAGAATATGGGATGAAAATAAATGTTACAAAGAGAAAAGCCATGGTGATTGGAACGAAGCGGTCGGTGTAAAATATCAAAGTAGGAGGGGAGAAAATAGAACAAGTGAATATTTTTCGATATCTGCGTAGCATTCTTAGTAATGAAATGAAGTGTAAATGTGAAATAAAAGCAAGGATAGGAATGGTGAAAGAACCTTTAGGAGGGAGAAAGGTCTGTTTTAAGAGACATCGAATAAAGAGTTGAGAAAAAGACTTATAAAATGCTTCGTGTGGAGTATTGTAAATTATGGGTAGAAATATGGATATTACGTAAAAGTGATGGAAAACTACTGGAAGCTTAAGAAATGTGGATGTCGAGAAAAATGGAAAGAATTAGTTGGGCCGAGCGGAAGAGGAATGAGAGTGTGTTAGAAATGTTGGGGAGAATAGAACAATTTTATATATTATTAAGATGAGGAAGAGAAACTGGTTAGAATATTGACTAAGAAGGAACTATATCGTTAGGGACGTGCTAGACGGTATGGTGGCAGGAAAGAGAGGGATAAAGCAAAGGAGGCTACAATTAATGGACAATATAAAACAGAAATATCATACCTGAAGACGAAGAAGTTAGCGGAATACCGTGGGGCATGGAAGCTTCTCAGCTGTGGCAAGTGACCTTCCAATAATGGCAGAATACCTATGACGTTGATCATTATTTTCGCATATACCAACTACTTAAATTTATGTGGAATTTATCATTTTTGGTTTAGAGGATATACCTTACTATGCATGTGTTTTAAATTAGTATTTCAGAATAATTCAGATTTGAAAGTTTCCGTGTTTACAACAGGGATTACATCTTTATTGATGGTATCATAATTGTATATACGTTGGAAAAATGGGGGGCATGGAAGCTTCTCAGCTGTGGCAAGTGACCTTCCAATAATAGCAGAATACCTATGACGTTGATCATTATTTTCGCATACTACTTAAATTTATGTGGAATTTATCATTTTTGGTTTAGAGGATATACCTTACTACATGCATGTGTTTTAAATTAGTATTTCAGAATAATTCAGATTTGAAAGTTTCCGTGTTTACAACAGGGATTACATCTTTATTGATGGTATCATAATTGTATATACGTTGGAAAAATGAAGCTACTATTATACTTACTATTATACTAAAGGCATATACTTGCTGCATCACAAAATACTGATTTCGTGGAATTAATGGAAGTCCATAAACAACGAAGGTACAAACGTCGTATAAAGTAAGACCACATAAACGGTATCGTAACTTCTGCGTCTACGTTCAAAAATATACATCTTAACGCTACACACTGTGAAGACGAAAGGCTGATTTCTGCATGAGACAAACGCAGATATGATAGAGCTTGTCTATATGTAGAAAGAAAATCGATTCTAATGTACTCTATAATAACAATAATCGAGAATACAAATAACGAACAATACTTCCTGCATTAGAAAATGCTGATTTCATGGAATGAATGAAAGGCCAGAAGCAAAGAAGGTACAACCATCATATAAAGTAAGATCATAAAAGGATGTTGGAATTTCTTTGTCTACGTCCAGAAAATATACATCTTAATAGTACACACCATAACGAGGAAAAGTTGCTTTTGCACGACACAAACGAATTTATGATAGATCTTCATCCTTTCCCATTCCTTCAGTAAGTGGAATCCTATTAAAATAGAATATTTGAGAGTTTGTAAATTTTTGTTTAGTTGATTACATGGGCGTTTTAGCATAAACTATCAGACAGACCTAGGGCAATGAAGAGCCCAATCTGTAAAATTAACCAAAAAAGAAAAGAAAGAAACACATTTAGATAATAATTACAAATATCATATCACTTTGTGTCCTCAGGTAAATGTTTATAATTACTACTCTTTATTAAAATTTACTTGTATTAGCACTATAGTGTGTTGGATTAAATTTGATACTTACTGGCTGAAGACGAGCAAGAAATATTTGAGTCAAAAAAACTATAATAAAAATATGGCAAAGTGATATAACAATTGCAGCAATGAACAAGAATTTTAGGAAAACAAAAAAAAAAAAATCAAAGATTGTGATTTTGGCCAATAATTAGATTTTGTATCAGGGGCTACAAAATTCTTGAACAGCCCCTAAATCGAGTTTTCGTAATTTGTTCGGAATAATTAGATCAATCTGAGTTAACTAATTGTCTGGATTTGGCAACCCTGTATGTATTTATCCAGATAAGAAGGCCTACAATATTTTTTTTTAATTCAAAATGTATTGGATCAATTGGATTAGGGGTCAAAAAATTTTGGAATGGCCCTTAATCAACTTTTCGTATTTTCCATTGAATAAGCACATCATACTGAGCTAACTGGTAGCTTGAGTTCGGCTACACTACATGTATTTCTCCAGGTATAATACGTACAAGAGAATTCTTGATTGAATCTCGATCTTTCGATCCAGAAAATAAATCATTCAATAAATAAACTCAAAGTATTCACAACTGACCCAAGGCGGCTTCGGAATCTGGTTTGTGTAGACAAGAGTCCTTGGATTATGTTGCTACAATTAATGGAGTTGGCTGTTCCTCAACTTCGAGTGCCGAACAAATGTTAAGATGCCTACCACATTCTATTCCCTCATTATCGTTATGGACATACTTTAAACAGAATAATTTTGACAACTATACCATTTACCTTTTAGCCGTATTAAACTACCCGGGGAATCATGACATTCAAGCACATTAACCTTCCCTAAATTCTAAAGTGATTTGTGAATGTTAACTACGTCATCGATAAATGAACAATCCTATTGGATTATAATTGACAGACGTGTTCAAACAATCACTATTTACAGAGCAATCAAAATCTTAACCGAACACACACAACAAACACGATAATATTCACAAAATAATGATAAGACAAAATAACATAAGACTATATAAGACTACTACTACTACTACTACTACTACTACTACTACTACTACTACTACTACTACTAATAATAATAATAATAATAATAATAATAATAATAATAATAATAATAATAATAATAAATGAAGAATATTAGTGTCGGATCTGTAGCTAAGATGAATACTTACATTCCGGATACTGTTTAAGTCCATGTGCGGCTCCCGTTAGTAACACTAAGTGGAAAGGATTTATTATTATTATTATTATTATTATTATTATTATTATTATTATTATTATTATTATTATTATTATTATTATTATTATTGTTGTTGTTATTATTATGAAATGCTGATCATGGACTCTCCTCTAATATAATAATTGATTTTGACTTTAGTTTTCCTTTCAGCAGCGAGGCTATATGAGACTTGGACCTACAACTTAACGTGTGATCCAAATCACATGAGCTGCTACCAGGGTTCTACCCTTCTAGAAGCTTCAACTCTTAAACCTTGAAAATAACTGAATGAGCTTGGGCTTCACAAATATAATTCTGTAGCGGGAACAGAAACAAATTTGTTACAGAACTGACGCGACAGAGTCAAAAACTCAAATGACTCAACCATGAAGCTGCAATTCAATCAGGCAAATCCATTTTTAGTTTTTAGTCTTACTTTCGTTTACAAAACAACGCCAATGAGTTTCCCTTCTCGGTAGCTAATTATATGGAGATTAATTATAAACTACATGTTAAGTATTTCATATTTTACCTTTCTGCCTTCTAGCAATGTTTTCTTACCATGAATTCATCACCAATCTCTGTTTGTTGGTAACCTTCCTCTTCTTCAATTTAATTTCTGTTCTTTCATTCTTTTTTTTTGTCTGATATTTCCTATTCTGCAATGAAAAACAAAGAAATTAAAAAAAAAGAATAAAATGCATGAGGAAATATTAGTGACACCAAGATATTATAAAAAGATGAAGCATTTTAAAAACAGCCTGGAAGGATTAGGAACTAAATCTATCATACTTTGTTTTCATATTGTGAAACTTAACACAACACACTGAGCAAAGTTATGTGACTATATATTATTATTATTATTAATTTTATTATTATTATTATTATTATTATTATTATTATTTTATTATTATTATTATTATTATTATTATTATTATTATTATTATTATAACACAATAACACAATATCATAACCTTACTCAGTGTGTTATACATGTGATCTACATCTAAAAAAAGGGGTGATAATTGACATGCATTACCCCTAATTGTGGGTATGGAAAAGACTGACACGCAAAAATAATTGAAAATGTCTGAAATAAGTCTCAAATTTATAATTTTCGGGATGACTTAGATAAATGGTTACATTCCCTATCCTGTTTAAGTTAAGAGTTCCGTTCCAATGAGTCAAAACTTCCCTAGCGCCTCTAAGTGACATATAAATATACGAATATATAGAAAATACGTTGAAAAGTTGCACCATGCAAATATCGGGAGGGGAACAATGTCTGACATACTATATGGTACTACGAGGTTAACAGTGTTGCCAGTCAAGCATAAAGTTACATTTTTGGCAAATGACCCTAAGCTAGGCTATTGGTATATTTCAAATTTACATACCAAACCAAAATATACGATATTATATTTCTTATTCGGCGTTGGAAACTAAAAATAATACAGTATCACAAACACGAAAACTTTGGGGACCACTATATTCTAAACGAAAGAATGAAATACTACATTTCTAATGCATATGCTACAGCATTACAAACATCGAAAAACAACCAAATTTTGGAAAGTTATACAGCAGTAATAATGCAATTAATGCAAACAAGGTAATGCACATCCAAAGTATCCTAATGTCAAGTACTATGGTCATCACATGACGTATCTTAAATAAGTGCGAAGAAAGTTGCGAGCAATTGAAAACTAGCCTCCTTTTTTCCCCTGAGAATATCATTTCTTAAAAGTGTAAACTCAGGGCGGCACGGTAGCTCAGTGGTAGAGTGCTGACCCCTGGTGTGTGGGGTCGCTGGTTCGATCCCTGACCAAGTAAATTTATGGTGGACAACATCGTGTCTGTAGGTTTTCTCGGGATACTCGGGATTCCGTTTCCTCTCACTTTTCATTTCCACCAGTTCTTCCATCATTATCGAGCTGCTTTAATCATCCACTCTATTCGCCGAAAAAGCATAATTGTGGGAGGTATATCTGCTAAGTTTTGGAAAGGTTCACAAATTTCCATGTTGCAGGTCCAATTGTTTAGTTTGTTAGACCAGATACGAATAAGTTAAAATGTACACGATTTCGGTTTTGTGTATAAAGTAAATGGATAATAGAATGAATGCTGAATAGTATACGCAACCTTCTATTTGTAATGTTGTTTTGGGTTACATAACATAGCATAATAACATAACCATATGACTTATAGATAAGGACTTCTATCGATTTTTCACCGGGATTTACAGCAAGATATCCTCTATATCCTAGGATCAACAAGTTTCTTACGTTAATCTCATAGATGTTAGTAGCTTTTCACACCATAGGTGCTCCGTTGTCTTTTTTCTTCATTTATTGTCAAATCCATAAAATTTATCTTAATTATAGACAAATATTATGGAGATGCATCTAACAAAACAATCAAATTTTTAATTTGTATATTGTAGCAACGGGTATTGCTTAACCCTGAGATCAAATGAAATAAAATATGATATATAATACTACCCGAAAACACTTTTGATGAAATCTTGAATATTGTTATTACTCTTAATATTTGAATTAAATTTGTTTTATTGTGAGTTTTATTATTATCATTTTATTAATATTCTATCATATTATTATTATTATTATTATATTTTATCATTTTATCATATTGTTATTATTTTCTTAATATTATACTCAAACAGATATATGATAATAAGAAACAAACAGAATAAGTTTAGATAGATAGACATAGCGATAGAGATATAGAAATATGTTCCTCTGTTCGGACAATATTGACTATATATAACTTTAAAAAAATATATGCTTATGAGACGTTATTGATTGGTGCAAGTTTACTTCATATGGACCTTTTTTACTGACACTTTTTGGTACACTTAGACGTTTATTAAAACTCTTGATGTTGTTCAAGTTCAAATGGACTCCCTACTGCCACGGATGTTGAGATGAGGTTAATAATGAAATTTCCAAAATGACTAAAATTACTGTCAAATTCATAGTTTCAGTAATAGGGAAAATAACTGACCCGTTTGATAATATTTATGAATATATTTAGCAATCGAATCAAGCTGTCATCTCGGCAAGCCACTTTCATTAAAAGGATATCCTAGGGAGGAAGATGTTTCAAAGTTTGTGCAGTATTATAGTTTCTTCTTCGCTTTTATCTTTACGCTTTCAAAATGAAATGCCTAGTCTAAGGGATGTGTGTTAAAATTTGATTATATAAACCTATTCTGCTCATGCGAAAAATGGACATTTCACTTAGTGTAGAATAGGAAAAGGTTAATCGAAACAGCGCTGTTTCCGATAATCTTTATAAACTCTCCCTATGATAAATGAAAAGCTTAAATGATAAAGCTTTTATGTTACATTTTCGGAAACTTTGAATTCTGCCGGTTCGTGTACCTGTTATATGTTAGTCATGCTATTTAATATATCATTTAGTGAGTCCTTGTTCCAGTAAAGAGGTTTGGAAGAGATGAAAGGTGTATGTTAACAGACATTTTTCTGAAAGTCAATTTTCCCGAAATCTATAGTTTGTTACATACCACCTTTAATCTTTAACCGCTTAATCTATCTAAGCTTTATCGTAATATGTCCTTGTTGAAATCGAAGGATCTAGTAAGCTAACCTGCTCTGTCCAAATAATATTACCAATTCATGACCTTCAGCCTTCGCTGCAGCAACGGGCTCCAGGGCTAGGAGGTTCGTTGATGATAATGGAGTGCCAATACTGTTAGAAGCTTCAACTCTTTCACCTTCAAAGTAACTCGATGAATGGAGACCTCGAATATACAATCGTGCGACGGACAAGAAGCAAATTTGTGAAGGAGCTGACGAGAGTCAATAACTTAAACTCAGCCATTTATATGGAATTCAATTAGGCAAATCCGTTATCACTACTTTTTTCAAAACAACGCCAAGCACATTACGTCGAAACTTATTTAATATAAAATACATGCTAAGTGCTCATATTTTACCTTTTTTTCTTCTAGCTGTGGTTTATTTACCACGAATTCAGCGACAATCTCAGCCCGTGAAGAACCTTCTTCTTCCGAAAATTTATTTTCTTCCTCCTTTGCTTTGTTGGTGCTTTTTCCTACTCTACAATGGAAAACAAAGAAAATAAAAATTAAAACTCCAGGAGGAAACAGTGTCACCAAAAATATAAAAGGAGAGGTAATTTGAAACCAGTCTCGAGCTATTAGAAACAAAATTTGATAAACATGTGATTTATATCTAAAGAAAAAAAACTGTGGGTACAAGATACCTCTACCGTTTCAAAGAAAAGTGTGGGAGGAGAGACAAAAACATAAGCAAAAATAAAATGACTGAAATTAGTCATAAATGAAAAAAAATGTGGTCACTCAAATGAATGGTGTCACTTTCTATATAATGTCTAAGATAGACATCATCACCCAGCGGGTCAAAACACCCCAAGTGCCCATAGTGACATAAAAATAATCCGAGAAATACATAAATTTGAAAAATAGAACCAAGGATTTGTACATTTCTCACTTTCTAGTACCAAACAAATAGACTTGAAATGATCTCACGTTCTATGGACATTAGGAAATCAGAATATACAATTAGCAACCTTAGCGTTATAAGTCGAATTAGTTAAAATATATTTTAAAAAATCAAATTAAATAAACCAGCTAAAACTAAGCTTTGGAAAGGTTCCAAAAATTTCCATGTTGCAGGACTGATTGTTTAGTTTGTTAGAGCAGATACGAATAAGTTAAAATGTACACGATTTCGGTTTTGTGTATAAACCACTACAAAATAAATGGACAATAGAATGTATGCTGGATAGTATACGCAACCTTCTATTTGTAATGTTTTTGGTTACATAACATAGAATAATAACATAATCACATGACTTATAGATAAGGACTTCTATCGATTTTTTCACAGCAAGATATCCTCTATGTCCTAGGATCAACAAGCTTCTTACGTTAATCTCATAGATGTTACTAGCTATGCACATCATAGGTGTTCGTTGTCTTTTTTCTTCATTTATTGTCAAATCCAAAAATTGATCTTAATTATAGGCAAACATTATTGAGATACATCTAACAAAACAATCAAATTTTTAATTTGTATATTGGAACAATGAGTGTAGCTTAATCCTGAGATGAAATAAAATAAAATATGATATAAAATGCAACCCGAAAACACATTTGACGAAATCTTAAAAATTATAGGAATTACTGTTTACATTTGTATTAATGTTGTCGTATCGTGAGATTTAATATTATCATACGTTATAATCAAACAAACATTATAATAAAATAATAACAAACAGAATAAGTTAAATAGATAGAGATATATAATGATATAGAGATGTATATCTCTACGTTTGGACAGTATAGACTATTTACAACTTTAAAAATTATATGCATGTGCTAGGTTACAGATTCGTGCTAGTTTACTTAATATAGGTCTTTTTTTACTGACACTTTTTGGTACAGTTTGATGTTTATTAACCCTCTTGATGTTGTTTAAGTTCAAATGGACTCACTATTCCCAAGGAGATTGAGAAGAGGTTAAAAATGAGATTTCCAAAATGACTGAAATTAGTTTCGAATTCATAGTTTCAGTAGTACTGACCCGTTTGAAATATCTTTTTGAATATATTTAACAGTCGCCTCAAGCTGTCATTTTGTCAAGCCACTTTGATTAAAAACGGTATTCTAGGGGTAAAGATGTTTCAAATTTATGCTAACATTTGAGTTTCTTCTTCATTTTCATCTTTACACTTTCAAAATACAACGTGTACCTTAAGGGGAAAGTGTTCAAATTTGGCTGTGCAAATCTATTTTTCCCTTGTGGAAAGGGGGATATTTCAACTAGTGTAGAATAGAAAAATGTTAAGCAAAACAGCGCCGAATCCGATCATCAATATAGACCCATTATGATAATCATTAAAACTTTATGTGTCCCTGTTGAGATCCAAAGATCTACCAGGCTAACTTGTTTTGTTCCAATGATATTACCAATTCACAACCTTCAGCCTTTGCTGCAGCAAAAAGCTCCAAGGAGGGGTGTCACATTTATAAAGCAATTTAAGGGGTTCGTTGATTATAATGGAGTGTCTACATTTTTGGGAGCTTCAACTCTTTTACCTTCAAAATACGTCGATGAATGGAAGTTTAGGAAGTACATTCCTGCAACGAACCAGAAGGAAATTTGTTACGGAGCTGACGAGATCGAGTTAATAACTCAACCATTTAGGTGGTATTAAATTTTAAAAAATCCGATGTTACTTCTCCGAAAAAAAGTCAATGTGTTACGTTTCCCCAGAGCTCATTATGTAGAAAGTAATTGATATAAAATACAAGATAAGTACTTCATTTTTTACCTATTTTATTTCTAGCTGCGGTTTCTTTACCACGAATTCAACGACAATCTCTGCCCGTGAGAAACCTTCTTCTTAAAATTTATTTTATTTATTCTTTACTTGGTCGGCTTCTTTCTACTCTGCAATAGAAAACAAAGAAAATAAAAAATTTAAATCCAAGCGGAAACAGTGTATCCAAAATGTAAAAGAAGAAGCAATTTGAAGCCGGCCGGAGCTATTTGAAACCAAATTTGATACACATGAGATTTATATCCAAAGAAAATACTGAAAGTTTGTGAGGAGTTAATAAAACATCCTACATACGAACTCACTTATGATGCAACACTCATACTTAAGTCTGCACCGTTCTTGTTTAATAATACACAGTGAACTAAGCTTTTGTATCACCTCTGTTAGACTTACGATCAGGGATAACTCTTTCGTCTTTGGCTTAAGTGCGTGTAAAACTTGTTAGATGGGCACTAACGATCTTCTATTTTATCTCTGTACAATAGTATGCCTTCTTAAATATCTTTGGAATTTCGCGCGACCTGTTGAATTTTTTTCCTCTTATTATATTTGGGACAATTCGCAACATAAATAACATAAATATCTGACTTACATAAATTTATAATTATAAACATGGGCTAATAAAGATATTTCCATTAGGAATTAATAAATGGTACATAGTTTATCATAGTGATAGTCTTTCATTTAGGGAGACATGCATTTATATTCTTGATATATTTCAATTTTGACAAGGAAGGCGCGTTCAGATTTTGGTGGTTGAGGGGAGCCTCAACTGCAAAAAGTTTGAAAACCAGTGGAATATTGCATTTTTACCTGTTTTAAGTCGCTGTGTGATATTTCAATATTTCATGATGTTTACAAATGGGTTGCAAGATTTAAGAACAAAGTTGAATATTTTAAGTCAAACAAAATCTTTAGAAAAGAGTTGCTTCTTACGAATAATATATATATATCGATACTACTACGTTTCCATATTGCGAAAAAAAATCATCCTCCATAATTATTTTTAAACAATCCTTTAATATACACTGACCATCCAGAACCGTGGTCAGTGTATGCTTTCATTGTGCACTGAATGCTGTATATAGCCTATCCCTGTACCTTTTCTTCTTCTTATCGAATATTCCATCATGACTGTGGACCGTCTAAATGAATCTGCACCAAAGTTGGAACACATTTGTCTCATAATCTCGAAGAATTGAGGTGGAAAAGTAATGTACCAAATTATCGAAAATGACAAGTATTAGTAATGAATGTATAGTTTGCAGGGTAAGATGAACAGTGAAAATGCGGATGCTGTTCAAGTCCAGGTTGGCCCCCAATGGTACTCCTAAGTGGAAAGTGGTTATACTAATTATTATTAATATTATTATTATGATTATGATGATGATGAAAATAATGTTGTAATTACGCACCTTAAATCCAAAAATTCTTATTCCGCGTCAAGCAGAGTATGATTTGGAAACTAACCAATGTGTACACAGTGAGTAAATACGGATATTTGTTAATTCAACTAAATCCCTTTTCAAAATATTTATAAATTAATCATATAGTAGAATCAAAACAGGTTACCTCATTTTACTAAACGTTATACGTACCTGTATGTACAATTAAACATAACACGGTGCAGATTAAGAATAAGTGTACCGTATAATATGTAACTGTCTACACAAAAATATACAACATGGTACTGTACATCTTCGGTGTTCGCTTGGGAGGGGCAAGAGCACCAGTTACATAAGATTCTCACGTTTTGTACTAGTATATTAGTAGACAATCTATTAAAGCACATGCATTCTTCAAACTCTTGGGGAGGAATTGCCCCCTCCTGCCCTCCCTAAATGACGCCCCTGTTAAGAATAGGTGTACTAATATGTATGTCTTTCTTTGACAAAATAAATTATGTATAAGGGAAGTTATAGCTCAGAATAGGCTTACTTAATATATCCCTTAATCCTTATGTTTACAAATACATCGTTTTCCGGGCGAGCAAACTTAGACTAAACTGACGTAAGAAAAAAATTAAATTATTTTTTACTGTTATATTTTCCTCAAATAACGGAACGGAAACACTCACATATTAATAATCAGAATGAAAATAATGTTGAGTTAAGACATGACTACCGATCCCTAAGGGAAAAAGGGATAACACACAAATAATTGAATACGACCAATATTAGTACCGAATCATAATTTACGCTGAGATTTTTCGGGTAAACTGAGATGGATAGTGACATCCTTGATTCCGTTTAAGATCAAATCGATCTCCTATCGCCATGGTGGTTGATAAGAGATGAAAAATAAAATGTCCAAGATGACTCAGATTAGGCCTAGTGCCGAATCCTTAGTTTCTGTGCTTGGGAAACGGTTGGCCCATTTTGAAAGAGTTTTGGAACACAGTTAGTACCCACCTCAACCTGCCATTTTACCGTACTTTGATCAAAAGACGTATTCTATGTGGTTAGGTGTTTCACAAGGTATGCCAGAAATAGATAGTCTTATGAATTTGCACCATTATATTTTCACCGAAATGAGTTTTCTAAGGGGAAAGGATTAAAATATTTCCTATAAACCCATTCTCCCGTGCGAAGAAAGGAATTTCCAGCTAGTACAGAATAACAAAAGGGTCACCAAATCAGCGGCGAAACCGATCATTAATATACACTATCATAGGAGGGATGTAATATTTAGAAATCAATTTAAAGGTGCTCGTTGATGATAAGAGAGTGTCTATCCTGCTAGATGCTTCAACTCTCACATTTTGAAAATATATCGCTGGGTGGGGGCTTCACAAAATACAGTCTTGCAATGGGGCCAGAAAGATATATTTTTACGGAGTTGATGAGAGAGTGTCAATAACACAAGCGATTTAGCCAATTAGATTCAATTAAATTAGGCAAATTCGTTATTAGTTCTTCAAAATGTCAGTGCGTTATCGTTCTCCCTAGCTCATTATATGGAAACTAAATTAAATAATATATATGTTTGGTACTTCGTATTTTACCTTTTTGCCTTCTAGCTATGTATTATTTACCATGAATTTAACGACAATTCCTGTTTGTGATTAGCCTTCCTCTTCCTTCATTTTATTTACCATTTTCCTTTAATTTCTCGGCTTATTCCTACTCCTCAATGTACAACAATAAATAAGGAAAAGTTGAAAATCAAGAATGAAACCGTGTTTCTAAATTTAAAAGCATGAAGCAATTTAAAACCACTCTAGAACTATTTGGAACCAAACTTGATACGCATGTGATTTAAGTCTCAGAAAAAAATCTAGGGGGTAAGAGACTTATATTACATCTATGGTGGATGTGGGAAGGAATGTTATGTAGAGATAATCAAAAATGACTAACATTAGTCTCAAATGCATAACTTTTGGAGTCACTCAAATGACTATTGACATTTTCTATCCTGTCTGAGTTCAGCTCGCGGTGGGGAAAAACATCCTTAGCGCCTCTAGTGACATGTAAAGATAATTCCACAAATACACACACATGAAAAATAGAACCAAGTTTTCGTACAACTTAAACTTTGTAAGACCCAAAAGAGAGTAGACGTTTGAAACAATCACAAGTTTTGTTCCAGTTCGGTAATTTGAATTCAAAATTAGCAACTTTAATAGTGGGAATAACTTGCCAAGCAAACGCTTCTGGGTGCGATATTATGTAGAATTTGTTTTCAGCACTAAAATTCCAAATTTAATTTTCTAGTTTTTTTTTTTTTTTTTTTTTTGGATTAACGTACAAGCTGGAAAGCTTTATTATTTTTTTCAAATATAATATAAGGAAGGTTTTGAACAACGATAAACTTCAAACTGAATTTGTGAATATATGTGGGAAAAATGTTAAACGAAGACAAGTTGTATGGGAATCTGAAACTTGAAAAATCAAATTTGTAATTTTGGCTCTGAAAAGAAGTTATATGCGATATTATTTAGGAAACTTCTGCCCTGCAAGTTATTCTCAGCACTAAAGTTACCGATTTCATATTGTGATTCCAAATTATAAAAGAACTTGGCATTCTTTTCAGATGTCAATTATTTCCCTGGCCTAACAAAGCGATAAACATACGGAAACTTGCCTCTTTTATCGCATTCATATTTTTGATGGGATATCAGCATTTTGTGAAAAGCATTTACGGCGATTTAGCTAGTGCCTTAAGAGGCAGGTGAGTCACTATGTAGTGTATTAAATAGAAAAAAAAATCATCAACAAGCAATTATAATTTTTCCTTCTCAACTTACAGACGTTCTCGTTTCTATGAAGCATTTTAAAATGTTTTATTGGTTTTCATTAAGAAAAACTCAACAACCTGATATGTAATTTTAACGCACTTGCGAACCTATTGTTCTCCATGAACGGGGAGATTTAACATTTTAATAAAGAAAATCAATAGAATGTTAGAAAATTTGAGGAAGGGCTTTGAAGAATATGGGATAAAAATAAATTTTACAAAGAGAAAAGCCATTGTGATTGGAACGAAGCGGTCTGGAGAAAAATATCAAAGTAGGAGGGGAGAAAATAGAACAAGTGAGTATTTTTCGATATCTGCGTAGTATTCTTAGTAATGATATGAAGTGCGAATGTTAAATAAAAGCAAGAATAGCAATGGCGAAAGAAGCCTTTAGGAGGGAGAAAATTCTGTTTTATGGGACATCGAATAAAGAGTTGAGAAAAAGACTTATAAAATGCTTCGTGTGGAGTGTTGTACTGTATGGGTAGAAACATGGACATTACGTAAAAGTGATGAAAAAGGACTGGAAGCCTTCGAAATGTACATGTGGAGAAAAAGGGAAATAATTAGTTGGGCCGAGCGGAAGACGAATGAGAGTGTGTTAGAAATGTTGGGGGAGAATAGAACAATTTTAGATATTATTAAAAGGAAGAGAAACTGATTGGAGGCAGGAAAGAGACGGAGAGGGCAAAGGAGACTACAATTAATGGACGATATAAAACAGAAAGATCATATGTGAAGACAAAGAAGTTAGGGGAATACCGTGGGGCATGGAATCTTCTCAGCTGTGGCAAGCAGGGGCGGATCCAGGGGGGGGGGCGATCGGGGCGATCGCCCCCCCCCAGAAGAAGAAGCTTTCTTATTTTATATATATAAATAAAAATCATTCCTAAGTTTGGAGCCCTTAAAGGTAGCAGTATGACAACCTATCGCCCCCCCAGAGGTCGGTCCTGGATCCGCCCCTGGTGGCAAGTGACCTTCCAAAAATGGAAGAGTACCTATGACGTTGATCAATATTTTCGCATATACCAACTACTTAAATTTATGTGAAATTTATCATTTTTGGTTTAGAGGAGATACCTTACTATATGCATGTGTTTTACATTAGTATTTCAGAACAATTCAGATTTGAAAGTTTCCGTGTTTACAACAATAATTACATCTTTGTTGACGGCAATTTAATTGTCTATACATAAGAAATATGACACTACTATCAGGAATCGAAAAGGGATATGCTTCCTGCATCACAAAATACTGATTTCGTGGGATTAATGGAAGGCCAGAAACAGCGAAGGTACAAGCGTCATATAAAGTAAGACCACATGATCGGTGTCGTAACTTCTGCGTCTACGTTCAAAACTATACATCTTAACGCTACACACTGTGAAGGAGAAAGGCTGATTTCTGCATGAGACAAATGCAGACATGATAGAACTAGTCGATATGTAGATGTGTCTAATGTACTCTATAATAACAATAATCGAGATCAATAAATAATGAACAATACTTACTGCATTATAAGCTGATTTCATGGAGTGAATGGAAGGCCAGAAGCAAAGAAGGTACAACCGTCATATAAAGTAAGACCATAAAAGGGTGTTGGAATTTCTTTGTGTACGTCCAAAAAATATACATCTTAATAGTACACGTCATAACGAGGAATAGTTGCTTTTGCACGACGCAAACGAATTTATGATAGATCTTCATCTTTTCCCTTTCCTTCAGCAAGTGGAATCCTATTAAAGTAGAATATTTGAGAGCTTGTAAGTTTTTGTTTAGTTGATTACATGGGCGTTTTAGCATAAACTATCAGCAGACCTAGGACAATGAAGTGCACAATCTGAAAAATTAACCAAAAAAGAAAAGAAAGAAAGATATTTAGATAATAATTACAAATGTCACACTGCTTCGTGTCCTCAGGTAAATATTTATAATTACTGTTTTTTTTTATTAAAATTTACTTGTATTAGCTCTACAGTGTGTTGGATTAAATTTGGTAGTTACTGGTTGAAGACGAGCGGGAAATATTGGAGTCAAAAGAAAATATAATAGAAATACGGCAAAATGATATAGCAATTACAGCAATGAACAAGAATTTTAGGAAAACAAAACAAAAAAATATATATTGCGAAATTGGCCAATAATTAGTTCTTGTATCAGGGGCTACAAAATTCTTGAACAGTCCCTAAATCGAGTTTACGTATTTTCTACGGAATAATCACATCATTCTGAGTTAACTAATTGTCTGGGCTTGGCAGCACTGTATGCAGTTCTCCAGGTAAGAAGGCCTACAAGAAAATTTTTGATTCAAAATATATTGGATCAATTGGATCAGAGGTCAAAAAATTTTTAATGGCCCCTAAATCAAGTTTTTATATTTTCTACTAGCAGCGTTCACCCCGCTTCGCTGCGGTCACCCCGGAACGCAATAAACTTTGTTACTTAGATAATTTTTACTTTTTCGCTTTCAAGTGATATGATAAAAACCATAGAAGATTGCAGTAAATCTTAACATTATATCGCCTGTCATTTATGTTAACCCGCCCCGCTTCGCTGCGGTCATCCCGGTGCTGGCATATTGTAAAAGTGTCTGTAAAAATAAGCAAATCAATTAAAAAATTTTAAACAGAAGATTCAAGCTATTTTCCGCTGTATATCGCCTGTCATTTATGTTAACCCGCCGAGTGACACGGTCATGCGGGTTGCATATAAATACGTTTATTTTTACCTATGATGAACTAATAAAAAAGGATTTGTACGTTATGGACACTTGAATGGTCAATTATCTCAAGACACTGGTAATTAAAAATTAAAGTGATATGATAAAAACCATCTAGGGTCCAAATCCTAATAACCCCCCAAAAATGAAAGAAATTGGTTCAGCCGTATTAGCGTGATGAGCGGACAAAATATTGTACGTTCTCTTTTATATATATAGATGGAATAAGCACATCATATTGAGATAACTGATAGCTTGGGTTCGGCTACACAAATGTAGTTCTCCAGATATAATACGTGCAAGAGAATTCTTGATTAAAATATAACGGATCTTTCGATCCAAAAAGGAAATCAATCAATAAAGCCACTCAAAATACCACAACTGGCCCAGGGTGGCTCCGGAATCTGGTTTCTGTAGACTGAGTCCTATTGATCAATTGGGTTATGTTACTACAGTTAATGGAGTTGGCTGTTCCTTAACTTCGAGTGCCGAGCAAATGTTAAAATGCCTACCACAGTCTATTCCCTCATTATCGTTATGGACATATTTTAAACATAATTTTTACAACTATATCATTTACCTTTTAACCGTATTAAACTACCAGGGCAATCATAACTCTGGACCGCCTGAAGAAATTTCAACTAAACTTGGCACATATTCGTCTCATAATTTCGACAAATTGAAGTGGAAAAAAGTGGTGTATAAAATAATAAAAAAAATACCAATATTAATGTCGGATCTATAGTTTTCAGGCTGGCTAAGATGAATACTTACATTCCGGATACTGTTTAAGTCCACGTACGGCTCCCATTAGCAATACTAAGTGGAAAAGAGTTATTATTATTATTATTATTATTATTATTATTATTATTATTATTATTATTATTATTATTATTATTATTATTATCGTTATTATTATTATTATGAAATGCTGATCATCCACTATCTTCTAATATAAAAACTGATTTTGATTTGATTTTGAGTTTAGCCTTCCTTTCAGCAGCGAGGCTATATGAAACTTGGACCTAAACTTAACGTGAGATCTGAACCACATGAGCTGCTACCAGGGTTCTACCCTTCTAGAAGCTTCAACTCTTACACCTTGAACATAACTGAATGAGTTTGGGCTTCACAAATGTAATTCTGTAGCGGGAACAGAAACAAATTTGTTTCAGAACTGACAATACAGAGTCAAAAACTCAAATGACTCAACCATGAATCTGGAATACAATCAGGCAAATCCGTTTTTAGTTTTATTTCCTTTTCAAAACAACGCCAATGCTTTTTCCTTCTCCGTAGCTCATTATATGGAGATTAATTATTATAAAACACATGTTAGGTACTTCACATTTTACCTTTCAGCCTTCTAGCAATGTTTTCTTTCCCATGAATTCATCACCAATCTCTGTACGTTACTAACCTTTCTCTTCTTCAATTTTAGTTCTGTTTTTCTTTCTTTTATTTTGTCTGATTTTTCCTATTCTGCAATGAAAAGCGAAGAAATGTTTTTTTTTTTAATAAAAATGCATGAGGAAATATTAGTGACACCAATAAACAGTCTGGAAGGATTAGGAACTAAATCTATCATACTTTGTTTCCATATTGTGAAACTAAACACAACACCATGAGCAAAGTTATGTGGTTATACATAACACATATCACCAAATAGTTCTACACAATAACTGTGTCTTCATCCCATTTGCACTCATTCTCTTGTGTTAAAACCGTTACGTGATTGTATATATATATATATATATATATATATATATATATATATATATATATATATATATATATATATATTATATATATATATATATATATATACATATATATATATAGTATGGCGCTAAATTCATTGTACAAAAGCAGAGGAGTGATTCCTAAGAGTGAAACAAACAAAAAAGTTCCAATAAACTTAGGGCGAAAACCCTATCGTTTACGTGTTATAGGCTGCCGAAAACAGAAAAAAAGAAAACGAATTCAAAAGGTCCATAGCTCCAAAACTATGGGACCTACTGTGGTCGGGTCAAGACTTCACTTAGAAACTAGTATGTGCTCTATCCAAAAATACATGTTTTAGAATCCTAAGGTACTCACGCGACACTTTTTATGGAGGTAGTTGGAGAGTACTTTATTTCATAGGCCAGTAATGAAATTCGAACGTGTGTCCTACGTTCGCTAGGACAATGCAATATTCAACAGTCTTCACCAAAAACCCACATGAAGCATGGTACGGAAATAAAGGTTATTAATACATAAATAAAATCCACAAATGTTTAATCCACGTGAAGAAGAATATAATTTAGTACCTAAGCAACACAAACATAGTGTATAAACTATACACAGTTTTTTATTCAACACAGCCTATTTTCAAAATATTTATAAGTATATAGATGATAAATTATTGCTAGGTGCATGTTTACTTTACATGGGTTTTCATGCTTATGGCTACAAGTGCATCGTGATCTTGGCAGGCAATAATAGATTAAACTCTTTTAAGATTGAACTAAAATTATTTCTACTGTTAAATTGTCTCAGATAATGGTTAAACATCACACACACACGCAGGCTTGTAATCTAGATAAAACCAGTATAAGGATAAGATAACCGTACCATAACCTAGGAGAAAAGCGATTACATACGTACAAATAATTTAAAAAAACATATATAATGTCCAATCCATATTTTTACGCTGAGACCTTTTTGGTACACTAAGATGGATATTCAAATTGGGCACCCATCGCCATGAACATTGGGAAGAGGTGACAAATGTAATGTCTACACTGTAAAATATTGTTACTTAAATTCGAGAAAAGAATCCTCCTATTTGAGAACATCCGTTCCTTACCTGTGCACCAAATAATACATTCTTAAAGGTGAGATTTAAATTTTCTCATATTATTTTGAAAAATAATGACTCAAATGCGAGGAATTATATCTCACTTCTGAGCGTGCAAATGCTTTCTCAAATTTGAAAAAAAATATATATATTTTTTCTTAAAATTGACAAAGGGGCATCTGAGGAAACGAGACATATACAACCCCAATTTTGAGAAACACATTTATAAATAAAGGGAGAAAAAATGTGTTTCTCAAAAGCGAGAAACGGTGCAAGAAACAGGATTCTCAAATACGAGAAGGAGAAGCGAAAGCTACAAACAAAATATAAACATAACCCAAAAATTCAAACTATTAGTACATACATAATTTATATTAAATACACATCCACAATTACATTGTTAAAATATAATCCATTTAAACTTTCATTTCAATGCATGAAAATTACATTCTTTAATAACGAAACGTTTGTTTTACAACAAACCAAATATGTATAAGCAGCTAAATTCTGTAAAAACTGCCGAGAAACGAAAGTCCACATTTTCATTACACCATTATTGTCCATCTCTATCACTGTCTTCCTTAGTCTTGGAGCACAATCTTGGGACGTTAAATTTAGAAAAAAAAAACAACTAAATCTTTGAGTTTTACTGGGAAGAAACGGGAGAATCCCAAGAAAACCCACGCACACTGTGTTCATCCACCAGAAAACTCATTTCCCGCAATCTGGTAGCGAACCAATAACCTCATGCACAAGAGATGAACGCTCTACCACTGAGCTACCGCGGCTCCTACGTTAAGTTAAGAACACATGGGTACAGTTGCAGTATTTGAATTAATGAGATGACGCCAGGTATTTCCCTCTTTGAGAAAAAATTATCGCCATGGAGAAGAAAATTATCATCCATGGCAGGGATAACTTTTCAAGTTCTCTCTCTCTATATTATACGTGTGTGACGATTGGATGCATATATGGGTGAAATTCATACCTCCCGCCGGGAAAAATATTCGGTGCAGATTGAATATGATCCACATATTTGTAAAATTTACAGAAGAAATTTGTAATAATAATTATAACAAAGGTGTGGTCTTATGAAATTATTGTGTGCTCTTATATGTGAGATGCGTATTTACTTGAAAATATATTAATGAAAATATTATATTAATGCACGTATTCGCCCATACGGTATGTAGTGTTATATTAATAAAGGACAATGTAACGTGCTATTTTAACGAAAAGATAACTTTGTATCGTGAAAGCAGTGGTTTTCCAGAAACCTTGTTTACGCGTATAACCACCATCACTGTTGCGCCTGCTCTCTACGGACGCACCCCCGTGCGGCACCCTGCTGCAATCTTGCCCTGACTCGGTTAAATAGCATTCTTGATTTTTACTTGCCACCTAACACATTTTGGTAGTATTTTTGAACAAGAGCTCTTGTGAATCTACACCAGGGAATGCAACTGTACACCTCAAAAATTATTCCTGAAAATACAGAAAGTGAATTCACAAAGAAGTATATATTTTATGAATTTCTGTATGAATCCGTATAATCAATCTGCACGAAATATTCAATTCGCACAGTGACTATATGTCACAAATAACCTTAAAGCGTATGCCATTAAAAAGATGACTGGTAAGGAAAAAGGAGGCGCCAACCTATGCTAGGTGATAAGTACAGAGTACCTGTGCATTACAATTCCATGATAAGACTGTAAATTGCACTTTTTTCAACGCCATTTCCAACTACGCAGATAACTTATGTGTTCTTTGTTTCCGTATATAAGCTATTTTGCACCTTATATCGAATGGGAAAGGAAGTACAGCATATATATGCCTCCAAATTCTATTTATTGCTACATAACAAACAGGGTATTTATATTAATTGATCCATTTATTCTTTAATTGTGCTTTTACTGTAAACTCGGTGCAATTACTACAATAGTGTTCCACCAATAAACTACACGAAATTACATTACAGTATTAATCTTATTACAACACAGCTGATAATTTCCACGAATCTTGTCTGATCAAATCTATATGCTTATTTTCATATGCTGTTGACTTCCTCGACTCTTGTTGTGGTATGGTGTACTCATACGCCACCTCAGCCACATCGCCGTACTGCGTACTCATATGCATACGTACTCTGTTACAACAGAAATCCTTTATTTCATTTCCTGTATACTAATTAAATTCTAGCAATATTACATCTTAGTAAAACATAGTAATATTATTTGGGTAAGATTGCTACCGTTACTTTTTAATCATCTGTGATTTTGCAAATCACACACTATCTCGTTCTCATTTTTAGGAAATGACAAAATCTCATATATGGGTACCTGAAAATTTTCCTTGATCTCACAAATGAAAACATGTTTGAAAATAATGATAATTTTGTCTCAAATATGAGTAAAAATTATTTATTTTGTTTTGAACACGCATTTTTCTCATTTCTGAGCAAGTAAATTTTTAAGGGCGTAAGATGTTTGCGATTAGTATCAAGTCCTTAGTTTCTGTAACTGGGAAAACGGTTGACCTGTTTCAAATGCCTTTTGGAACGCATTTAGAACTTATCTCAGCCTGCCACTTTATCACCGCACTTTGATTGAAGGATGCATTGTAGGGGATAGAGTATTTCAAACCTTATACGAGAAGTAGTGTGTCTTGGGCATTTTCATTATTAAACTTCCATTGAAACGGATGAAGTAAGGAATAAATGAATTAAAATCATTTCTATAAACATATTCTCTCCGTGCAAAAAAGGATCATGTCAGTTTGTGTAAAATAGAAAATGAGTCATCGAAACAGTAGGAAAAACGATCATCAAATTCATTATACTTATTGTCAAATATTTGTGTGTATTATGTACTTGATGGAATCAAAAAAAAAAATAGAAGGCTAATTTAATTTGTGTCAATGATATAACATATCCACAAACGTCAGAAGGAGTTAACCTTCTGGACTCAGGAACCATTCCTCAAGCAAGACACCCCGTACATGAGTGCCATCTATAAACATCAAATTAAGGGTATCGTTGATGATATGGGAGTAGCTATCTTGCTTGAACCTTCAACTCTTACACCTTCAAAATAACTCTCTAACAAGGCCTCAAAAATACACTCCTGCAACGGGACGACAAAGAAATGTGTTACAGAGCTGACGACAAAGAAATGTGTTACAGAGCTGACGACAAAGAATCAAAAACTAACCACTCAGCCATTTAGGTGGAATTCAATTAGACAAATCCGTTACTACTTCTTCCAAATAATACTAATGTGTTACGTTTCTCCTCCGGACCTCATTATATAGAAATTAATTAATATAAAATACATGTTAAGTACTTCATATTTTACCTTTTTCTTCTAGCTGTTTTCGCTACCAGAAATTCAACGTAAATCTCTGCCCATGACTATAACTCTTCTTCCACAGATTTATTTTTTTCTCCTTTACTTTGTCGGATTTTCCTAGTCTGTAATGATCAACAAAGAAAATAAAAAATAAAAATCCAAAGGATAACATTGTCACTAATAATATAAAAGGAGATGCAATCTGAAACCTGTTTGGAGCTATCTGATACCAAACTTGTACATGCATTGTATATCTAAAGAAAAAAAACTATGGGTGCAAGAGCCCAGCACCATTTTAAAAGAGCGACAATTAAAAATAAACAGAAGTGGCTGAAAGTAGACTCCAAATTAATCATTTTTGTGGTTACTCCAATGAATGGTGACATTTTTATTCTGTGTAAGTTAAAGATCATCTCAATATGGGTCGAAACACCCCAAGTACACGTACTGACATGCAAAAATAATACCACAAATATATAGAAATCATAAATAGAACCAAACGACTAAGACATTTGAACATTTCTCTTTCTAGACTGCCCACGCCCTAAAAAATAAAAAATAGAAATTTGAAATGATATCATGTTCTCTTGACATTTGTAAATCAGAATATGCAATTAGACCCCTTAGCGTTATAGGTCGCACAAGTTAAAAGATATAAACAAATTCATATAAAATAAACTAGCTAAAACTAAGTTTTGGAAAGGTTCCACAAATTTCCATGTTGCAGGTCCGATTGTTTAGTTTATTAGACCAAATACGAATAAGTTAAAATGTACACGATTTCGATTTTGTGTATAAAGTAAATGGATAATAGAATGAATTCTGGATAGTATACGCAACCTTATATTTGTAATGTTGTTTCTGGTTACATAACATAGCATAATAACATAATCATATGACTTATAGATTTTTCACCGGGATTTACAGCAAGATATCCTCTATGTCCTAGGATCAACAAGCTTCTTACGTTAATCTCATAGAGGTTACTAGCTCTTCACATCATAGGTGCTCCGTTGTTTTCTTCCTTCATTTATTGTGAAATAAATAAAATGTATCTTAATTATAGGCAAATATAGTGGAGATACATCTAACAAAATAATCATTTTTTTATTTTTTTATTGTAGAAATAAGTGTTGCTTAATCCTGAGATCAAATGAAGTATTATATGATATAAAATTCTATCCGAAAGCAAACATGACGAGATCTTGAAAATTATTAATATTTATCTTAATATTTGAATTAAATTTGTTGTATTGTGAGTTTTATTATTATCATTATATAATTATTTTATCGTATTATTATTATTATTTTATCATATTGTTATTATTTTATTGATGTTATACTCAAACAAATATGATAAAATAAACAAACAGAATAAGTTTAGATAGATAGACATAGCGATAGAGATATAGAAATATATATTCCTCTGTTCGGACAATATTGATTATATATAACTTTAAAAATTATATGCATGTGCGACGTTATTGATTGGTGCAAGTTTACTTCATATGGACCATTTTTACTGACACTTTTTGGTACACTTAGACGTTTATTAAAACTCTTGATGTTGTTCAAGTTCAAATGGACTCCCTACTCCCATGGATGCTGGGAAGAGATTAAAAAGGAAATTTCCAAAATCACTGAAATTAGTGTCGTATCCATAGTTTCAGTAGTAGAGAAAGAAACTGAGACGTTTGATTATATTTAGCAGTCGAATTAAGCTGTCATCTCGGCAAGCCACTTTCATTAAAAAAGATATTCTAGGGGGAAAGATGTTTCAAAGTTTGTGCCAATATTATAGTTTCTTCTTCGCTTTTATCTTAGCGCTTTAAAAATGAAATGTGTAGCCTAAGGGAAATGTGTTCAAATTTGATTATATAAACCTACTCTCCCCGTACAAATAAAGAGACATTTCACCTAGTGTAGAATAGGAAAAGGTTAATCGAAACAGTGCTGTTTCCGATCATCGACACAAACTCTTTATATGATAAATGATGCGCTTAAATGATAAAGGTTTTATGTTACATTTTCGGAAACGTTGAATTCTCTCGGTTCGTGTACCTGTTATATGTTAGTCATGCTACTTAGTATATCATTTAGTGAGTCCTTGTCCCAGTAAAGGGTTTTGGAAGAGATGAAAGGTGTATGTTAACAGACACTTTTCTGAAAGTCAATTTTCTCGAAATCTACAGTTTGTTACATACCACCTTTAACCTTTAACTGCTTCAAATATCAAAGCTTTATCGTAATATGTCCTTGTTGAAATTGAAGGATCTAGTAAGCTAACCTGCTCTGTCCCAATAATATTACCAATTCGTGACCTTCAGCCTTCGCTGCAGCAAAAGGCTCCACACTGGGGTGTCATATTTATAAGGCAATTTTACGGGGTTCGTTGATGATAATGGAGTGTCAATACTGTTAGAAGCTTCAACTCTTTCACCTTCAAAATAACTTGATGAATGGAGGCCTCGAATATACACTCGTGCAACGGACCAGAAGCAAATTTGTTACGGAGCTGACGAGAGTCAATAACTTAAACAACTCAGCCCTTTAGGTGAAATCCAATTAGGCAAATCCGTTATCACTACTTTATTTCAATACAACCCCAATGTGCTTCCTTCTTCCGGAGCACATTATGTCGAAACTTATTAATATAAAATACATGCTAAATACTTCATATTTTAACTCTTTTGCTTCTAGCTGTGGTTTCTTTACCACGAATTCAGCGACAATCTTAGCCCGTGAGGAACCTTTATCTTCCTAAAATTTACTTTCTTCGTAACTTGCTTTGTGGGTGTTTTTTCCTACACTGCAATGGAAAACAAAGAAAATAAAAATTAAAACTTCAGGAGGAAACAGTGCCAGCAAAAATGTAAAAGGTGAAGTAATTTGAAGCCAGTCTCGAGCTATTAGAAAGAAAATTTGATAAAAATGTATGTATATATAAAGAAAAAAACTGTGGGTACAAGAAACATCTACCATTTCAAAGAGTAGTGTGGGAAGAGCGACAATTAAATATAAGCAAAAATTATATGACTGATATTAGTCACAAATGAAAACTTTTTGTGGTCACTCAAATGAATGGTGTTACTTTCTATCCTGTCTAAGATAGAGATCATCACCCAGTGGGTCAAAACACCCCAAGTCCCATAGTGACATAAAAAGCATCCGAGAAATACATAAATGTGAAAAATAGAACCAAGCATTTGTACATTTCTCACTTTCTAGTACCAAACAAATAGAGACTTGAAACGATCTCACGTTCTATCGACATTCGAAAATAAGATTATACAATTAGCAACCTTAGCGTTATAAGTCGTGTTAGTTAAAATATATAAAAAATACAAATAAATAAACTAACTAAAACTATGCTTTGGAAAAGTCCCACAAACTTCCAGGTCGCAGGACCGATTGTTTATTTCGTTAGACCAGATACGAGTGTATTAAAATGTACACGTTTTTCGGTTTTGTGTATAAAACTCTATAAAGTATAAATGGACAATAGAATGTATACTGAATAGTATACTCAACTTTCTATTTGTAATGTTGTTGTGGGTTACATAGCATAAGATAATAACTTAATCACATGACTTATAAATAAGGACTTCTATCGATTTTTCACCGGGATTTACAGCAAAATATCCTCTATGTCCTAGGATCAACAAGCTTCTTACGTTAATCTCATATATGTTACTAGCTCTTCATATCATAGGTGCTCCGTTGTTTTCTTCCTTCATTTATTGTCAAATAAATAAAATTTATCTTAATTATAGGCAAATATTATGGAGATACATCTAACAAAACAATCAAAACTTTAATTTTTATATTGTAACAATAAGTGTTGCTTAATCTTGAGATCAAATGAAGTAATATATGATATAAAATTCTACCCGAAAGCAAATTTGACGAGATCTTAAAAATTATTGAAATTACTGTTTACATTTGTATTAATTTTGTTGCATCGTGAGACTTATTATTATCATACGTTATAATCAAACGAACATTATAATAAAAAATATCAAACAGTATAACTTAAACAGATAGTGAGATAGAATGATATAGATATAGAAATGTATATCCATCTGTTTAGACAGTAAAAAAATATATGCATGTGCGACGTTACAGATTCGAGCTAGTTTACTTAATATGGATCTTTCTTTACTGACACTTTTTGGTACACTTAGACGTTTATTAGACCTCTCGATATTTTGTTTAAGTTCAAATGGACTCCCTATTGCCTAGGAGTTTGAGAAGAGTTAAAAATAAAATTTCGAATTCATAGTTTCAGTAGTACTGACCCGTTTGAAATATCTTTCTGAATATATTTAGTAGTCGCCTCAAGCTGTCATTCCGTCAAGCAACTTTGATTAAAAAACGATATTCTAGGGGTAAAGATGTTTCAAATTTATGCCAACATTAGAGTTTCTTCTTTATTTTCATCTTTACAATTTCAAAATGCAACGTGTTCCTTAAGGGGAAAGTGTTCAAATTTGGCTGTGCATATCTATTTTTCCCTTCTGGAAAGGAAGATATTTCAACTAGTGTAGAATATAGGAAAATGTTAAGCGAAACAGCGCCGAATCCGATCATCAATAAAGACCATTATGATAATCATCAAAGCTTTATGTGTCCGTGTTGAGATCCAAAGATCTACCAGGCTAACTTGTTTTGTTTCAATGATATAAAAAATGCACAACCTTCAGTCTTTGCTGCAGCAAAAGGCCCAAAGGAGGGATGTCACATTTATAAAGCAATTTATGGGGTTCGCTGATTATAATGGAGTGCCTATACGCTTGGAAGCTTCAACTTTTTCACCTTCAAAATACCTCGATAAAGAGAAGTTTAAGAAGTACATTCTGCAACGAACCAGAAGGAAATTTGTTACGGAGCTGACGAGAAAAAGTCAATAACTCAACCATTTAGGTGGTATTACATTTTAAAAAATCCGATATTACTTCTCCGAAATAAAGTCAATGTGTTACGTTTCCCTCTAGCTCATTATGTAGAAAATAAATTATATAAAATACAAGATAAGTACTTCATATTTTACCTCTTTTATTTCTACCTGTGGTTTCTTTACCACGAATTCAACGACAATCTCTGCCCGTGAGAAACCTCCTTCTTCCTAAATTTTATTTTATTTTTTCTTTGCTTTGTCGGCTTTCTTCTACCCTGGAATGGAAAACAAAGAACATAAAAATCCACGCGGAAACAGTGTCTGCAAAAATGTAAAAGAAGAAGCAATTTGAAACTGTCCGGAACTATTCGAAACCAAATTTGATACACATGTGATTTATATCCAAAGAAAATACTGCGGGTGCAACTGAAAACTACCACTTCAGCAGCGACAGTTAAAAATGGCTGAAATTACTCCCAAACCCATATTTTTTATGATCACTCAAATGAATAGAGACATTTTCTAGCCAGCGTAAGTTAAAGATCATCTCCCATGGGGTGAAAACACCACAAGTGTCCGTAGTGATATGTGAAAACTATCCAACACACATATATATAAATGTGAAAAATACAATTAAGCTCTTCTACATTTCTCGAAAGGAAGGTGTATATATATTCCAGAAAATTATTTTTCAAAGAATTTTCTATTTACGCATGACGAAAAAGAATGCAACGACACTAATCTCATATGAGTGACTTGATTTACATGATAATGAAATAATTTATAAATTGATTGTGTATAAAATAGCTCAGAGTGCTTTCATTTTTGCGAATCAGAAATAGATATTCTAAACATTTCAGAAAACACATTTTTTTTTTAATTTTTGTCATGATTTATTTTATTTGCTATTTTCTAAAAGTGAAATGATTTTTTAATAAGTTTTAAAATATATTATAAAAAACTGTGAAAGTTTGAGATCTTCTTCGGAATTATGAAGGTTAACTCTGGTACTCGAAAGTTTCGCTTTACTCAACAGCAAAAGTAAGTGATACCTAAAGGCTGATACGATCTATAAAATCAAACAAGATATCTAACTTTAGAAAACATATGATTTTAGAAATATATAAAACTAACAGTGGAATGTTGCAGGGGTTTTAAACTGTGCGGCTCGTCTTTCTGTTGAAGCGCCAAAGGTTTTCAGGGCAGGTGTGAGGACTTAAAAAAACATCCTACAAAGGAACATACTTATATTTCAATACACATACTCAAGTCTGCACCCTTCTTCTTTACTAATACACAGTGAACTAAACTTTTGTATCACCTTTGTTAGACATACGATCAGGGATAACCCTTTCATCTTTGTCTTGAATGTGTGTAAAACTTGTTAGATGGGCTCTAACGGTGCAAGTTTACATGTATGTATCTCTTTTATGTATCTCTTTTACTGATGTTATTATTATTATTATTATTATTATTATTATTATTATTATTATTATTATTATTATTATTATTATTATTATTATTATTATTATTATTATTATTGATACACTGAGATACGTATTAGTTTCCTTGATTTTGTTTAAGTTCAAATTTATTCTCTATCGCCAAATGGGTTGGAAGGAGTTGAAAAAAAATATTTCCAAGATGATTAAAATTAGTGTCAAATCCATAGTTTCTGTAATAGGGAAAACGGTTGACTCCTTTGAAAAAGCTTTTTAAACATATTTAGAACTTACCAAGTCTGTCATTTTGTCACGCCACTTTGATCAAAAGGTGTATTCTAGGGGGAAGGATGTTCAAAATTTACGCCAAAATTGGAGTTAACTATGTTGTTTTTTTTTTTTAATTTTTACGCTTTCAAAATGAAATGTGTATATAGGGAGAAGGGATACAACTTTTTCTATAAACTTATTATTCCCGTGTGAAATAGGAACATTTCAACTACTGTAGAATACGAAAATGTTCAGCGAAACAGCGCCGAATCCGAGCATATATATAGACTCTCATTATGATAATTATCGAAGCTTTATATGTAGTATGTCCTATTTGAAATCAAAAAATCTACTAGTCTAACTTGTTTTGTTCCAATGATATTACCAATTGATGACTTTCAGTCGTTGCAACAGCAAAAGGCCCTAAGGAGCGGTGTCACGTTTATAAAGCAATTTAAGGGGTTCCTTGATGAGAAGAAAGTGTTTATTCTGCTGAGAAGCTTCAACTCTTACACCTTGGAAATAGGGATGGTATCGAGACGAGACGAGACGAGACTTTGTACAGTCTCGGTCTCGTCTCGGTTGATAAATAACGGTCTCGGTCTCGGTCTCGTCTCGAGTAAAAAATCACCGTCTCGGTCTCGGTCTCGTCTCGGTCAACAGATGCTTGTCTCGATCTCGGTCTCGGTCTCGAGTACCAAGTCTCGGTCTCGTCTCGAAAGTCTCGAAAGTCTCGAAATAAATAGCGTGAAATTAAAATAGTGAAAGTATTATTCTCGTACAGTCTGTCGTATCCGCTTATTTTTTCCTTTCATTTTGACTTAGAATTATGATATGGTGTACCTCTTCATAGCCAATTTGCTAGTGCTAATGCTTTCCATGCGCGTATTCCAGGTTCAATGATCAGTGGGTATATCACCCTAAAACCCTAATAGAACCCATATTTCACTTTCAGCAATAGGCTTTGTCTCATATAACCTCAGAACTGCCTATACAATTAAACTCTATTAAATTAACTCCAGTACTGTACAGTAGTTTATTTCCTTCCTTTGAATCAGAATTGTTCAATACCTCCTAACGGATAACGTAACACATAGCAGCATGAATGTATTTAATCATACCGAAATTGAAATTTTACAGTTTCTCATTTATTATCCAATACATTCTGCTTTGACTGTCATTTTCAAAACAGAATATAACTTTCATTATCTTAACAAATAGGGTAAATTATTACTACAATATACGAATTTTGTTTGAAATTGATGAAATGCTTTATTACCATTTCACATCTCCGTGTTTAATTGACACTTTATAACACGTACGTCCTGAACCTTGTGGTGGGAGCTACTACACTCATCTTTGCTATGTGGGGTCTCGAGTTGGATTACAAAACAAGTTAGATTCAAAGTCCAATGTTTCGCACAATTCGCGTCTCATTTTAAGTGAATTCTGTTTATTATACAAGTTCATAAGGTCGTAATGCATTACGTAAGCACATATCCAGTGCCGTAACATAGAATAATCTTATTCCTGAGCTCTCAACGGTGCATGCAAACTTTATTCGAGAAAACTAATCTTGTTTTCCTTAAGTTGAAATTTTATATTGATTAAAAATTACTTGCGAAACATGGACATACATATTATATAAGTATATAGGTAATTCGAGTTATCTGTATCTATTTTTTTCTTACTCGCCAAAACAAGTGATTCTTAACTTTCTAGTTTTCTTTTGTGTTAATTTTCGTAGTTTTGCTGCAACATGATGGATTGAATAGTCAAAAATACTTTTTTCGTTCTACGACTTTCATTAAATTGTGGATCCATTTTTACCCTACCTTACCTAGTAAAAGTTATGTATATAGTCTTAGTTGAGGAACCAGTTTTTCGCTTCTGTAAAATTACGAAATTATGACTTGGTTTAGTTTACCTCCGAGGTTTAGATATAATAAAATCATCACCACCATCATAATCAACCATTATCAATCCATTGCTGGATGAAGGTTTTTCCAAGTCTTCACAACTATCTAACTTGGGCAATTCTTTTCCAGGTTACTCCTCAGTGGCTCTTGATTTCGTCACACCTTCTTGTATGCGGAGGTTTCCTAGGCTGTTTTTGTCTTGTGGTGTCCAGTCTAGAATTGTTTTCGTTCGTCGATCATAATTTCTTCTTGCAATACGTCCAGCACATTTTGCAGCTCATATTAAATTATTTCATTAGCACCATCAGTATTCATTTCTATATATTTGGGCTACAAATAGTTCGAATTCGCTACTTTCGGAGTAGAGACACGCTACTTTTTAATCTTCGAATCTGGCAACACTGACTGAATGATTTAAATCAACATAATGTGAGAACCCCCATTTGGTCTAGCGGCTAGCACTCTTGATTTCGGTTCGAGTGGTCTCGAGTTCGATTTCCGGTAGGGGTAAAGTTGAACGACCGAAGTGGTTCGGATTCCACTTATAATCATTAGCTCCACGTCTCCTTTAGCCGCCCTAGCATAACTGTGGGACGTTAAACTAAAACAAAACAAAACAAAACAAAAGTGTACACTGTGTATTACTAACTGTAAGTCCTTGAATAATTGCATATAGCTATGTGGTATGGGTCGAATTTGATGTGATCGGTGGTCAAACTAAATCAAATGATATGTAATTAGTGTGTAATTAGAACTTTTAATTAAACACGGTCTTAATCTGAAGTGTACACCAGGCCTAAGGCTTAGGAGGAACAACTAGTGTTACTGAAAATGTATCAGTTACAATTTGCATTTACGTGTATTGCTGGAACGAAGACTTTAACATTATAAGTAGCCCAAAGACTATGAAAAACGTCTTCTCTTGAAAGCATTCTTGCACCATAAAACAAACTACGAGTAATTTTAAAACATCTTGCAGTTCATCTACGTTATTTGTACATACTGTATTTAGAATAATATTTAGCAATTTATTTAAGTGGGCAACGCTGCTTAAAATAATGTAACTGCGACTTGTAATTAAAACCACCAAAAACTATTGTTGTAATGTTATAGAAGCAAAGGAAAGCAATAATCATTATAAAAAATTAATACAAATACGTCATTTTAAGCAGTATAACAATCACTACCAATGTGTTTGGTATCTCTGAAACGATGAGAAATAACAGTTGTTGTAAATGGCGTTATAAGCATTTAAGTCTTGTCGAAGCATGTGCATGATGAGACGTGATATGTCAGCGCGTTTTCGAAGTAAATCTTTAGAAACATTTACATTTTTCGTTTCTTGTAACTTTGTTCCCTCATTCATTCGAAATATATTATACCATGATCACAGTATTTGAAGCCAAGATACAGTTGATGCGCATTGCACCGTCCATGCCATTTGAGTTATTAGAAATTTCCAAAATGTTGATGATGTTAATGATTCTGTGTTATTCTTTGTCACACTAAATAATGTATGGGCTATTGTGGTTTTGTTAAATAACTAAATTAGAAATATGTAATACTTTACGTAGCGCAATTTGAGAAAATACAACTTTATTTTGCTTTTAGCAACATTGCTTATCTAGTGATATTGCAGAGTATCTAGAAGAATTTCCCAACTTGGTACAAAATTTCAGCATTTTTAATATATATATTTCGCAGATCATACGGGAGGGCTATAGGGACTATAGCCCCCCCTTAACGCGCAGGTATACACTGGATAAAATGAGTTTCAATCCTACTTTCTTTACACTGGATAAAGCGACAAACCATGGTTTAGCCCTTCCCTTGATCATATACTGGGTCCACGGATATATTTAATCTTTCCACGGAGATATCTCGAAAACGGTTGAACATAAATGAACCGAAGAAAAACTCAAATAGGAAATGCCATGGGGCACACTGAATGGTGTTGTCGCGGCGCCTCCCAGGGCCACCCTTCATGGGGTACCAGGGCCAAACTTTAACATTTTAAATGGAAACGTGGGACGAGTAATACCTCGTTCCATAGATCTTTAAAAAGTAAGAAGCGTTGTGGTAAAAGATTTTTCATATTGGTCACCGTATTCAAGATGGCCGCCATGATATGGTGCCTGTATCTGGTAAAAAGTCCAGTACCACTAATATGAAAACAGTTGGAGGTAAACAAACAGTCAGAAAGTGAAAGAGGAAAGGCATGGGGCGCGTCGATTACTGTTCTCGCAGTGCTCCACGGCTGCCTTTCAAGGGGGCCAAACTTAGAAATTTTGAACCGAAATATGGGTCAAGTGATACGTTGTTGGAAACATTTTGAAACACTAAACAGTATTGTATCAAAAGATTTTTCATATGGGTCACCGTTTTCAAAATGGCCGCCAAGACATGGTGCCTGTATCAGATAAAACGTCCAGTACAACTAGCCCTCTAATATGAAAATAGTTGGAGATAAATGAGCAGAATAAAACTCGTATAGGAAAGCACAGAGGGTATTTATCATTCCACGGCTCGAGTATAATGCAACGGAGAAAAATATTACTAAAGTATAATTAACATTATGCAAAAGAGAAAATGATAGAAAATTATCTTTCCGATCTCTGTCCGTAAGCGGGTGAAGCGGGAATGAATGGTAAAATCTCAAATGAGAACCTCACTTTTATTTACAATAGATATGGTTTGTCTGAAGAACTTGTGTGTACAAATGACTGGTACTATAATGAATAAAAATAAAGTGAAATAAGGTGAGAAAAATAAGGCGAAATTCAAGTTTAACAACATTTTGCCCGCCCCTTCGCCCCTGATAATTTAACGCAATGCGTGCAAGATCTTTGGGACATATCTGCATCAGTATGTACCTTTTCGTGACTAAGGATCACAACTGAAATTACCGTTGAAAGTTATTCGGAATGTAACTGTGGACATCTCAGTGAAACTCATATTCTATCACATGCAAGAAGACATGAAGGAAAAGAAGCTAACCAATATCATGCAGACGACTGTTGAACAAAAGCAACGTTTGAAAACTTTGTTCTAAAATTGCATTGTTCGACAAATTGGTTTCGCATTTCAGTTGATTCATTTTTGCATCAAACCATTGCCTGCAATCAAAATGCAAGGTACCATTTAACAAGAATTTTACATACTTTATCCCATTACAGAGACATTTATCTCTTATTAAACACATTTCAAATAACTTTGTTTCGTAGATACAATTTGCAAAAACTAAGGCTCTCATTTGCAATTTCACTGATCCTTTCCGCTTCACTCACTTGCGGAGTGAGGTTATGATAAATTTCTAGGAGTTAAATTTCTTCCTTTCCATTATGGCACTTTCACTCTAATCATCTTTTCGACTGTTGCAACATTCCCGAGCTATAGAATGATAAATTTCCTATTCGAATATTTCCTATTCGAATAATTTTTTCTGGTGTTTTCATATTAGTGATACTGGACGTTTTACCTGATGCAGGTACCATGTCTTGGTGGTCATTTTGAAAACGGTGACCCATATGAACAATCTTTTGCAACAGCTCTATTCAGTTTTTAAAGATATGTTGAACGAGGTATCACTCACCCCATATTTCCATTTACAATTTTGAGGTTGCGCCCTGGGCCTCCATGAAGGGTGGCCCTGGAAGCCTCCGCGACAATATCAATCGATGTGCCACATGACATTTTCTATTTGAGTTTTTGTTCGGTTCATTTATGTTCAACCGTTTTCATATTAGTGGTACTGCACGTTTTAACTGTATCTAATAGAGGCAACATGTCTTGTCGGCCATTTTGAATACAGTGCCCGATATGAAAGATCTTTTGCCACAATGCTTTTTAGTTTATCAAGATCTATCGAACGAGGTACCACTCAACCCTTGCTTCCATTTAAAATTAAAGTTGGGCCCCGGGAACCTATGCAGGGCGGACCTGGGTGGCACCGCGACCATATATATATATATATATATATATATATATATATATATATATATATATATATATATATATATATATAGAAAGAGAGAGGGAGAGAGAATTCTATTTGCATCAGCAGTGGATTTAGTTTCTGGAGAGGCTTGAGAAACCAGTAAGAATCATTTGCGTTGTACGTGCAATGCAAAAAATTATCACAAATTTATTTCGGGAGGGGTTTGAGCCCGATAGCCCCCCTAAATACGCCAATGTACATCAGTCAACCGCTCTCATATTATCTAACACAGCAACGAAACAAAGTTTGAGTGAAGGCAATTTTAGTATATATCAATATCAATATTCGAGACGAGACCGAGACTTTCGAGACTGACCCAAGTCTCGTCTCGGTCTCGTCTCGATTTATAGAGGTCTGTCTCGGTCTCGGTCTCGTCTCGGTTTTTAAAAGTCCGTCTCGGTCTCGGTCTCGTCTCGAATTATCGAGACGAGACCGAGACGAGACCGAGACTAGTCTCGGTCTCGGTACCATCCCTACTTGGAAATTACTCGCTGAGTGGGGGGAGATACAAAAATATACACCTCCAATGGGACCAGAATTTTTTTTTTTTTTTTTACCAAACTGAAGAGAGAGTCAGTAAATCAGTCATTTAGGTGAAATTCAATTAGGCAAATCCGTTATTACTATTTCCAAACAAGGCCAATGTTTTGCATTTCTCCGTAATTCATTATGTTAAATCCAATTAGTACAAAATACATGCTAATTACTTCATATTTTACATATTTTTCTTCTAGCTTTGTTTTCTTTTTCCATAAATTAAACGACAATCCCTAACCATGACTAACCTTCTTCTTCTACATATTTAGAAATCAATTTACCGGTGATCGTTGATAATAAGAGATAGTCTATCCTGCTAGAAGCCTCAACTCTCACATTTTGAACATAAATCGCTGGTTGGGGGCTTCTTAAAGTACAATCTTGCAACGGGGCCAGAAACATATATTTTTTTACGGAGTTGATGAGAAAGGGTCAATAACACAAGCGACTTAGCCAATTAGATTCAATTAAATTAGGCAAATTCGTTATTACTTCTTCAAAACGTCAGTGCGTTACCGTTCTCCCTAGCTTATTCTATGGAAACTAAATTATATAAAATGCATATTTGGTGCTTCGTATTTTACCATTTCGCCTTCTAGCTATGTTTCATTTACCACGAATTTAACGATAATCCCTGTTCGTAACTAGCCTTCCTCTTCCTTAATTTTATTTACAATTTTCCTTTAAGTTTTCGGCTTATTCCTAGTCTGCAATGAAAACAATAAATAAATAAAAATTAAAAATCAAATAGGAAACCGTGTCACTAAATTTAAAAATTTGAAGCAATTTAAAACCACTCTGGAACTATTTGAAACCAAACTTGATACGCATGTGATTTACGTCCGAGAAAAAATATTACATCTATAGTGGTTGTGGGAAGGAGTGTCTTGTGGAGATAATCAAAAATGACTAACATTAATCTCAAATCCATAATTTTTGGAGTCACGCAAATGAATATTGATATTTTCTATCCTGTCTAAGTTCAGCTCGCAGTGGAGAAAAACATCCCTAGCGCCTCTAGTGAGATGTAAAGATAATTCCACAAATACACACATAAATAATAGAACCAAGTTTTCGTACAATTTAAACTTTGTAGGGTCAAAAAGAGAGTAGAAATTTGAAACAATCTCAAGTTTTGTTCCAGTTCGGAAACTTGAATTCAAAATTAGCAACTTTAATGCTGAGAAGAACTTGCCAGGCAAAAGCTTCTTTGGGGGGCGATACTATATAGAACTTGTTTTCAGCACTAAAATTCAAAATTTAATTTTCTAGTTTTTTTTTTTTTGAATTTACCTACAAAGTGGAAAGATTTCATTTTTTAAAAATATAATATAAGGAAGGGTTTGAACTACGATGAACTTTATACTGAATTTGTAAATATCAGAGAAAAATGTTAAACAAAGACAAATTCTATAGGAATCTGAAACTCGAAAAATCAAGTTTGTAATTTTAGCTCTGAAAAGAAGCTATATGCGATATTATTTAGGAAAGTTTTGCCCTGCAAGTTACTCTCAGCACTAAAGTTATCTATTTCACATTGTGATTCTAAATTATAAAAGAACTTGACATTCTTTTCAGATGTCAATTATTTCTGTGGCCCAACAAAGTGATAAACATACGCGAACTTGCCTCTTTATTCGCATTCATATTTTTGCTGGGATATGAATGCGACTTAGCTAGTGCCTTAAGAGGCAAATGAGTCACTGTTTAGTGTATTAAATAGAAAAAAGGATCAACATGCAATCCTAATTTTTCCTTGTCAAGTTCCAGACGTTCTCGTTTTCTAGGAAGCATTTTAGAATACTTTGTTGGTTTTCACTAAGAACAACTTAGCAACCTAATGTGTAATATTAACGCACCTGCAAAGCTATTGTTCGCTATGAACGGGTAGAATTGACATTTTAGTAAAAAAAAAAAAAAAAAAAAAAAAAACATAGAATGTTAGAAAATTTGAAGAAGGGCTTTGAAGAATATGGAATAAAATTAAATGTTAGAAAGAGAAAAGCCATGGTGATTGGAACGAAGCAGTCTGGGTAAAATATAAAAGCAGGATGGGAGAAAATAGAACAAGTGAATCTTTTTCGATATCTGCGTAGTATTCTAATGAAGTGCGAATATCAAATAAAAGCAAGAACAGGAATGGCGAAATAAGCCTTTAGGAGGAAGAAAAGTCTTTTTTATGGGACATCGAATAAAGAGATGAGAAAAAAGACTTCGTGTGGAGTGTTGTACTGTATGAGTAGAAAGATGACAATTACGTAAAAGTGATGAAAAACGACTGGAAACCTTCGAAATGTGGATGCGGAGAAAAATTAGCTGACTTTGATGTCCTTTTCAGCAGCTAGGCTGTATGAAACAGGACCTACTGATTAACGTGGAATCCGAACCACAAGAGCTCCCGTCGGGAATTGGAGAAAAATGGGAAGAATTAGTTGGGCCCAGCGGAAGACGACTGAGAGTGTGCTAGAAATGTTCGCAGAGAATAGAACAATTTTATATATTTTTAAGAGGAAGACAAACTGATTGGGACATTGCCTAAGAAGGAACCAAATCATGAGGGACGTGCTAGAGGGTATGACGGCACGAAAGAGAGGGAGAGAGCAAAGGAGGCTACAATTAATGGACAATGTAAAACAGAAAGATCATACGTGAAGACGAAGAAGTTAGAGGAATAACATGAAGCATGGAAGCTTCTCAGCTGTGGCAAGTAACCTTCCAATAATGGTAGAATACCTATGACGTTGATCATTATTTTCACATATACCAACTACTTCAATTTATATGGGATTCATCAATTTTGGTTTAGAGGAGATACCTTACTATATGCATGCGTTTTAAATTAGTATATCAGAACAATTCAGATTTGATAGTTTTCGTGTTTACAACAAGAATTACATCTTTTGTTGACGGTAATTTAATTGTCTATACGTAGGAAAAATTACATTACTATTGTACTCCATAATAACAGGAATCGAAAATGAATATACTTACTGCATCACAAAATACTGATTTCGTGGGATTAATGGAAGGCCAGAAACAACGAGAGTACAAGCGTCATATAAAGTAAGACCACATAATCTGTGTCGTAACTTCTGGGTGTACATATACATCTTAACGCTACACACTGTGAAGACGAAAGGCTGATTTCTGCATGAGACAAACGCAGATATTATAGAACTTGTCTATATGTAGAAAGAAAATCGATTCTAATGTACTCTATAATAACAATAATCGAGAATACAAATAATAAACAATACTTACTGCGTTATAAAATGCTGATTTCATGGAATGAATGGAAGGCCAGATGCAATGAAGTTACAACCGTCATATAAAGTAAGACCATGAAGGGATGTTGGAATTTCTTTGTCTACGTCCAAAAGATATACATCTTAATAGTACACACCATAAAGAGGAAAAGTTGCTTTTGCACGACACAAACGAATTTATGATAGATCTTCATATTTTACCATACATTCAGCAGACAGACCTAGGACCATGAAGTGCACAATCTGTAAAATTAACAAAAAAAGAAAAGAAAGAAATATATTTAGATAATAATTACAAATGTCATATTGCTTTGTGTCCTCAGGTGAATACTTATAATTACTGCTCTTTATTAAAATTTACTTGTATTAGCACTACAGTGTGTTGGATTAAATTTGGTAGTTACTAGTTGAAGAGGAGCAGGAAATATTGGAGTCAAAAGAAAATACAATAGAAATATTACCAAATGATATAACAATTACAACAATGAACAAGGATTTTAGTAAAACAAAACAAAAAAAAATCAAATACTGCGATCTTGGCCAATAATTAGTTCCTGTATCAGGGGCTACAAAATTTTTGAACAGCCCCTAAATCGAGTTTACGTATTTTCTACGGAATAATCACATCATTCTGAGTTAACTAATTGTCTGGACTTGGCAACACTGTATGCAGTTCTCCAGGTAAGAAGGCCTACAAGAAATTTTTTGATTCAAAATATATTGGATCAATTGGATCACGGGTCGAAAAATTTTTAATGGCCCCTAAATCAAGTTTTTATATTTTCTATGGAATAAGCACATCATACTGATTTAACTGGTAGCTTGGGTTCGGCTACACAAATGTAGTTCTCCAGATATAATACGTGCAAGAGAATAATTGATTGAAATATAACGGATCTTTCGATCCAAAAAGGAAATCATTCAATAAAGCCACTCAAAATATCCACAACTGGCCCAAGGCGGCTCCGGAATGATGTCGTCCCACTTGCGACAGTTCTATTAGCGACAGGAACTGTTAACTGTCCTATGAGCGACCGATTCGATCTGTTAACTGCCCTATGAGTCACCGATTCGTTCATACTAAGATAATGAAAGAAGATAAGGTTCTCCCTTCTTTAACTTGTTTCATGCTAATGTGATTTAGAACCTAACAAAATGTACTGTGAAAAATTTCGCTCTACCTGAATTTAATACGTGAGACTGCTCTCATTACATTAACAATATTTTATACGTTTTCCCTAATATTATATTTTTGAATTAATTTCTATGAGTACACTGACTATATCAAGGGGAAAACTAACTTAATATTTAGAATAGCTCCATCTTTGTCTATGATTCTAATATAATTAAAAATTTAATGTTAAAATGTGCGGAGCATAAGTTTAGATTGAATATGTTTATGGTATAAGAATATGTTTATGGTATAAGAAAGAAATCAGAAAGAGGTAGGGACGCCCGAAGAAAATTTTCTACGGAGGGGCATCTTCATGGTTGCTGTATCACGTCTGGTATATCTGGTATTTAATATACGTGGTTTACTATATTACGTATACATTTTCGTGAGCCAGGGGGGCGATCCCTGCCTTCCCATCGGGCGCCCATGGAAAGAGGGTGTTCACCACTTGAGGATATCAAAGAAATCTGAAAACATCGAAGAAATTATTACACAAGTAACAAATCTCTCGCAGGACTCAACAGTTCGTCTAGTTATAAGGAATTATTTCAGATTGCTATACGACAAGCTTTTATGTATAAGTCAAAACAAGAGAGGAAGGCAAATTAAGCAATTAGTTTACGTTTTAGTAGCTTACAATAGGGAGGAAGATAGTTTAAAGAGTGTGTTTACCTTTTGGATTGTTTAGAGTGAACTGCATTATAATTGGTGAGATTGGTTGAGAATACCCAATCGGATGTAAGGGATCTCAAAAGCTGTCTTTTATCATTGACTTTTTGTTTTCATTTTATTTAATGTCTTTGGAAGTCTAAAAAGTAGATAGTTGGCGAAACTGTTACATGTTTAAGTTTTTTTAAAAATAAAATATATTACTGTGCTTAGTGAGTAATTAGATTTGAATCAAATTAAGTACAGAAAACAGAGCTTTTGAAGAAAGAGGATATTACAACTGGATTTTCAATAATTACATAGGAATATACTTTCCATTGGAAATATCCCTGTTGTCTCGTTAAGTTATTTGATATGTTTTATGACAAATCTAACTCAAAACTAAAATAAGTTATTTGCACTCACAGTAGAGGGGAAAATATATTTGATGAACTGTATTACTGGCACGTACATTTTTCGTAGCAAGGTTGTTCGGGCACTAATAACGCCAGAGGCAAACCTATTTCACGAGAGGGAATCATATCATCTTCCATCATCTCAATGCAAATGAATCGGTCGCTCATAGAACAGATAACAGTTCCTGTCGCTAATAGGACTGTCGCTTCTGGGACTAATTCTCCGGAATCTGGTTTGTGTAGACAGAGTCATGTTGATCACCTGGGTTATGTTGCTACAATTAACGGAGTTGGCTGTTCCTGAACTTCGAGTGCTGAACAAATGTTAAGATGCCTACCCCACTCTATTATCTCATTATCGTTACGTACATACTTTAAACATAATTTTGACAACGATACCATTTACCTTCTAACCGTATTAAACCACCCGGGATACATGACATTCAAGCACATTAACATTCCCTAAATTCTAAAGTGATTTGAGAATGTTAACTACGACATGTGATAAATGACACAATCCTATTGGATTATAATTGACAGACGTGTTTAAGCAAACACTGTTTACAAAGCAATCAAAATCTTAACCGAACACACGCAACAAATACAATAGTATTGATAAAATAATAATAAGACAAAATTACATAAGACTATATAAGAAAACACAACAATAGAAACTTTGAGATTCTGTGAGGAGGAGTGGAGTTGGTGAAGCCACAGTTACACGTGTGTTGCGTAGAGATATCGTCATCAATGGTTAGTCATATACGAGAAGAAAATTTTAACTTTTCAAACGAGACGTGCAACAGAAAAGTATGCTTCGAATTTGAACGTTAGAAAACTAATTACGCAGTTTCGTTATGGGTTTGTGGCTCATTAATTCAATATTATTAATTCAACACATTTATTTCAATTTTCTAGTTTGCTTTTCATTACTCGTAATTTCTCTAAAGCTGAGAAACTGTTAACAACCATAAAAAAGGAATATGATATTACAGTAAATCATGTTTAAGCGCGCGACATTTGATTCCGGATATAGTTCCTCACTATTAAAATTTGCTAATTTATGAAGTAACAACAGCAATACAGTTACCTACAGGGTTTCAAAGTAACCACCAAATCAACATTATTAATATCTCCGGTAACAGCATGTTAACGTCTTTTGATATTTTTTTCAAGACATGTCTTTTTTTTTCTTTAAATATTATCCGATTATCAAAAGTATGTCAGCTTAACTCTGGACCGCCTTAAGAAATTTCAACTAAACTTGGCACTTATTTGCCTCATAATTTCGACAAATTGAAGTGGAAAAGAGTTATGTATAAAATAACAACAACAACAACAACAACAACAACAATAATAATAATAATAATAATAATAATAATAATAATAATAATAATAATAATAATAATAAAAATAATAATAATAATAATAATAATAATAATAATAATAATAATAATAATAATAAATGACTAATAATAGTGTCGGATCTGTAGTTTTCAGGCTGGCTATGATGAATACTTATATTCCGGATACTGTTTAAGTCCACGTACGGCTCCCATTAGCAATACTAAGTGAAAAGAGGTTATTATTACAAACATCCATAAACAACCAAATTTTGGAAAGTTATACAGCAGTAATAACGCAATTAACAAAACAAGGTAATGCGCATCCAAAGTACCTTTATGTCAAGTACTACGACGTACGAAGAAAGTTGTGAGCAAATGGAAACTAGACTATTTTTTTCTAACAATATAATTTCTTAAAAGTGTATAATCAAAGGGCCCCTGCACGGATGTTCAGTGGTAAAGCGCTGACATGTGGTGCGTATGTTCGCTGGTTCGATCGCTGACCAAGTAAGATTGTGGTGGAGAACATCGTGTCCGTGGGTTTTCTCGGGGCACTTCCGTTCCCTCTCACTTTTCATTCCACCAGTTCTTCCATTATTATTCAACTACTTTAATCGTCGACTCTATTCGCCGAAAAAGCATAATTGTGGGAGGTTAAACTAACAGATTTCATGTCACTTTTAATAGGAAGGGGTCGTGTGACACGTTTTGAATTCATTTTCGATAGATGCATACGTCTCATGATAAATCCAACTTACTTCTAAACATTTAATAACTATTTCCTTCATAATACATGTTTATTAACTTACAATTGCTTTTCCAAACATACAAAGTGCCGTTTTCTCATTATATAGAGAGTATAAGTGTATTCAAAATTTAAGTCATTTGAGGTGCCAATTAATATTATTAAATTGAGAATTTTTTCCCATGGGTTATTTGGGCTATATTCAACTTTTTTTTTCTCTCGTACCCTTAGATACAGTTCGCCATCCAATTGTATACCCCTGAAGCTGTTTAAAGAAATTAAATCGACAGTAATTTATTAAACTTAATGCAAATGTTTATTAGAAAGGGGGAGGGGTAGAGACAGAACAAAAAGGCAATTAGTGTACCAATCAAAAGACTATTTACAAGGGAATAAAGTGCACATCCGGAAAAGAAATAACATGGAAAAAATTCATAACATACGGAAGACATCCAGTTCTACTAAGGAGCATTTTCCTATCATCGTCCCTCATAGTTCGTACACTGAGGACAATGTTAAAAATTCAAAAACTAAAAGTAACTTTAGAAATAACATGTTAATGAGATGACTGAACTTTTTTCCGGGACACCAACTCCTCAATTGTTAGTCGAATCTTCCACAGTGCGAGAAACAGAGCTGATTTTGTATTTAAGCAATTTCTGTAGTTCTTTTTTATTGATATCAATGCAGAGAGACAATGTTCATACAAATATGTTGATGGAAATGGAAGAAATTGTGAAATAGCACTGTCAATAATTTCATAGTACTCTTTTCGAGCATAAATACAAAAGTCACAAATTGACAAGTTATCGAATTGCATTTGCAGCGAACTGTCAACAGACATTTCCAGCAGACCCTCAGAAGCACCATTACGTCCCCCCAGAAACATCTTTGCGCACCCCCTGTTGAATAGCACTGCTTTGGGATGACATATCGTAGAACCGTTTTAAGAGTGATATTTAAAAAAAAAAAAAAAAAAAAGACCTAGAAAGTCGAAAAGAAGATGGCCGTTATATATGTGTGTGCTTTCTCGCTGTTCTACCATTTCGTCTTAAATATTCATTTACCAATTCTACAATTATTTTTTACTCGTCTGCTTTATCTTGAAAGACATAGTTGTGGGCCAAAAATTAATAATTCTCAATTTTATTTCATTCACGTATTCGGGTGAATTGCTTAGTTGTAATTTAACAACGCAGTTTGGCAACACAAAGATTAGAAGATTGTCAGTGAATTTTTGTTATTTTATCAAAAAGTCTTTGAAGACCTTATCAACCAATAACTTCAAAAGAAATAACTTCTACTAGCATATATGGGGGTTTGATTACCAAAATAATAATAATAATAATAATAATAATAATAAAAGACAGAAACTTGTTTTCGGCTAGCTTGAGCTCCTTCCCCACGTCACCCCCTTTGCTCGACCTACGGCCTTGCGTCGCTTATATTTGAGCCTTTACATCGAGTGAATTTCGTGCATTTGCTCTTAATAATTTCTGGATTTGACCAGCTGGGGGATTCACTTCCGAGTCCTCAGCGTTATCTCGGTCTACGGCCTCGCAACTCTTAAATTCACAATTCTAATGAATTTCAAGTTTATTTTCCTGTTTGAACTATCTACATAAAAGATAAAGATTTTTTGTTCTAACAAACGCCCATTTAAATAACATGCGAATTCCTTCTACCCCTGCGACCCCTGTGGGTCATTTTTCCTGTGGGTTAGTCTCTGAAGACTACAAGCATGCCTAATATCAGCATTCTAATCCTGCCGGAAGTGCCAAAACATTTTGGGGTGTAGAATATGTGTTACATATTTTAACGTGGGTAAGATTTTTCAGTTACTCACAAAACCAATCTAAGTTGAAAATTTTTATTGTTGGTGGCCTACTTAGGTAACGCTAACGGAAACGTACAAGCATAAAACATTTCAAGTTTCTATTCCAATTCCAAGTATTAGTCAGGTTCACTATGTAATTTCGCCGGAAATTGTTGGAGAGTATGAAAAGTGTACATTTTCTGAAAGATTATAGTATAACCAACAAGAAAAACAATGTTTCCATTTTCTACGACTCCTACGTGGGCGCCATCTTGGATTTTAGAAAATGGCTGACGTAAAAACAATTTTTGTTAATATCTGAGCTTCTAAACAACATAAAAATATAATTTTGACAGATAAACATGCATTTTCCGAACTAGGGAATCCAATGGTATCGAAATAAATGATCTAGATTAAGCGACAAACTATGTTGATTTATATCAAATGGCTTTTTATACAAATTTCCTGACACCAACAACATAAGGTTTAATATTTTTAATTTTATAGCAACTACAGAGTCTTTACAATGCATCGTCGTCATTGTCATCATCAGTTTCATACTGTGTTTGGGTGTCTTCATCATTTGTACACTCACTGCCGCACTGGCAAAGATCGATGCATGATAACGTAGGTTTATTTGCTCTGCAAGGACACCTTGCAGAAGAACAGTTTTTTTTTTTTTTTTTTGCATTGACAATTAATCATCTCAATTATTGCCTTTGGAGCTGGAAGAATATCTGTCATGGTTGGTTTCAACTGGCCATCGAAATCTTTGTGATAGCCATTCTTCGTGGGATCTTCTGATGATCTTGCATAGCGATGTTAGTCTGTCCCAACAGCCTGGCTTGGATGTGTATTCTGAGGACATGCTGTTTGAGAGCTTCTAGTGTGGGAGGTAGCTTGTCACTTTCTGCCATATGCTTGCAAAATAGATGCCATCGCAGTTCGATGATATTGTCGATATAGATGCCTTTGGGGCAATAAGCTACACAGAGGAAGCTAGCAAGACTTGACAACATGGTATCGGACACTTCTGCTTCTGTTGAAAGCATCTGCAGTGAACTGATCACATCTGGGTTTGCTTTTATGAAAGATTGCAGCCAGGTTGCTTTACCTATACGAGAGAACCGTCCAGTGTTGTCGGCTCCAGTGAATGCATGGAAAGCTGGCAAACCCTTTGCTCTTTCCGGCCCTAGTGCTCTTCTTATTTTCTCTATGTTGATTACTCCAGAGACCATTGAAATCGACGTGTTCTTCAGCATGAGGTCATAGTTAGCTATAACTAACACCAGGACATCAGTATCTGGGGAAAAGAAAACCATCTTTGCATCCGGCGAGTTTCGTTGTGTTGCCAGGACAGCTTGGTAGATCAACAGTGTGTCTGCTTCTTCATGATTGTTTTCGTCGAACACTAAATCTTTGTTGCTCCTGGTGCGCCCTAAAGAAGAAATAATGATGAGTTTTTGTGAGGAACTATTGTACTCTAGAATCTTAGCAGCAAGATAGTTTGTCAGGTCTGCCTTTGTCTTGTCATGTGAAAGAAACCTGTTCATTGGGATGTGTTTAATGTTTGTGTCATCTCTGATCTGATACTGAATTGGTGCTTTTCCTTGCCTTCTTCTATCCCTAGTAGTACTTTTCAGAGAATCTTCTCTGTATGTATCAAACACAAGGATGATTTCATCATAATTTCCCACGAGAGACATAAGACTGCTATTGAAGGAAGCACCGAGATCTTTGACCGTCGCCATCGTTGCTGGTTTTTTGGCCATCTTCTGAAGAAGAACCATCCCATCTACCAGGGCGATCCTACGGCTTGGAGCATCTGATGTTGTGTCCATCCAATCCTCTGGCTGCACATCTTCCTTTAATGTTTGTGCTGTTGCCAAATTGTTGACGAGACTGATCAGTTTCGACTTGTCAAGGCATGGCAAGATTGTACTATCTGGAGCAAAAAGAGCTCTTGGTGTCACAGTGAATTCGTAGTTCTCAATTGCCTTTTTCTGATTAATGTCTCTGGTGGACCTTGCCAAGACCATCATTCTGCCATATAAGTTCCTGGTCTCCTGTAGATCCACAGTCTTGTCTCGGAGTTGTACTTTGGTTTTCTTATTTGCCGACATAAACATCTTGTGGTTCTCCTTCTTTACTAGTGCCCATAGACTAACATCCCCATTGATTCGCTCCGACACGTATTCTTCGTACACCTTTTGGCCATTCTCATCTGCATTCACGATCATTTTTACATACTCATCAGGGATGAAGGTATGAATGATAATATTGTACATATTGTCACCTACAGCAGCAAATGGGTTTCCGTGTTTCAAAACTGCTTCCTTTATCTTGTCTATAACATGATGATTCTTCTTGACTGTACTTGGCCCAAGTTCATGATGCTCTCTGGTTTTATCACTGTCTACATCAAACTGACTCGTAAACTCACTGATAACACGGGAGAGTTCAGGTGTGACCATGAAGAATCTCTGTCGAGCATTGGCATTGTTCGAGATGCCGACAATTCCAGAATGAATTTTCATGAGCTTGTTCAGATGCTCGCATGCATGGTCCGCTCCGATGGATACAAAGGGGACATCATTTTTCGTCCCTGAAATGTTATCTGCTTTCAGTTCTGTCCATGTTTGAGGGTGATTGCTTCTAAGGTCATGCATGTCCGTGATGTATCTTGGCCAGAGTCGTTTGTATTTGATCCAGTCAAATGCAAAGAAGAGCTTGATGAGCTGCTCTCCAGCTTGAAGATAAAGCTCAAGATCTGCATTCCGAGTTGCAGCGACAAACATAAGAAATGCTTCTACTCGCTGTAGGTAGTTCATGATTGACTTAAACATTGAATTTTTGGATCTCTGTTTCACCCATGTATGGAACTGTGTGCATAAATCACTAGTGAAGATGGCCTCAAGTAGTGTGTTGTTTGCTTGTTTCATGGACTCACTTTTTGTGTTCTTGTTCCTCTCAGAACAGGCAGCTTCAACTCTCTCTGTTGCCATCAAACACACCTGCTTTAGCTTCGGATTATCAATGAAGAATTCATCCAGCAACATTTCATACAGAGCAATATATGTACACGTATGGGCACGAGGAGCACGCTTGTAATGGGTACATTTCAAGATTTGCCTTGTTGTTGCAGACCCATACACATCAGCTTCTATCCACGCATCATCAATACCTGAGCTCTCTATAGAGGTGCCCAGAGCACGTAGGGCGGCCATAACAGCATGTAGCTCTCCCAGTCGCGGGACAACTGTGCGTTTCAGGTCAGGTCTGGCATCTAGCAGTTGGACCACCTTCTCATACAGAGCCATGTCAAATGAAATTACAGTAGGATGATCTTCACCAACAGTCAACTTCCTCAGTTCACTCGCTTGCATGATCACAGTCAGCAGCGTTGACCACTCGTGTGCCAGCTCTGGTAGCAGTGGTAGGGCTCCGATGTGGGTAAGTTGCTTGCTTTCGGAAAACATTGAGTTGTATCCTGCCCACCCGGGAATAATGCTGGATGCTTTCTCTTGCTTCAATCTGGACATAGCAGTAGCAACAATCCATCCAAATTGTGATTATTGGTAGGAACCTGATATATTCTGGCTTATGACAAAGTGTTCTGTTCTCGGGGTGTGCCGTGCTTTTGGCTTATCACAGTGCATTATAGGTACATGGTATGGAATGACAGATAAAGTGTGGGCATCAGTTATCTTCAAGGGTGGTGCATCAGTTATCTTCAAGGGTGGTGCAACAGGCTCTCCAAGAACATCTGCTTTCTGATATACAGCAGTTATAGTTCCATGTGTTGTTCCTTTCCCATCAGGAGTGTCCTCTGCAAAATCTGTGTTATCGACTGCAAAGAATACCAAGGCACCCTTCTTTAAGAAAGGTGGTACATACACACCTTCTAACTGTCGCGTGCTTTCTACAACAGCATTGGCCAAAGCAGTTTCCAAATGTAGGGTACGGTCATAAGGAACACAGTATCCATGTGAACTGAGAAGATTCATCAACTTCTTATCGCGGGTGTTCTGATAAACTGATAATATAATATAATTTTAAATCTAAAAAACGCTTATTAAATAAACCAGATTGATTGAACGGTCGTTTCTAGTTTGCGTGATACAACTAAGTATTACATGTTTTAGATCGGATTTACACATGTTAATCTCCACAGGGGACCCTAGCCTAAACAATGCATGTTTATCTTTCAAAATTATATTTTTATGTTGTTTAAAAGCTCAGATATTAACAAACATTGTTTTTACGTCAGCCATTTTGTAAAATCCAAGATGGCGTCCACGTAGGACTCGTAGGAAATGGAAACATTGTTTTTATTATTGCTTATACTATAAGCTTTCAAGAAATGTACACTTTTCAGACTCTCCGCAAAGTTCCCGCGAAGTTATATATCATGACACAGTGAACCTGACTATATCTATAATATGAGATGATAGGTCTAAAAGAAGATCCATTTAAATAACATTGAGACATTTCCTCATCTCCCCTTAAGACCTCCTAAAAATAAAAACATTCACTTTTGGTAATTTTCCTGTGGGTTAGTCTCGAAAAGCTACAATCATGTCAAATTTCGACTTTCATCGTCAACCAGAAGTACCCGCTATTTTATGTTCGTTCATGTAGTTTTATTTATAGTTAGGATACTTAAGTCGATCACTAAATCATGCGATCAAATCATATTTGTGTGGTAAGTATTTCCACCCTGATGACTTCGAAATTAACGTTACATCTAAGCGTCAAGAAAATTTGGAAACTTAAAAAATAAAATAAGAAAGAGAAAAATGTGAACATCTTCTCGAAAATAAATTCACCTACTTGGTTAGAAAGATTCAAACGATTTGAGTAATTTTATTACGTCATATTGAGTTACGTGGAAGTTTTGGTTTGGCTAGAGTATATACAATTCTCCAGACCTAAAGCCTACAAGAAAATTTATAATTGAATGAAAAAGGCTGAAATTACTCCCAAATCCATCAGTTTTATGGTCACTCAAATGAATAGACATTGTCTAGCCAACTTAAGTTAGAAATCCTCCCCCAATGGGTGAAAACACCCCAAGTGTACGTAGTGATATATGAAAACTATCCAACACATACATAAATATGAAAAATACAACTAAGCTCTTCTACATTTCTCGAAAGGAAGGTGTGTATATATATTTCCAAAAATTACTTTTCAAAATATTTTCTATTTACGCATGACGAAAAAGAATGCAACGACACTAATCTCATATCAATGACTTGATTTACATGCTAATGAAAGAATTTATAAATTAATTGTGTATAAAATAGCTCAGAGTACTTTCATTTTTGCGAATCAGAAATAGATTTTCATAGCAACATTTCTGAAAACATTTTTTTTTTTATTTTTGGCATGATTTATTTTATTTTATTTGCTATTTTCTATAACTGAAATGATTTTATAATAAGTTTTCAAATATATTGCAAAAAAAAAAAAAAAAAAAAAAAACTGAAACTTTGAGATCTTCTTCGGAATTACTAAAATTAACTGTGGTATACTACATAGTTTCACTTTACTCAACAACAAAAGTAGCTGATACCTGAAGGCTGGTATGATCTTTAAGATCAAACAAGATATCTAGCTTTAGAAAGTGGATAATTTTAGAAATATATAAAACTAACAATGGAATGTTGCAGGGGTTTTCAAATTGTGCGGCGCGCCTCCCTTGTGAGGCGCCAATAGTTTTCACGGGAGGTGTGAGGACTTTAAAATGCATCATACAAAGCAACATACTTATAATGTAACACTCATACTTAAGAATGCACCCTTCTTCTTTAGTAATACACAGTGAACTAAGCTTTAGTATCACCTCTGTTAGACATACAATTAGGGACAAGCCGCTCATCTTTGGCTTAAATGCGTGTAAAACTTGTTAGATGAACACTAACGATCTTCTATTTTATCTCTGTACAATAGCATGTCTTCTTAAATATCTTTGGAATTTCGCGAGACGACATGTTAGTTGCATTTTTATCACTTAGTTTTAAGTTATTATTTTTGGGGACAATTCGCAACAGAAATAACAAATATCTGACTTACATAAATTTATAATTATAAACATTGGCTAATAACATTAAACGGTGTAGTCAGCGTGTACAATGTAGATACTGTATACAATTGAGATATTTCCATTAGGAATTAATAAATGGGACATACTTTATCATAGTGATAGTCTTTCTTTTAGGGACACATATATTTATATTGCTCGTATATTTCATTTTTGACAGGGAGGGCGCGTTCAGATTTTGGCAGTTGAGGGGATTCTCAATTGCAAAAAGTTTGAAAACCAGTGGAATATTGCATTCTCACCTGTTTTAAGTTTTTGTGCGATATTTCAATATTTCATGATGTTTACAAATGGGTTGCAAGATTTAAGAACAAAGTTGAATATTTTAAGTCAAACAAAATCTTTAGAAAAGAGTTGCTTCTTACGAATAATATATATATATATATATATATATATATATATATATATATATATATATATATATATATATATATATATATATATATACCGATACTACTACGTTTCCATATTGCGAAAAAAGAATCGTCCTTAATATATTTTTTAAACAATCCTTTAATATACACTGACCATCCAGAACCGTGGTCAGTGTATGGTTTCATTGTGTACTGAACGTTGTATGTAGCCTATCTTGGTACTTTTTCTTCGTCTTATCGAATATTCCAGCATGACTGTGGACCGTCTATCTCAATCCAAAGCAAAGTTGAAACACATTTGTCTCATAATCTTGAACAAATGAGGTGGAAAAGTAATGTATCAAATCATCGAAAATGGCAAGTATTAGTAATGGATGTATAGTTTCCAGGGTAAGATGAACAGTGAAACCGCGGATGCTGTTTAAGTCCAGTTTGGCCCCCAATGACATGGTTATGATGATGATGGTGATGAAAATAATGTTCTAATTACAGACTTTAAATCCATAAATTCTTATTCCACGTCAAGCAGATCGTCATTTAGAAACTAACCAATGTGTGCACAGTTAGTAAATACGGATATTTGCTAATTCAACAAAAACCCGTTTCAAGATATTTATAAATTAATCATATAGTAGAATCTAAACAGGTTACTTCATTTTACTAACCGTTATACGTACATGTATGTATAATTAGACATACAATGGCGCAGATTAAGAATAGGTGTACCGTAGAATATATAACGGCCTACAAAAATTATATACAATATGGCACTGTACATACTCGGTGTAGATTATGAATAGGTGTACTAATTATGTATATGTCCTTCTTTGACAAATTAAATTATTTATAAGGAAATTATAGTTCAGAATAGGCTTACTTTATATGGCCCTCAATCCTTATATATGGTTTGCAAATACATCATTTTCCGGGCAGATAAACTTAGATTAAACTGCCGTAAGAACAAATTAAATTCGTTTTCACTGTTATTTTTTTTAAGTAACGAAACAGAAACACTCACATATTTATAATCAGAATGAAAATAATGTTGGGTTAAGACATGTCTACCGACCTCTAAGGAGAAAAGGGATGATAAACAAATAATTGAATACGACCAATATCAATGCCTATCCATATTTTTACACAGAAATTCTTCTGGTACACTGAGATGAATAGTGACATTCTTGATCCCATGTGAGGTAAAATAGATCGAATATTTCGATATCGACATTGAGAAAGATGAAACATAAATTGTCCAAAATGATTGAGATTCGTATAGACTTTTAGAACACATTTAGTACTCATCTCAAGATGTCACTTTGTCACACCATTTTGATTAGAAGCCGCAATCTAGGGGTTAAAGCGTTCTAAAATGTATTCTAAAAGTAGAGTATATTATGAACTTCCATTGAAATCCGTTAAACTTTCATTGACATTCGTATCCTAGGGGCAATAATTCAAATATGTTCTATAAAAATATTCTCTCCAAGCGATAAAGGAGAATTTCCACTAGTGTAAGATAGCAAAAGGGTGAAAGGAAACAGCGGCAAACCTGGTCATATATATCGACTACCTTACTAACTATATGGCCAATGGTGCCCAGAGGCTCAATGTAGCGTTAAAAAATAACCGTTGATTTCTGGTCTTAACCAACTGGACCCAGTTTTGACTTTCAATTCGTTTTTCTGCGAAATGCACCTTAATATTGTCATCCAATCTCCGTTCGGTCCTCCTAATAATCTTTCGCGATTGGACCTTATAATATAGACAATCATTAAAATAATTTTAAAAGTTTTATATGTGACATATCCTTGTTTAAATAAAAAAAAGAAACATACGCTGACATGCTTTGTATAAATGACATTACTCTATCATTACCTACAGCCGTTGCTGCAGCAAAAGGCTCTAAGGAGTGGTGTCATGTTTATAAAACAACTTACGGAGTTCGTTGAGAAAGGAGTGTCTATTCTGCTGGAAGCTTCAACTCTTACACGTTGGAAATAATTCGCCGAGAGGGGTCCAAACAAATAAACTCCTCCATTGGGACCAGAAAGTGATTTGTTACGAAACTGAAGAGAGAGTCAATAACTCCGCAATTTATGTGAAATTCAATTAGTCAAATCCGTTATTACATTTTTCCAAGCAAGGCTAATGTGTTACGTTTATCCATATCTTATTATGTGAAAACCAAGTAATATAAAATGCATGCTAATTGCTTCATATTTTACCTTTTTTTCTTCTAGCTTTGTTTTCTTTAGCAATGAATTAAACGACAAACTCTGACCATGACTACCTTCTTCTTCTACAAGTTTATTTTTTTCATCCTTTACTCTGTCACCTTTATATACTCTGCAATGAAAACCGAAGAAAATAAAAATTAAAACTCCAGGAATAAACAGTGTCACCAAAAGTGTTAAACGAGAAGCAATTTGGAACCAGCCTGAAGTTATTTGAAACCAAATTTGATACATAAGTGATTTCTATATAAAGAAGAAACTGCGCGTGCAAGAGACCTCTATCATTTAAAAGGGTTGTGAGGGAAGACCAGCAATAAAAAAATCAAAAATGAAATGAACGAAATTAGTCTCAAACACATCATTTTTGTGGTCCCTTAAATGAATGGTGATATTTTTTACCCTGTCTAAGAGATGATGTACCTCTTCCACTAGGTAAAAGCATCTCAAGTGTCCGTAGTAACATGTAATAAAAACTCCTGTATTGAACTCTCTTCTTTGTCGCTTTCTAGTACATTTGCCACTTTCTAGTACCCAAAAACATATATACGAAACAATCTCAAGTGCTACTTAAATTCGTAAATCAGAATATGGAATTAGCAACCTTAACGTTCTAATTCGCATTAATTAAAAAGTACAGACGAATGAAAATTGCATTAACTAGCTAAAACTAAGCTTTGGAAAGGTTCCACAAATTTTCAGGTTGCAGCATTGTTTAGTTTATTAGACTTCATATGAATAAGTTAAAATATAGACGATTTCAGTTTTGTACATAAAATAGTAAATGGATAATACATTTTATTCTGAATAGTTTATGAAACCCTCTACTTGTAATGCAATTTTGGGTTTCGCAATATTAAAACATAATCACATGACTTGTAAGGATCTTCTCCTGGGATTTACATACTCTGTTATGATTGCAAGATCTTTACGTAGCTCATTAAGTCAAAACCAATTAATATTAAACAAATACTTCATATTTTAGTTCTTATTATTCTAGCTGTGGTTCATTTACCACGAATTAAATGACAATCTCTGCCCATGAGAAGCATTCTTTTTCTATATATATATATATATATATATATATATATATATATATATATAATTTTCTCCTTTACTTTGTTGGCTTGTTCCTACCCTAAAATTGAAAGCAAAGAAAATAGAAACTAAAAATTCAACAGGAAACACCGTGATCAAAAATATAAAAGAAAAGCAATTTGGAATTAGCCTGGAGTCAGTTGAAACCCAACTTGATACACATGTGAATGATATCTAAAAAGAAAAAGACTGTAGGTTCTAGAGATCTCTTCCATTTCTAAGGGTGGTGTGTGAAGGAGCTACAATTATACCAGCCATACACTGACGTATTTTTCAGCCGTAGCCATAAAATTTCTTGCGCTAGTCTTGTTAGCAGCTGTCAATACGTTAGTGTATGGGACCTGGCGTACGTTTACGTACCGAATTTTCAAACGCTGGAAAAGTCTGGGTGCTTTTAAGAGCCCTCACTACTTCTCGAGCATGTCAGATTTCAGTGTTCTGGTAGCGGGGAGAAGGGTAGTGTAGGTGTGGCCATTCGTCTGTCAGTCGAACTCGTCCTGTAGTGTTTCCACTTTGCATTAAATATCGTTATCGGTACTTACACATTTTCCCCGTGTTTTGTCATTTGTTAGGAAAATTCTACCACATTCTCATAGGTGACGTATTCACACAAAATATACTACAAATTTCTTACTGTTCTTCTTGCAGATTTCGTACAGAACGTTAACATTCTTGTCGAATTATTTTTTCCTTTAGACAATTCTTTCATATCAGATATGGTAACCTTGAAATTCCGCCCAAAATAGTTCTCATCAATAAAACGTGTAAATTTCGGTTATAAGTTTTCTTTACGGTTATAAGTTTTCTTTAAAACTTTTCACTGCTTGAAAACATCATAGTGAACCTTCCTGACATTCCTACAGACACTAATCTCAGCATAAACGATGAATCCTATACTTCTGGGACAGTTTACTGCAATACTTCCGCGATGCTTGAATGGCAATGAAGTTGCATTGTAGTCGACTTCGAAACTGCCGTGTGCTCTGCAACAGCGCTAGAGATATGAATAAGCGACATACCACACATACACAAATACACACACACACTCACAACGTGTAAACACAGGTTCTTAAAAACGCGCGCGCAGACTTTTGATACCTGCCGGACAGATAGTAAAATTATTCCCGCACTCCACAGTCCATTGACACGGTTTCCAGCTGTGGAGGAGACCTTTCAGTTTGTCAAAAAGATGAAGGGACTTCGTAATGAGAACTGCTGTGTTGCGTTTCCTGAAGATTTGTTTTTTAGTCTCCCATTGTAAGAAAGCATATGCCCTATGCAATTTCAGAAACGTATATCACAATACTTCACACACACACAAAAAAAAAATGCTAATACATTGGCGTCAATAAAATATTTTGTTTGGGGGGCATACTCCCCAACAACCCAAAAACTCCGTTTAGTATTTTAGAATCATCTTCAATCAAGGACACAATGAAATTCGCTTTTGGGCGAGGGAGGGGGGGGGGAGGAGAGAATATTGTTGCTGCTCTACGCTTTCATATTTTTGTTATCATGGTCATGTTTATTTGTTTCACTTTTATCGTTGCGGAAATGCACATTCTTGTACTTCATCGATTCAATCACGCAATTTTTTTTCTTTCTTCATTTCCTTGTTTCCTTGATAGTTATTTTTCTTAAAAATACTTCATGAAAAACTTCTTTCTCAGCAATCTTATTTTTATATTCGACTTCTGACCTGCCTGAAATAGCAATACAATAAGATAAAAATAGTCAATAATAAATAACATATAAAATTTCTTAAAAGTTATCCATCTAAAATTTGCCACATGAGATAGTTTATAGTTGAGACCTCACCTTGCGGAAACTAAGAAGTAAAGGAATGAGAAGTTCAGTTCACATAGTATTTCCAAGTGAGAAATACGATAGAAAAGCATAATTACGTCCAGTGGCGTATTTACGATTTTGTTTCGGAAGGGGCTTTCCTAACTTTCGGGTGGGGGAGCTTTGCCTGGAAATGTGAAAATTCTGCAAGATATTTCAGTTATTTTATTATAGTAAGATTTAGGGGAGGGGGGGAAGGTTAAGCCCGGAAGTCCCCCTAAATACGCCACTGATTACGTCATAATCATAATAACTATCGCTTTTCTCAGCTAAATCTAACACATCAACAAGTATCTGTAGTCGCTCGCCGAAGACTGAACTTCACATTGAGAACTCTATACAGAACGCGTTGCTGTTTGTTGAAGCAAAAAGAAGACAACCCAATATATCATGAGTCTACTGATAGCGTGTTAGAATCTTACTTTTGAAATAAATTTCTCAGTATATAAAGTATTTTCAGTGTGAGATTTGGGAGGGGAGCTTGGAAGAAATTTCCCGGCTTTAACCCCCCAAATAAGGCCTAGTGACGCCACTGTACATATAGTCGTCTTCTGAAAGTCAAAACGAAATTAGGTAAGTAAATATGTATATTTTTAAATAAAGTGCTTACATACTGAACTTGCATACAATAAAAAGTCTCATATCACAGAAACAGACACTTTGTATTGGGGCCATTATTTCCCTTAAATGATTACATAGTAAAGAACAAGATGAAAAAAAAAGGACACATGCTCAAATTGGTTATATTTACGTATTATCCATACACTGAATAACTTACGATTCGATTCTGTTTCTTTTCCCATCCCCTCTCTCTCTTTTGCAGGTACCGCAAGACACGGTTACTTTGCACACGATTTAAGGAATTTTAAAGAAAATCGCATGTAACTTAGAAACGTAATGATTTAGAACACTGTATTTTGAACATATTATAGCTAGATATGTGTGGAAAATATTCGTTAAAGTTCATTAGTAAACATTCAGTATGACCATAGTTACTGAAGTATAAACTTTGGTGAAAAGTAACCCCATAGTTGGGGTCACTTTGCACAACATACAGGGGCGTCATTTCAGCCTTCGCTTGAGGGGGGGCAAGAGTACCACCGACATATGACTTTTACGTTTTGTACTAGTATATTAGTAGACAATCGAAATAAGTATATATATTCTTCAAACTCTTGGGGGGGGGGGCAATTGCCCCCTCCTGCCTCCCCTAAATGACGCCCCTGACAACATACAAAAAAGTATGTTAACATACGAATATAACGTTTCTGTGCAATGTTTTCCCTTCAGAATTTATACATTTTACTTTCTACACAAAAGTGCATACAGTTTACAAATATTGATATTAGAACGAGGGTACTGGTATCGATACTAAGTATGAATTACCAATATTTGTGAAGAAAATTATGTATTTTCTGGTACCGGCACAGGGACTACATTCTAATAGTTCAGCATATGTCCCACATAAATGCCAACTCAGGAACAGAAAAAAATCCCCGTGAACTGATTTGCCTGGGTCATTCCTTATACCCAAGAATATCATCCCAACCGTAATTAGTGGAAAATTTACGGAGTTTGAGACTTTCAGGCTAAAGTCCACCCAAATTGCATGATTTCTTTTTCAAAAAAATCTAATGCTAATCATCGAGCAGTTGACAACCCTAAACTCGGGCCGAGCAGCTATGAACATGTTTGGCTGACGCTCTATGAGTTTTAACAATTTTTGGCTCAAGCCCGAATACTTGTTCCTCCGCAACTCAAACCCAGAACCTCGTGACCGATGTCCTTGTCTTCTGAAGACTCCTCGAAGACCGAGATCGACAGTCAACTAGTTTTAAGTATTTCAATCCAAACCGCCGACCTTTCATGGTTATACACAGTGTAATAATAATAATAATAATAATAATAATAATAATAATAATAATAATAATAATAATAATAATAATAAGTAGTAGTAGTAGTAGTAGTAGTAGTAGTAGTAGTAGTAGTAGTAGTAGTATAATCATCATCATCATCATTGATAATTATACTGTCTATGTAGGATATTTGAAGAGAGTACTTGGAACTACACAGAGTTTAGCTCAAATTGGCTCGTTTTGGCTCGACTCGACTCGAAACTTGATCCAAATTCGAGTCGAGTTGGAAGAAATTTTTCGAGCCGAGTTTTCGAGTTGAGCTCAAAGATATATGTTTCAAGTTGAGTCGAGTTTCAAAGAAAACTCGCTCGTGCCCATCCCTAAGTATTACAGTCTTCATTGATAAATCAGTGGCCATCCCTAGAAACCTGGAACGGTGAAACGGATGTCAAATCAGGGAGTTTCTGGGGCAAACTTCTAATCTCCATACGTTGTTATTTATCATTATACCCATTATCACAATTTTGGCCTATTATGATTTGAAGCTAATTGAACTTTCATTCTCATTTGTGAAAATTGTATTATATGGAATATGATTACTTATCATCATTAACAGGAGATGGGCAAATATGGTTTTTCAGAGAGAAATGGAAAGTTTCGCCAATAGGGACTGTTGCTGCCCTGATATTTCTGCTTTACTCTAGCAGAATTATAATCATTGATAATATTACCTCTGCCTTTTATTAGCATGTTTCATAGTAAAATATATAACACTAAAAATATGCAAAATACAAGTCAATTACATACTATACAGTGAGCCTGGTGGAATGAGTGGTTACGCTCGTCGCATTCTAATCAGTGCTTGGGTTCAATTCCCTGTGGGACACAAGTGGCTCGTGTCTCACGTTAAACTATAGATCCTGTCCTTTGAACGTCATCATAATCCCATAGAAGATAATGGCAAACCACCATGGGCTTACCTTGCCAAGAGATATTCGGGTTAAAGACCTACTTTCGGGCAGAACACTCATCATCATATAATGTACTGTACATCGTTAGTTGTCTTCATTTTTTAAGTTCCGTTTTATTTCTACATCACTTCAAGTGCAAGACTTTTTTTTTTGCGCTAGTAACCTCACCTTACGATACGTACAAGTGAGACATTCACCAAAAACAAACAAAAAAAAGAAAAGAAAAGAAAGAAAGAAAGAAGAGAAAAGAAAGAAATAGCTGCAGGCACGTGTAATGTTAGATGCGTGGTATTCGAAAAAAAAAAGCTTTTAGTATTTGTTGCCAGGGTAACTCTATTATCACTGGCATGGTACCGTAACTTATCATTTAATATTGGCAGTGTCCGTAGACTAAATACTAGCCCGGTTTCTGAAATGTTCGGGAAGAGAAACCGAAGTCAAATAGCAGTAATAGGTGAGACAATACCAAGAATGTATTTGCAGCACACCAACAAAATGTACTCAAAATTATAGCCTATTTGTGAGGTCCTACAAAGGATAATGACTCCAGCTTTCTGAATTTCTCGTAACCTTTTTAGACCACCTGATTTTCTAGTCAGTAAAGTGTTTTTCCTTTGATTTTCCCTCAGTGATTTCGGTCGCTACTTTGCCACAGAACCGAGAATATTTATAAAACAAGAATGCCCTTCTGATAAGGATTATGAACAGGGACGTACGCAGGGGGTGGGTCCTGGGGGTCCGGATCCCCCCGAAATTTCGACTTTTGTATAAATTTAGCCTAAGTTTATGGGCAATTTTAGGAATTTTGATATAAAATACCCTCATTTTGAGTTTGGATCCCCCCGAAATAAATTCCTACGTACGGTACGCTACTGATTGTAAATTATGCGACCATCCCCGCCTACTTTACAATTTGCTTTCAAGCTCTTTACTTCTTCTTTCGCATAGGCAAATTATCAAAATACTTATAGTCTTTACTGATGAGTGATAAACATAACAGTGATATACTTGATAAAAGAAAGACAGAATTTTTATGCTGAAGACGTCCAGTTGATAGAAAAGCCATCAACATTTAGGGTATTCGGTGCACTAAATTACAAATCAAAATCTTAAACTAACAACTTATCTAAAAATTTAATTAAAAATCTACCCAAGTAATGAATGAAAAATTAAGAAGAAAATTTTGTCAATAGTTTCAAAATTTACAAATGACATTTAACTTTGTCCGTTCCCTCCAGGCAGCTAAATTTTCGCCTCGATTTTTCTTCCTTCTTGCAAAAAGATAAAGGCCGCTCTTCTTCCTTTTCTGAAATGGCATCTTCCTAACGATTACTTTCTTCAAAGCTGTACAAACACACTGCGGAAGCAAAACAAAACAAACTATGCGTTCGCCCTGGAATTCGGAGATTACAAACCTACCAACAGAGGAAAGGATTCCCGAACGTGACATAAGCAGCCGATTTCGAACGAACTGAACTCGTATTTCGCGCCTCCAAGAAGTTGAGTGAGGCAGACTGCAAGGAATAGTATCACTCCGCGCTGACGTCAGAAAGTGGGTGGGTCTATGCTTTCAGCAAACGCCGCCTATGCTGGCTAGATTTTTTTTTAACGTACCATTTTCTTTTTTACGTAATAGTTTTGCTAATATGCATTCAAAATAGATTTTGATTTCAGGAATGTTTAGCAAAAGGTACAATCTACAAATCCCTGTTTTTACTTTTTCTTTTACGCAACAATTTGTTTCTCTGTTGAAGAGTAATTGATAGACAAGCTGTCAATTCGATATTTTATTAATACTTTTATTAATTAAAGTTATTTTACCATGCTTATTGGAGGAAAGAACTACAGACAACTCTTACATACAATTTAATCAATCTAACAAAAAAAAAGAACACAACGATATCTCACATGATAAGAGAATTAGAGCGAAAATAGATTACCATGGATTTAAATGGCAATAGCGAACTTGAACAGAATGCAACTCCTCTTAACTTCGAGCGTAAATACGGCGCGTAAAAACGGCTCAGATGAAAGGGTTTTCAAGCAGCAGGTGGTCTCTTGCCCTTTCCACGGCCTTCTCCCTCTTCTGGTCGTATTGTTTTCAGAAGAGAAAACCTGTTCTTGTGTTGTCCTCGCGAATCGTTGCTGAGGTTTGCTGGTAGACTCTCCAGAAATAATCATTCCAATCTAGTTCCAGTCTTTCCATACAAGATACGATTTTGGCTGAACTAATATTTCCTATTGCACAAAACGAGACATTATTTCCTATTAAAATTCATAATTAATTTTGAGTGCACAGAGAAAAAGGTATTTAAATCCAATACTTCCTAATCTGAATTCGCAAATTATGAGAGCTCCTCCGTGGCTATATAGTCAGCGTACGCGTCCTCGGTGCGGGGCGACCTGTTCGATTCTAGGCGGGAGCTCATGCGGTTCGGGTTCTACTTCTCATATAGGCTCGCTAAACTTATCTAACCTGATGCCTTTCGACTAGGAATTTAAGATTCAATTTAATATTTGGACATTAGTTTTTTTTTTCCACACAGGTAAAGGCGCATATAAAGATGAAGTCACAGCTTCAGAGTTACCCATGTTGTGATACTGAAATGAAATCTTTGAGTTTAACTTCCCACGATTATGCCATTTAGACTAAAGAATACAATAATTAAGGCAAGTGAATGATGATGAGAGAATTGGTGGAATGAAATGTGGGAGGAAACGAGAGTACCCTGAGAAAACCCACGGACATGATGTTGCCCACACAAACTTATTTGGACGGGGATTGAACCAGGGACCCCACGCACCAGAGATAAGTGCTTTAGCACTCAGCCGCTGTGGCCCTCTGTGGTTTTTTTTTTTTTAAAGTATGACTGTCAATAGCATTTGACCAATTCTTGCCGAATTGAAAATTATCTATAAATCATATGTTGCTCCCACTATTGAGTATTGTTCTCCTATCTGGTCTATGGCCTACCCTACTCATTTCAAAAATTAAATTCCGTAATTAATTTCTTTTTAGCCATTGTATCCTACCGAGTACCTCACCTCCGAACACTTCCAAAAAATAACGTTTTAAAATCCCTCAATATCAAACCTCCCCTAGTGAGAAACAAAATTTCTGACCTAATATTTTTGCAAAAAAATTGTAAATGGCCACATATCATATGAACAGTTGTTAAGTCAGATCAATTTTCGCGTACCTGCTAGAAGAACACGGTCCAGTGATCTCTTTTACACTTGAGCTGTGAGAGTTAATATTGTCCAAAGGTCCCTTCTAAACAAAATTAGATCAGTACCTATAATCAGTTACCAGAAACTGTAGACGTTTTTTCAAGTGAGTATACTTTCAGATCATCTATAAATAAGCTATTTTTGTAATGTCGCTGTTGTCTTGTACCATCTTGACCTCAAATTGTAATTAAATTTTTATCAAATTGTTAAAATGTTTCAGAGTAAAATGGCCTACTGCTGTATCTGTAAGTTTAAATAGTAGTAATCCTGACCTTGAACAAGATACTATCCGATATTTCCCTGATAACACGGAGCAAATAATTGAGTTTGAATATCGAAATTCGATGACGATTCTTGCCATTTTGACAATGTGCTGCTTGTTATTTTAAGTACTTTCTCAACTTTACAAGAATTTATAGCGAAATAGGTTCAGAAAGTAACTATTTTTCACGCGATGTTGACATTATTCTCGTAAAAAAAGAATTACTAAACCACGAGATATAATGTTTCTTTCTTCGTATATTGTTCCAAACCTCAGTTTGTGCAAATATTTAAATCTAATAATAATCCTATTTCACCATTAATGCTTATATACTAAGTCAAATAGCAAATCGTTGTACAGCTTTTTTTTGTGTGTGTGTGTGGTTGATTCCCAGCCGTAAAAGTTCTGGTTCAATTCGAGGTACCGGCCATGTTAAATATTTTTCAACATTGTATTATATCTCATCATGATGGGGATATGTTTACGAACACTTACCTGAAAAGTGCAACAGATATAAGCCCAAAAGAGATCACAACTAAGACCAGAATTGAAAATTACACCTATTTACAGGAAATACACTCATAAATTTATATTAACTTATTAAAGAATTTCTCAATCTCAGTATTGGGAGTACTATCAAACCTTCCTAGATAAATGTCAACTTAAGGTATATTGCCATAAAATATTATGTAACACTCAATACTTGTCACTTAAATAATTTATTTCACGAACAACTCAATCGTTTTACTATGTTTGTAAGTAGTGTATGCATCATTATTAGGAGAATTGACATAGTTGACGCAATCTGCTACTTAATAGTGTATATTTTTCATAGAATTACACATTGAACATAGTAGAAACTCATCTTCAAAACTGCTTCGTGTGGATGTTTCCATATTGCAGGCTATTAATTAAACATTTATTTATGAAATATAAACTATCACCTAAGGCGTTTTTCAGAAATTCGAAACAAATTCTCCCTCAAGAGTAAATTACCCGTTGTGGATCTTTTCAGGAAAAAATAGTTATGTCATATTGTCCGGTTATTTATAAACCATTTATTTATCAATTACGAAAAAAATTAACTGACTCGTGTTTGAGAAAATATCTCGAAAAAACTCACAGGCAAGAGTAAACTAACCTTTTTGTATTTTTACCTCAGAAATAACTTATGCCAGATAATAAAAGTGGTAATGAAATATTGATGTACGAGCAAAATCGTTAGAGTCATTTTCGATAAAATCGCGTTTGTCTTTTTATTTTCATCTATCAGTTAACTTCCTTTATTTTGGGGGATAGGAAGAAAATTCGAAAACCTTCCCTTGGAAATCTGATAAAAGTATTAAGTTTAGAAACTTATCACTCGAATTTAAATAAAATTATCCGATGTTGAGTTCGCCCTTACTTACTACTCAATTGATTTGTATGTATATGTGGAAACCATCAAGTTCGAGTGGATTTTACCCTCATGTCACATACCCAACAGCAAGAACGAAAAAAAAGTCATTAAGTTTAAATCATTTTTTTAATACAGTAAATTACTAAAGACTACATTTAAAGAAAACATGAAAATAAACAGTGATAAACTGGCAATAAACGAAAACCAGAGTAGAACTGAATTTAACCTGACCCCGCATGCTAACACCGAGCGGCGGTAATTTTGTCACCGGAAAATTCGTCACGGTAATTTCGTCACCGGTAATTTTGTCATCAAAATATTACCATATAGGTAATTTCGTCACCGAAAATAATGTCCCGATAATTTCATCACCAGTGTCTTTTAGAACATAATACAAGTACAATGAATGAACTCGAAAAAGTTTTTGGAATTGTTTTCTTTAAACTTAAACTGCCAAAACTATGCAGCATAATAAAAATAGATTATTATTATTAAATAAAGAGTTACATATTTTACATATTGTATTTGAGACAAGAGATAAAAGTTTCCAGTAATTCTATCACAGAAATATTGTCATATAGGAAATTTTGTCACGGTTATTTCTTCACCTTTGTTGAATGAAATAGAGACAAAGCAAACGATCAAACAGCTTACGTTATTTTAATAATACTTAGAAAACAGTTCAGTTGGTGTTGAACTTTGCAAAATTGAAGTTTCTGGTACTCGACACAAGAACAAGCACCAGTAGAAGAAAATAATGTCTGCCTGAGCAAATGTTAAAAGCACAGGCAACATGGGGTACTAATGGGTTCATTATTCACTATTTACAAATATTAAATTTCGTGAATATCAAAATTTCAGAACAGAAAATAGCAATCAAATATGGGAAGATACGCCAATCTGTTAATTTTCCCGCAGAATAGACGAAAATTTTCATCGTTTTAGTACCGTTCTCTGAACCCAAACTCTTGGACCTTCCAAGTTAACAGAGTCATTTGAAAAGAGTGGCCTTTTTTTTTAAGAGCTATTAAAAGAATTATATTATATTTCACCTCTGAGTAAACATTGGCAAATTGTTATTGGATATATGCGAAAAGAACAAATTTCTATAAAGGAAGAAAAACGTATAAATATTTCTGGATGTTTTCTTTAAATATAGCCTTATGAAGCTATTAAAAAGTGAAACATGGATGGTGAACGCAACTTTTCAATGGCTCCAAAAAAAAAAAAAAAAGTGTATGTTATTTGAGGTTGTACAGTGCATACATATACCTATTTTACATATCAACTTTTTGCCGTATTTGCATATGGGATATTTAAATTTTCGTGTTATATTTACATTTAATTTTTAAAATAAAGGATTAGGTGTGGAATCATTAATCAGATTTAAATTTGTTTATATATATTATTATGTTATTTATCGGGAGGTGAAGCATATAATCATGTATATTCAGTGTTCATTTAGATATTAATCGTATGTATCATGTATTTTGAAGAGAATCCAAGCTTCAGTATCTCGTTCTGGAAGAACGTAGAGTTAAAAAAAAAAAAAAGAATAGTTTCAAAGCAGAATCTTTGTGTGGACGCAAAAGCTAGGTGGTCTGGAAGAGGACAGTAAAGCATAGTATCCATCTAATTTGGCAGTTTATAGACGTACCTAGACGTATGAAGTATATGTCAAGATATGGATTCTTATATTTAGTCTTTTATACGTGAGGAAGTAACATTTCCGCTCGGTGCCGGAGTGCCCGAAAAATCTATTGTTACATGAAGGAGCTGGAACCTAGCATGTACATGTCGAAACAGAGAATACAAAGACGTGTGACTTTTGCAAACCACGCCCACAAGTCGCACATATTAGTATGCAGGCGTCTGTATACAAACGGACGTCTCTTGCTGGCGCAGCGAGCACCTAATTTCAAACTATACTTCAGAAGCTATGATTCGGTGCTGTTCCTGTTAACAGCCTTCACCCCTTTTGTGTAGAGATGTTCCACACATAATTCTTTATTAATATGTTTAAAGTTCTCTTGATGTATTCGATATGATTTTTGTTTACTAATCTAGGTCGTAGCTAGGTTTAGCATTAGTAGCAATGAAATCAAGGCTTATATCGAAAAGGGTGGCAACTCTCACAGTACTTGAATGGGAAATTGGATACAAGGAAGAGCCATGCCGCCATTTTTATAGCAGAAGCTTTCCTGCTGGGGACCAGGATGATTGATAGGGGAAATTTTCATATATAATATATAAAATATCACATGACAGCACAAGGTGTTTAAAACATAGGTATATTGTAACATATAGATGTATGTAGTATTGGATTTTAAGAAGTATTATGCTGCAAAACTTCTTCAACAAGAAAAAAAACATAGCTAGGAGAACCTCCCTCACCCCTCTCATACAGGTGGAAATTTTTCGAATTCACTCACCAGGTGTCTCCCTGGAATGGACACAAGACAGGGTGAGAGAGGCAATTTTTTTAAAAGTGTTTAATGTTTACACAATGTTTTTATATTAAAATCTCTCAGCAAATACAAAGTGTAACATATCATTGGAAAGCCACATTTTCATACTGTTTAGTGATCGCAGCAGGGCATTAATCAGACATTGCAGTGAACTATAATTAAAGTAAAAAGGAGCAAAAATGTAATTTTGCTATAGTAAATAGGTCACAAGGGTAGGTAACACACCGGACCGATCCCCTCACACTGCACTCTTCCCCGCCATAAGAAAACATGCTATATGTAGCGCGAGCCTATAGTTTGGGCTAGAAATGGCAAAGAATAAAAACAATTCCAAGGGGGAGTGAGAGAGAGTTGACATTGGGACGCGAAGCAAGAAGGTAGTGCTCTTGCTCGGATCAGTTTGTTTTACTGTGCTAACTTCAAGTGTTGATTTCTTTGATAACCATGAAGTGCCTTACTTGTAACAGTTAAGATTCAAGGCAATGTTATGACTCTCACATAGTTTTTTTTTTATTGAAACATTCAGAATTATTAGGCTCTGTCTGCGAGTACTTGCCTACGAGAAAAAAAAACAATCTAAAATTTCTGAAATCTTAGATGTGTCTGAGAAGTAGTATTTTCTGCGTTCGATCAGACAACCGAATTGTCTTCGTTAGATCGACCATGGGCACAGTCTTTCGCTCCATCGTGTAAATACCTATATATATTCATATCTACGTTTAATTTGAAGTGTTATATCTTTTTAGTGATTTGTAATATGTGTGTGAGACGCAGTGCATAAACCTTTCGTCCAACCAAGCGCAACAGCGGACTCATCAACGCACAAAATCATGGTGCAACTAGTATTAGTGTTGTGAAGCAATACAAGAGCCGGTCAACAGCCAGGCCGTTTATGACTGTAACCTAGAGACATCCAGACTCGGCAACAACGAAGGCTTCTAAATCTTCGAGACTCGCAGACACCATCCCAAACACGAAGCTGCAGGTCCAGTGAGGGATTGGAGTATCAATTAGAGGACTTCTTCAATCAACCCAGCATACCATAAGGGAAGAGGTATGTCTACGTGGGATGCTACTCTTCAGGAACGCCCAAGGATGATGATGGCGGACTGCACGGAACTCTAGAAATATGTGCACAAACTTGAACAATCTCTTATAAAAAAAACGTAAAAAGGCCTAAAGAGAGTAAAATTCAAAAAGGTTCAAAATTGATATATCTTATCGTTATAATTCTATTAGTGTCAGTGCATCAATTGTACAGTGTCTATTTTCGTGTGGTGCTGAAATTAAATGATTTCACTAAGGAACCCTGTCGTCTTTCTTGGACTTCTTCATCAGGAGAACGTAAGGTATGTGCAAAAGATTGTTAAATGTATCCTGTTTCTCTTTCAGCTGCTGGGAGTATGCGAAGCCCATACGGCATGAAAACCAGTAACTTTCATGTTGTGTGGGTAATCTGTTTGGAAATTCACCTGGAGTTAAAACTGCAGGAAGCCCTGAAAGCTAGAGTCTCCTGTTCACCAAAATTTAACTTATTATTTTTTGTTTGGCTAATCACTTTATCCTTTTTGTTTACTTTTAATTTTTGCTCTACCGAATCATTTGAATGTGAGAAGTATATAAATTTGGGCCTTCAGTCATCTCATTAATATTAAATAGTCATTATTATCTCCACCCTTACTCCTCATATTCATTCTCACATACCCGCACTCTACAAAACGTGGCATTCCCGGCGCGTGGGGCCCGTTCACTCCAGGTGAAATTTTATTCCCCTTTGTATCTTTGTTTTGCTAAGAAGCTTGGTGGCGTGTAAAAGTAACTTCATTTTGTTTTTCTTTCTATGGATATTGCTTTAAATGAAGCCACAAGCAACCAAAGGGATTACCCACAATGTTCATGCCGTCAATATAAGCCTTCCGCGGATCAGTTTAATTTTATTTACAGTTTTGACGCGCAGAGACATCAAGAGAATTTAATGTGTTTATTTTGTTGTGTGTTTTTTTTTCTTGCATTTTTTTGTTTGTGTGTGTAATTAAGAAAGTTATATGATTTGTTTATAATTTTGAAGGGGGATCCAATTCTATTATTTAGAGCAGTTAGGACACTTAGAGTTTCGAAATCTTTGTTTGTGTTTTGATGGTATTGACGCGAAGCCAAACTAGAAAAATGGAAGAGTTCGCGGGTGAAAATTTTAACCAGTTAGGAGAGTTTGGCGAAAATTTAGAATCACGTTCTGAAGATCGCGTTGGCACTGCCCATACTTCTCCAGGGCAGGAAGTAGAAGCAGTAGTTTTACATACTGAGAACGATGTTAGGATCACTGAACCGGAGCATGTAAGGGAACCTGTTCCGAGTACCTCCGCCCAAGTCACAGGTAACACGACCGACCCGTGTCTCATGTCACTAATGACAATGTTGAAGGGAATTTCAGAGAAGTTAGAAAATCAGGAAAAGAAACAGGAGAAAGTAATGCAGGAAATTACAGGCCAATTAGGCAATCAGGAACGAAGACAAGAGGAGATAGCTAGGAAGTTGGAGCAACAGGAACAGAGGCAGGAGCAGGCTAGCCAGAAACTATTAGAAAGATTAGAAACCGTAGAGAAGGAAATAACAGTTAGTATAAGGCAAGAGTTAATGCAAAATGTCCAGGAACTCGAGGCTAAGATTAGTTCTACTGCGGGCAACCTGGACACGAGAATCACTGCGTCCTGTCAAGAGCTGAAGGACTCGATTCAGGAGACGGATGAACGAGTTCGTCAGTTAGAGATAAATGCGGGTAATAGAATAGAAGAAGTGACAGAAGCTCTTAGTTCAGACCTCGCGAAGGTAGATCGCGAAGTAAACTATTTGAATAGTGAAGTAGAGAAATTAGGTGAAAACGTCACTGAAGTAAACAATCAAGTGCAGGGCGTAAAAGAACATGTTGGAAATTTGACAGGCAGACTAGATGGGGTGGAGAGCTCTGTAGGCCAGCTGCAGTCCAAGCTGAGACGGGCCGAGTTACGCTGGGAAGAACAGTTAGAACTGTTGCGTGATTCTGTCAGGGAGAGAAGTAGTGACGAGAATGTCTCAGCCTCTGTCTCGAATACGAGAGCCGAGTCTCCTGTAGCCGGTCCAAGTAACGCGAGACAGACGTCGGAAATTTCGAGACAGGAGAGCTCGAGTGAACACACTGCCTTCCCAACGAACCCAGGACCACAGCCGTGCCAGATTGCGTCAGCTTTAGGGTTTCTGCATCGCGATTTGCCTCTTCCTTCGTTTGATGGCTCTGAGACCGAAGTCCAAGCGCATAACTTCCTGTTAGAATTAGACAGTTATTTTGAGCTCACTGGCGTACCAGAAGAGCGACGTTTAGCCTTCACCACGAGATGTTTCAAGGGCATCTCGCGTAGATGGTATCAGGTGACGTCAGTGAAGTGCAGAACTTACCAAGAACTAGTTACTCAATTTCGCGAGACCTACCTTAGCGAGGAGAAACTAGCTAACCTTCGTGCTTCAATATTGACATCTCGTTTCGAGACACGAGGAAACAAAAAACCGACTGAGTATTTGCTAGAGCTGCTCCATACGAACAGCATATTGGACCCACCCTTACCACAACAGGTTCTACTTAAAGTCCTTCCACGGCAGCTTCCATTTTCCATTTACCGCTGCATTGTATCCTCGAAGCCACGTACTATTGAGGAGTTACTGGAAATCGTTGGTGAACTCCAGAGTACGTATCAGCCCCCGAGTAGTAACAGCAGGAGGGGAATTAACATGTTGGCAGTTGAAGAAGGGGAGAGAAGGCAGTCACCCCCTCCTCCGAGAAACAATAGGCCGAGTAATCCCTCACGAGTAAACAGAAGGCAACATAGGAATAATGGGCCTTATCAACAGAGGGGTAGTAGAGGCACACCGCGTAATGCTGACAATAATGAGAGAGGAGAAAGTTGGCAACAGCGCGGCAGCGGTATGCAGCGTCGAGACAGCAGGGCGTCTAGGGGAGCTAACGGTGGTCGTAGAGGTCAGAGGCGTGGCCGGAATGTAGGTCGGAACTACAACAACAACACAGGAAATAGAAGTGACTATGCGCAGGAGATCAATGAACTGCATGTAGAAGAGCAAAGGGCTGGTCAGCAGTCGAGATCTCAGCCGTCTCGTGGCCATTCGAGATCTAACAGCCCGAACAATGCGAGAAACTGAGATTTCCTCGCACCTCTTCAGAAAAGCGTTAGGGAAGAGTATTGTCTGAATATACCTTCTGAGCTTGCAAATGTAAATTCTGAGGACGTGCGTAATAGAAATATATTATATGACACATATAGCGAAAACTGTGAAACAACAGTTAAGGAAGTTGAAAATAATGTAGAAATTGTAGAGATTGATAATTGTAAGAAGTGTGATGAAATAATTAGTAAAAAACACTTTGCCCATGAAGAAAATACCGACGTTCGCCAAACTGAAATTTGTTTATTGTTAAAAGATGGGAAAAGAATTAGTTTGGATAGAAAGAAATTTGATAAGACGAACGCGATATTTCGTGATCTCCTTGACTCTAGTACTGGGAATTTACCCTCAAATAATGTAATTATTTTGTCGGAAGTAGAAATTGTTTTGTTTGGGGAGAAGATAATGGCATTGTTGGACACTGGAGCGACCATCAGCGCTTTGTCGCAGTCTCTGTGGGAACGCGTGAAGGAGCGCAAGCCCCCACCAGCTTTCATTAAGTCCACCAATATTAGGGTTACTTCAGCTTTTGGTAAATCAGTAGCCTCGATTTTGGGACAAGCGATGTTGGAGATAGAGATCGATGGTAGAGATTATTACACAACTGGAATAATCGTGAAAGGGCTGAACAGAGATCTAATTTTGGGCTCACAATTCTTTTCAGAAAGTAGAGCGATTTTAAATTATGAAGAGAATATGTTGCAGCTTAACCATCCCCACAGAACAGAGGTTTCTTTTCGAGATATTCAAATTGAAGAAGATGAATTGATAATAAGAAAATTAACCTGGGAGTTCGATGACGAGACGGTAGATTTATATAATCCCGGTCTAAGTAGTATGTGCGTGTCGAGTCGAGGACCGCATACTAACGTTCAGCTGAAATTGCTTAATGCAGGAGAATGTCGCCAGATGGAGTCGACAACACTGCGCACGAGGTTGGATGATGGAAGATTCCCAACCACCGCTGAACTGGCGAATGTAGTATACTCGCCCCAAGAGTGGAAGAAAGTTCGAACCCAGGCTACACCATCAGAGATTCGTGAGCATGTCGAAAAGTATACCGAATTGACTGGGGATGAGAAAAGACAGTTATACGAAGTGCTCTACAAGCATAGAGAGATATTTGACGAAAAGCCCGGATGCATTAAGAACTACGAACACACCATCGAGGTCACAGATGACAGGCCCCTAAAAGCTAGGATGTATCCATATGCACTGAAGCATAAAATCCTGCGATTGAAAAGGTGTCAATTCGCTAGACAGAAAACTAGAGTGTTAGGCTATGAACTTTCGCCTGAGGGCATAGAAAAGTCGCCAAAGAAAGTGAAGAAAAATGTGTCAGTTAAAACATCGCAAAACGTCCATGAACCGTATAGCTCAGATGAATACTGCAAACTTTTGAGAATATTCAGCATGAAATACTCAGAAATATTCTTTCCGCCCTTTTCAGCTCATATGAAAAAAAAAAGTATGTAGTACGTGGAAGTACAGCACAGCAGGGTGCTACAGGCCAGCCAGCTGTTTACCTGAAGGAACTTCCTTCTTCCTCTCGAGCGAGCACCTCAGAAAAGGTGACCGAGAGAAAGATCATTATCTTAGTGTACATATATATCTATATTGTTGTTAGGTAGTGCTGTATTTTTGCTTCTCTTTTCGTGTATTTAGATTTTCAGTGTTTGTTTATATCTAGTGTTTATGTTTTTATGCATTAATATTATGTTGAATTATTCACTCCTTTAAGAATCTGCAACGTTTATATAAATAACTTTGCATCTTCTCTGAAGGGGGATAGTATGTACAGTGCATACATATACCTATTTTACATATCAACTTTTTGCCGTATTTGCATATGGGATATTTAAATTTTCGTGTTATATTTACATTTAATTTTTAAAATAAAGGATTAGGTGTGGAATCATTAATCAGATTTAAATTTGTTTATATATATTATTATGTTATTTATCGGGAGGTGAAGCATATAATCATGTATATTCAGTGTTCATTTAGATATTAATCGTATGTATCATGTATTTTGAAGAGAATCCAAGCTTCAGTATCTCGTTCTGGAAGAACGTAGAGTTAAAAAAAAAAAGAATAGTTTCAAAGCAGAATCTTTGTGTGGACGCAAAAGCTAGGTGGTCTGGAAGAGGACAGTAAAGCATAGTATCCATCTAATTTGGCAGTTTATAGACGTACCTAGACGTATGAAGTATATGTCAAGATATGGATTCTTATATTTAGTCTTTTATACGTGAGGAAGTAACATTTCCGCTCGGTGCCGGAGTGCCCGAAAAATCTATTGTTACATGAAGGAGCTGGAACCTAGCATGTACATGTCGAAACAGAGAATACAAAGACGTGTGACTTTTGCAAACCACGCCCACAAGTCGCACATATTAGTATGCAGGCGTCTGTATACAAACGGACGTCTCTTGCTGGCGCAGCGAGCACCTAATTTCAAACTATACTTCAGAAGCTATGATTCGGTGCTGTTCCTGTTAACAGCCTTCACCCCTTTTGTGTAGAGATGTTCCACACATAATTCTTTATTAATATGTTTAAAGTTCTCTTGATGTATTCGATATGATTTTTGTTTACTAATCTAGGTCGTAGCTAGGTTTAGCATTAGTAGCAATGAAATCAAGGCTTATATCGAAAAGGGTGGCAACTCTCACAGTACTTGAATGGGAAATTGGATACAAGGAAGAGCCATGCCGCCATTTTTATAGCAGAAGCTTTCCTGCTGGGGACCAGGATGATTGATAGGGGAAATTTTCATATATAATATATAAAATATCACATGACAGCACAAGGTGTTTAAAACATAGGTATATTGTAACATATAGATGTATGTAGTATTGGATTTTAAGAAGTATTATGCTGCAAAACTTCTTCAACAAGAAAAAAAACATAGCTAGGAGAACCTCCCTCACCCCTCTCATACAGGTGGAAATTTTTCGAATTCACTCACCAGGTGTCTCCCTGGAATGGACACAAGACAGGGTGAGAGAGGCAATTTTTTTAAAAGTGTTTAATGTTTACACAATGTTTTTATATTAAAATCTCTCAGCAAATACAAAGTGTAACATATCATTGGAAAGCCACATTTTCATACTGTTTAGTGATCGCAGCAGGGCATTAATCAGACATTGCAGTGAACTATAATTAAAGTAAAAAGGAGCAAAAATGTAATTTTGCTATAGTAAATAGGTCACAAGGGTAGGTAACACACCGGACCGATCCCCTCACACTGCACTCTTCCCCGCCATAAGAAAACATGCTATATGTAGCGCGAGCCTATAGTTTGGGCTAGAAATGGCAAAGAATAAAAACAATTCCAAGGGGGAGTGAGAGAGAGTTGACATTGGGACGCGAAGCAAGAAGGTAGTGCTCTTGCTCGGATCAGTTTGTTTTACTGTGCTAACTTCAAGTGTTGATTTCTTTGATAACCATGAAGTGCCTTACTTGTAACAGTTAAGATTCAAGGCAATGTTATGACTCTCACATAGTTTTTTTTTTATTGAAACATTCAGAATTATTAGGCTCTGTCTGCGAGTACTTGCCTACGAGAAAAAAAAACAATCTAAAATTTCTGAAATCTTAGATGTGTCTGAGAAGTAGTATTTTCTGCGTTCGATCAGACAACCGAATTGTCTTCGTTAGATCGACCATGGGCACAGTCTTTCGCTCCATCGTGTAAATACCTATATATATTCATATCTACGTTTAATTTGAAGTGTTATATCTTTTTAGTGATTTGTAATATGTGTGTGAGACGCAGTGCATAAACCTTTCGTCCAACCAAGCGCAACAGCGGACTCATCAACGCACAAAATCATGGTGCAACTAGTATTAGTGTTGTGAAGCAATACAAGAGCCGGTCAACAGCCAGGCCGTTTATGACTGTAACCTAGAGACATCCAGACTCGGCAACAACGAAGGCTTCTAAATCTTCGAGACTCGCAGACACCATCCCAAACACGAAGCTGCAGGTCCAGTGAGGGATTGGAGTATCAATTAGAGGACTTCTTCAATCAACCCAGCATACCATAAGGGAAGAGGTATGTCTACGTGGGATGCTACTCTTCAGGAACGCCCAAGGATGATGATGGCGGACTGCACGGAACTCTAGAAATATGTGCACAAACTTGAACAATCTCTTATAAAAAAACGTAAAAAGGCCTAAAGAGAGTAAAATTCAAAAAGGTTCAAAATTGATATATCTTATCGTTATAATTCTATTAGTGTCAGTGCATCAATTGTACAGTGTCTATTTTCGTGTGGTGCTGAAATTAAATGATTTCACTAAGGAACCCTGTCGTCTTTCTTGGACTTCTTCATCAGGAGAACGTAAGGTATGTGCAAAAGATTGTTAAATGTATCCTGTTTCTCTTTCAGCTGCTGGGAGTATGCGAAGCCCATACGGCATGAAAACCAGTAACTTTCATGTTGTGTGGGTAATCTGTTTGGAAATTCACCTGGAGTTAAAACTGCAGGAAGCCCTGAAAGCTAGAGTCTCCTGTTCACCAAAATTTAACTTATTATTTTTTGTTTGGCTAATCACTTTATCCTTTTTGTTTACTTTTAATTTTTGCTCTACCGAATCATTTGAATGTGAGAAGTATATAAATTTGGGCCTTCAGTCATCTCATTAATATTAAATAGTCATTATTATCTCCACCCTTACTCCTCATATTCATTCTCACATACCCGCACTCTACAAGGTGATACTTCCTTTACTAGGTATACGCCCTAATGTAGACCAAGACACAAAATTCATATGAAGAACTGTTTCGTGCGGTGGTGGATCAGTGCAGTGAATTTAGTGAATATCCGGACCTGTAACTATGGTAATGGGTTTTGATATAGCGTAAATGCAACTTTTGGAGATTCAACTCGTTTATAGCGTTACTTTTTTCACCTGACTCAGTCAACATAGAGGAAGGTCCAAGACCTTGGACTCTTAGAACGGTACAAGAGCAATTAAAATTTTCGTCTATTTTGCGAGAAAATAAACAGATTTGCATTTCTTCCAATAGCATATGTGCATCGATTAATACAAGTGACTTTGGAGGAAGAGCTGGAACTTCTGGACTGTTTTGATAGCACTTGCGTGTCAAACACGTATCGTCGTGTTAAAGCTCGATCTGGGAATATTTGTTTGCGTAATGTGCCCCGTCTATATCCCCCAGATAGTTGGAATGTTCACCAAGCTACCTTTAACAGCAATTCTAGGATAAATAATATTTGTGAATTGTGGAACCAGAAGTTTCATCATCTAGTAGGAATGCCCCACTCAACTATTTGGAAGCTTATTCATGAAATTCAACAAATTGAAGCAACGGTTTCAGCTGTGCTTCATCAAGATGCTGTGGGCAACCACCCAAACAGCAAACTAGAAGAGTGTTTGAGATTTTTCAGAAACGGCTCTAATCTTTGTGCTTAACGTATAACACTGGAACTAAATGTTTGAAAAAAAATGCTTGTTGTTTCCTATCATGTTATGAAGAGTAGAAAATGAACATGTAAACCATTTATTGTATTAATAAGGCTATATTTTGTTTGCTAATTTTCTGTTCTGAAATTTTAATATTGCCAAAACTTAATATTTGTAAATAGTGATATATAAATCCATTACTGGCCCATTTTGCCTGTGCTTTTAACATTTGCTGAAACTGACATTATGTTATTTTACTGCTGTTTGTTCTAGCTTCGAGTATCCGAAACTTTGATTTTCCAGAGTCGAACACCAACTGAATTGTTTTCTAACTTTGATTAAGATAAGGTTAGCTGTTCCGGTCGTTTACTTTGTCTCTACTTAGTTCAACAAAGGTGAAAAAATGACCATGACAAAATTTCCTGCATGCTAATATTTTGGTGACAAAATTACAAGTGACGAAATTACTGTCGAAATTTCCGGTGACGAAATAACCTACATGCTAATATTTTGGTGACAAAATTACCGGTGACGAAAATTCCGGTGATGAAATTACCTAAGTCCGCTAACACCCAACTTTTCAATAAATAAATATTTAAATGATTTTTAACAACTAGATAAAAAAACTAAATGGCAAGATAAACTTTGAAATAAAAAAAAGGTGGGTGGAAGCAGTGGGGAGGATCCCTTCAACTTACAAAAGCCGAGGTAACAAGGATCAAACTATTTCTAAAGAATGGGGCTGGAGGTAGTTGTATAAGTCTTATTTTTCCTTTCTGGCCTATTTTTGAGCTGTGAATAAGGTAGTAAAAATTGGTATCCCGTGAGGGGATAAGTTATTCTATTTGTTACTACTTCGTTAATTTTGTAAGAAAAAAAAAAAACGAAAGCTGCAACCATTAATAAATCATATTTTCTTTAAATTGAATTTATCATTCAGTAGCCCACTTTTTAACGACCAAAGTCAGCAGTCTAAAACATTTTATAACAAAATAATCAATAAATTATTCAACTATCGGAACACTCCTTTACTCCCTTATTCTTTGTAAACTGCAGTTCCAAACAATAGGCTTATTTCGGAAGGTAAGAGGAAACCACACATCAAGCTCGTTCAGATTGTATTAAATCATCATTGTGTCTGTTTTGAAATTTAAATGTTTGCAATTTACATCGTAAAAAATTGAATAAATCTTTTTCCCTGTCCTGTCTTCTCCTCCTTCGAAGTACGATTTATATAAATATTTAGTGATCTCAGATCACTAAGTACAATGATCTAAGATTGTACCAAAAATAGGCCAATTGGATTGAGCTGCTTGGACGTAATATAGATAAATGTGAATTTTTAATCCTCTTCGGCGTGGATCCCAGTCTGTTTCTTCTATGCTTTCTTTTTATTCTTTCTCATGTGGTTCGGATTCCACGTTAATCAGTAGGTCCACGTCTCATATAGCCTCGCTGCTGAAAGGGAAGCTAAACTAAAATCAACTCAACTCAACTCTTTTTATTCTTTTACTTAACAACACAATGTTTATAGCACCTGCACTTAAAACCATGGCCTCAGATAGATCCGTCTTGTTCAAGCAACTTGAGTAAACTGGAAAACGACCATGTGCTCAAACAACAGGCAAGAGGAAGAGCGAAAAATGACAGCTTCTTTTTCTTCTTCTTTTACGCGCCTATTTTTACGCTAGGTGTATGGGCCAACTTACGGACCGAAATTTACGACATCATTTTACGGACCGAAAATGCGCGCTGAAAATACGCTAGTGTATGTTGGCCTTTAGAAATAAAATTTGATTTAAAAATGAAATGTTTGTAGTTACCCTCAAATCCATCATTTTTGTGATCACTCAAATGAGTGGTGACATTTCTTATGTTGTATAAGTTACCGGTAGGGATAATTTCCAGATCGTCTCCCTCTCATAGTGGGTCAAAACATCCCATGTGCCCGTAGTGGCATATAACAGGAATACCACAAATGCATAAATGTGAAGCTCTTGTACATTTCTCACTTTCTAGTAGAAGAAAAATGTTTGAAGTTATTTCACTTTTTATTGAAATTCGTAAATCAGAATGTGAAATTAGCTACCTTAACATTATAATTCGCATTAGTTGAAAGATGTAAACGAATACAAATCCTATTAACTAGCTACAACAAAGTTTGGAAAAGTTTCACAAATTTTCGTGGTGCAGGTCCGACAGTTTAATTTGTGCCGATACCAATGAGTGAAAATATACACCATTTCAGTTTTTGTATATAAACATTATCAAGTAAACGGATAATAGAATGTATCCTAGATAATTTATGCAACCTATTATATTAGTGTTGTTTTGAGTTACACAGCATAAATATAGAATCAAAAGACATAGATAAGGAGTTTAATCGAATTTTCCCTGGGATTTATGGAAGCAATATTTCTCTATGTTCCAGGATCAATTACGTTACTAACTACACATATCATAGCTGCTCCGTTGTTTCTTCTTCGATTGCTGATGAATGTATAAAACATAAAGCTGCTCTTTCTCCTCCAAGATTTTTTTGGAGATAAACCTAACAATACGATGAAATTTCTAATTTGTATATAACATAAAATAGTAACCGGAATCACATGTGACGGAATCTTGAAAATTACTGAAATTACTGTTTCTTTTTTAATTACTTTTTGTATCGTGTTCTATTATGTATATCATATTTTATTGTCAAAAAATATATATAAAGAATTGTAAAAGAGAAAACAGAAAACAAAAAAATAAACCACATGCTTCTTTAAAAATAGCAAACAAAACAAAACAAATGTTAACAGAAAGTAATATTATATCCCAACTACATATAAAACTACATGATCCGACATAAATTAAAGAGCTGCTTCCATTTGACTTGGAAAGCTGAAATTTGGCATGCTTGTATCTTTCCGGAACTAACAGACAGCAACATTGCCAAAAGAGAATATTTTTAGTTTTTAGAGGGTGTAAAAGGAGCATGAAGAAATTCCCCATGTCATATAAAACGTTCTGTGAAATTCATCGTATTCCGTTCAGGCAACGGTAGATGTAACTGCCTTTAAAACGAATTAAAATTAATTTTAGTGTTATTTCTTTTTTTTTTCAAATAATAGAACCGAGACATCACACACATATATATTTGTAATATGGATGAAAATAATGTTGGGATGAGACAAGCCTACTGATCCCTAGGGGTAATAGGTATAACAAACAAATAACTGAATACGATCAACATTAGTGCCGAATCCATATTTTTATGCTGAGATTTTTCAGGTAAACTGAGATGAATAGCGACACCCTTGATTCCGTTTAAGATCAAATCGATCTCCTATCGCCATGGAGCTTGAGAAGAGATGGAAAATAAAATGTTCAAGATGTCTGAGATTAGGACTAGTGCCGAATCCTTAGTTTCTGTGCATTGGAAAACGGTTGGCCCATTTTAAAAGACTTTTGGAACTCATTTAATACCCATCTGAACCTGCTATTTTACCGTACTTTGATTAAAAGACGTATTCTACAACGTTAAGTGTTTCAGAATGTATGCCAGAAATAGATAATATTATGAATTTATACCATTATATTTTCAATGAAATGCGTTTCCTAAGGGGAAAATATTAAAGCATTTCCTATAGACCAATTCCCCCATGTGAAGAAGGGAGTTTCCAGCTAGTGTAGAATAAGAAAAAAGTCACCATAACAGCGGCAAAACCGATCATTAATATACTTTATCATAGGAGGAATGTCATATTTAGAAACCAATTTAACGGTACTCCTTTATGATGAGAGAGTTTATCCTGCTAGAAGCTTCAACTCCCACATTTTGAACATAAATCTCTGGGTGGGGGCTTCACAAAGTATAGTATTGCAACGGGGCCAGAAAGATACGTTTATACGGAGTTGATGAGAAAGGGTCAATAACACAGGCGACTTAGCCAATTAGATTCAATTAAATTAGGCAAATTCGTTATTACTTCTTCAAAACGTCAGTGCGTTACCGTTCTCCCTAGCTCATTATATAGAAACTAAATTATATAAAATACATATTTGGTGCTTCGTATTTTACTTTTTTGCTTTCTTGCTATGTTTTCTTTACCACAAATTTAACGATAATCCCTGTTCGTGATTAGCCTACCTCTCCCTTAATTTTATTTACCGTGATCCTTTAGTTTCTCAGTTTTTTCCTACTCTGCAATGTAAAACAATAAATAAATAAATAAATAAATAAATAAAAATTAAAAAACAAGAATGAAACCGTGTTTCTAATTTTAAAACGATGAAGCTATTTAAAACCACTCTGAAATTATTTGAAATCAAACTTGATACGCATGTGATTTACGCCTGAGAAAAAAATATTACATCTATGGTGGTTGTGAAAAGAAGCGTCATGTAGAGATAATAAGAAATGACTAACATTAATCTCAAATCCAATATCAAATTCAAAATTTTTGGAGTAACGCAAACAAATAGGATATTTTCTATACTGTCTGAGTTCAGCTCGCAGTGGAGAAAAACATCCCTAGCGCCACCAGTGACATGTAAAGATAATTCCACAAATACAAACATAAAAAATAGAACCAAGTTTTCGTACAATTTAAACTTTGTGGGACCCAAAAGATAATAGAAATTTGAAACAATCTCAAGTTTGTTCCAGTTCGGAAATTTGAATTCAAAATTAGCAACTTTAATGCTGAGAAGAACTTGCCAGGCAAAAGCTTCTGGGGGCGATAATATATAGAACACGTTTCCAGCACTAAAATTCCAAATTTAATTTTCTAGATTTTTGAATTTACCTACAACGTGGAAAGATTTCATTTTTTTTTCAAATATAATATAAGGAAGGGTTTGAACTAGGATGAATTTGAAACTGAATTTATAAATATCATAGAAAAATCTTAAATGAAGACAAATTCTATGGGAATCAAACTCGAAAAATCAAATTTGTAATTTTAGCTCTGAAAAGAATTTATATGCGATATTATTTAAGAAAGTTCTGCCCTGCATGTTATTCTCAGCACTAAAATTATCGATTTCATATTGTAATTTCAAATTATAAAAGAACTTGGCGTTCTTTTCAGATGTCAATTATTTCTGTGGCCCAACAAAGTTATAAACATGCGCGAACTTCCCTTTTTTTTCGCATTCATATTTTTGCCGGGATATCAGTATTTTGTAAAAAGGATTTACAGCGATTTAGCTAGTGTCTCAAGAGCCAGATGAGTCACTATCTAGTGCATTAAATAGAAAAATGGATCAACATGTAATCCTATTTTTTGCCTTTTCAAGCCCCATACGTTTTCGTTTCTAGGAAGCATTTTAGAGTGTTTTATTGGTTTTCATTTAGAACATCTCAGCAACCTAATATGTAATATTAACGCACCTGCAAACTTATTGTTCTCCACGAACGGGTGGAATTGATATTTTAATAAAGAAAAACAATAGAATGTTAGAAAGCTTGAAGAAATGCTTTGAAGAATATGGAATAAAATTAAATGTTAGAAAAAGAACAGCCATGGTGATTTAAACGAAGCAGTCTGGGTAAAATGTAAAAGTAGGAGGGGAGAAAATAGAACATTTGAATATTTTTCGATATTTGCGTAGTATTCTAATGGAGTGTGAATGTGAAATAAAAGCAAGAACAGGAATGGCGAAATAAGCCTTTAGGAGGGAGAAAAGTCTGTTTTATGGGACATCGAATAAAGAGTTGAGAAAAAAGACTTCGTGTAGAGTGTTGTACTGTATGAGTAGAAACATGACAATTATGTAAAAGTGATGAAAAATGACTGGAAACCTTCGAAATGTGGATGTGGAGAAAAATGAGTTGAGTTTTATGTCCTTTTCAGCAGCTAGGTTGTATGAAACGGGACCTAGTGATTAACGTGGGATTCGAACCACATGAGCTCCCGCCGGGAATTGGAGAAAAATGGAAATAATTAGTTGGGCCTAGCGGAAGACGAATGAGAATGCGTTAGAAATGTTGACGGAAAATAGAACAATTTTAGATATTATTAAGAGGAAGAGAAACTGATTGGGACATTGCCTAAGAGGGAACTATATCAAGAGGGACGTGCTAGAGGGTATGATGGCAGGAAAGAGGGGAAGAGGGCAAAGGTGGCTACAATAAATGGATGATATAAAACAGAAAGATCATACCTAAAGACGAAGAAGTTAGCGGAATAACGTGGAGCATGGAAGCTTCTCAGCTGTGGCAAGTGACCTTCTAATAATGGCAGAATACCTACGACGTTGATCATTATTTTCGTATATAACAACTAAAATTTATGTGGAATTTATCATTTTTGGTTTAGAGGAGATACCTTACTATATGCATGTGTTTTAAATTAGTATTTCAGAACAATTCAGATTTGAAAGTTTTCGTGTTTACAACAATAATTACATCTTTGTTGACGGTAGTGTAATTTCCTATACGTAACAAAAATTACACTGCTATTTTACTTCATAATAACAGGAATCGAAAAGGAATATACTTACTGCATCACAAAATACTGATTTCGTGGGATTAATGGAAGGACAGGAACAACGAAGGTACAAGCGTCATATAAAGTAAGACCACATAATCGGTGTCGTAGCTTCTGCGTCTACGTTCAAATATATACATGTTAACGCCACACACTGGGAAGACGAAAGGCTGATTTCTGAATATGACAAACGCAGATATGATAGAACTTGTCTATATGTAGAAAGAAAATCGATTCTAATGTACTCTATAATAACAATAATCGAGAATACAAATAATGAACAATACTTACTGCAGTAGATAATTCTGATTTCATGGAATGAAAGGAAGGCCAGATGCAATGAAGGTACAACCATCATATAAAGTAAGACCATAAAATGATGTGGGAATTTCTTTGTCTACGTCCAGAAAATATACATCTTAATGGTACACACCATAAAGAGGAAAAGTTGCTTTTGCACGACACAAACGAATTTATGATAGATCTTCATCTTTTCCCATTCCTTCAGTAAGTGGAATCCTATTAAAATAGAATATTTGAGAGTTTGTAAATTTTGTTTAGTTGATTACATGGGCGTTTTATCATAAACTATCAGACAGAACTAGGAAAATGAAGTGCACAATCTGTAAAATTAACCAAAAAAGAAAAGAAAAAAAGATATTTAGATAATAATTACAAATGTCATACAGCTTTGTGTCCTTAGGTGAATATTTATAATTACTTCTCTTTATTAAAATTTACTTGTATTAGCACTACAATGTGTTGGATTAAATTTGTTAGTTACTGGTTGAAGACGGGCAGAAAATATTGGAGTCAAAAGAAAATATAATAGAAATATTGCAAAGTGATATAACAATTACAACAATGAACAAGAATTATAGGAAAACAAAACAAAAAAAAAAAGATTGCGATCTTGGCCAATAAATAGTTTTTGCATCAGGGGCTACAAAATTCTTGTACATCCCCTAAATAGAGTTTTCTTATTTTCTACGAAATAGGCACATCATTCTGAGTTAACTAATTGTCTGGGTGTGGCAACACTGTATGTAGTTCTTCATATATAAGGCCTACAAGAAAACCTTTGATTCAAAATATATTGGATCAATTGGATCAGGGGTCAAAAAAATTTTGAAATGGCCCCTAAATCAAGTTTTCTTTTTTCTATGGAATAAGCATATCATACTGAGTAAACTGATAGCTTGGGTTCGGCTACACAAAGGTAGTTCTCCAGATATAATACGTGCAAAAGAATAATTGATTGAAATATATCGGACCTTTCGATCCAAAAAGGAAATCATTCAATAAAGACACTCAAATATCCACAACTGGCCCAAGGCGGCTCCGGAATCTGGTTTGTGTAAACAGAGTCCTGTTGATTACCTGGGTTATGTTGCTACAATTAATGGAGTTGGCTGTTTTTGAACTTCCAGTGCCGAGCAAATGTTAAGATGCCCACCCCACTCTATTACCTCATTATCGTTAAGTACATACTTTAAACATAATTTTGACAACGATACCATTTACCTTCTAACCGTATTAAACTACCCGGGCAATCATGACATTCAAGCACATTAACCTTCCCTAAATTATAAAGTGATTTGAGAATGCTAACTACGACATGTGATAAATGACACAATCCTATTGGATTATAATTGACAGACGTGTTTAAGTAAACACTATTTACAAAGCAATCAAAATCTTAACCGAGCACACGCAGCAAATGCAATAATATTGACAAAATAATAAGACAAAATTACATAAGTCTATATAAGAAAACAAATAATAAAAACTTTGAAATTTATGGGAGGAGGAGTGGAGTTGGTGAAGCCACAGATACACATGTGTTGCGTAGAGATATCGTCATCAATGGTTAGTCATATACGAGAAGAACATTTTAACTTTTTAAACGAGACGCGCAACAGAAACATATGTTTTGAATTAGAACGTTAGAAAACTAATTACGCAGTTTCGTTATGGGTTTGTGGCTTATTAATTCAATATTATTAATTCAACACATTTATTTCAATTTTCTAGTTTGCTTTTCACTACTCGTAATTTATCTAAAGCTGAGAAACTGTTAACAACCATAAACAAGCAATATGATATTACAGTAAATGATGCTTAAGCGCGCGACATTTGATTCCGGATATAGTTCCTAACTTTTAAAATTTGCTAATTTATGAAGTAACAACAGCAATACAGTTACCTACAGGGTTTCAAAGTAACCAACAAATTAACATTATTAATATCTCTGGTAACAGCATATTAACGTTTTTTGATATTTTTTTCAAGACATGTCTTTTTTTTCTTTAAATATTATCCGATAATCAAAAGTATGTTGCAGCTTAACTCTGGACCGCCTGAAGAATTTGAACTAAACTTGGCACATATTCGTCTCATAATTTCGACAAATTGTAGTGGGAAAGAGTTATGTATAAAATAATAATAATAATAATAATAATAATAATAATAATAATAATAATAATAATAATAATAATAATAATAATAATAATAATAATAATAATAATAAATGACCAATATTAGTGTCGGATCTGTAGTTTTCAGGCTGGCTAACATGAATACTTACATTCCGCATACTGTTTAAGTCCACCCACGGCTCCCATTAGCAACACTAAGTAGAAAAGTGTTATTATATTATTATTATTATTATTATTATTATTATTATTATTATTATTATACAATGCTGATCATCCACTATATTCTAATATAAGAATTGATTTTGATTTGATTTTGAATTTAGCGTTCCTTTCAGCAGCGAGGCTATATGAAACTTGGACCTACAATTAATGTGAGATCTGAACCACATGAGCTGCTACCAGGGTTCTACCCTTCTAGAAGCTTCAACTCTTACACCTTGAACATAACTGAATGAGTTTGGGCTTCACAAATATAATTCTGTAGCTGGGACATAAATACATTTAATACAGAACTGACAAGACAGAGTCAAAAACTCAAATTACTCAACCATGAAGCTGGAATACAATCAGGCAAATCCGTTTATAGTTTTATTTCCTTTTCAAAACAACGCTAAAGATTTTCCCTCCTTCATAGCTCATTGTATGGAGATTAATTATTATAAAATACATGTTAAATATTTCGTGGTTTACCTGTCTGCCTTCTAGTAAAGCTTTCTTTCCCATGAATTCATCACCAATCTCTGTTCGTTAGTAACCTTCCTCTTCTTTAATTTAAGTTCTGTTTTTTCTTTCTTTTATTTTGTCTGATTTTTCTTATTCTGCAATGAAAAACAAGGATTTTAAAAAAAATGAAAATGCATGAGAAAATATTAGTAACACCAAAAAATATAAAAAGATGAAGCAATTTGGAAACAGCCTGGAAGGATTAGGAGCTAACTCTATCATACTTTGTTTCCATATTGTCAAATTAAACACAAGACACTGAGCAAAGTTGTGTGATTATATATATATATATATATATATATATATATATATATATATATATAACACAATATCATAACCTTGCTCAGTGTGTTATACATGTGATCTACATTTGAAAAAATGGTTGATAATTGAACACATTACACCTAATTGTGCGTATGGAAAGGACTGACACTTAAAAATAATCGGAAATATCTGAAATTAGTCACAAATTTATATTTTTCGAGATTTCTTAGATAAATGGTTACATTCCTTATCTTATTTAAGTTAAGCGTTCAGCTCCAATTGGTCAAAACTCCCCTAGCGTCTCTAAGTGACACATAAAGATACGAATCCAGAAAGTACATTTAAAATTTTCACCATGCAAATATCGGGAGGGGAACACTGTCTGGCATACTATATGGTACAACAAGGTTGACACTGTTGCCTGCTCAGCATAAAGTTATAATTTTGTCAAATGGCCCTACGCTAGGTTATTGGCATATTTCAAATTTACATACCAAACGAAAATATACGATATTATATTTGATATTCGGCGTCGGAAACTAAAAATAATACAGTATCAAGAATGCGCAAATTTTGGCGACCTCTATATAGTAAACAAAAGAATGCAATACTACATTTTTAATGCACATGCTACAGTATTACAAACATCCATAAACAACCAAATTTTGGAAAGTTATACAGCAGTAATAACGCAATTAAGACAAACAAGGTAATGCACATCCAAAGTACCGTAATGTCAAGTATTACGACGTATCTTAAATAACTACGAAGAAAGTTGTATGCAATTGGAAACTAGCCTCTTTTCTTCTAACAATATCATTTCTTAAAAGTGTATACTCAAAGGGAACCGGCACGGATGTTCAGTGGTGAAGCGCTGACCTCTGGTGCGTTAGTTTGCTGGTTTGATCGCTGACCAAGTAAGTTTGGGGTGGAGAACATCGTGTCCGGGGTTTTCTCGGGGTAATCCCGTTTCCTCTTACTTTTCATACCAACAGTTCTTCCATCATTATTCAACTATTTTAATCATCGACTCTATTCGCCGAAAAAGCATAATTGTGAGAGGTTAAACTAATAGATTTCATGTCACTTTTAATAGGAAGGGGTCGTGTGACACGTTTTAAATTCATTTTGGCAGATGCATACGTCTCATGTTAAATCCAAGTTACTTCTAAACATTTAATAGTTATTTTCTTCATAATATATGTTTATTAAATTACCATTGCTTTTCCAAACATACAAAGTGCCTTTATCTCATAATGTAGAGAGTATAAGTACATTCAAAATTTAAGTCATTTGAGGTGCCACTTAATATTATTAAATTGAGAATATTTTTCCCATGGGTTATTTGGGATATATTCAACCTTTTCTTCCTCGCCTACCCTTAGACACAGTTTGCCATACAATTGTTTACCCCTGAAGCTGTTTGAAAAAAAATAAATCGAAAGTAATTTATTAAATTTAATGCACATGTTCTGTTTATTAGAACGTGGGAGGGATAGATACAGAACAAAGAGACAAAAGTGTACCAATCAAAAGATTATTTACACGAGAATAAAGTGCACATCCGAAAAAAAAATAACATGGAAAAATTTCATAACATACGGAAGACATCAAGTTCTACTAAGGAGGATTTTCCTATCATCGTCCCTCATAATTCGTACACTGAGGGCAATGTTAAAAATTCAAAAACTAAAAGTAACTTTACAACTAAAATGTTAATGAGATGACTGAACGTTTTTCCTGGACTTCAACTCCTCGATTCTTGGTCGAATTTTCGACAGTGCGAGAATCAGAGCTGATTCTGTATTTAAGCAATTTCTGTGCTTCGTTTTCATTGATGTTAATGCAGAGAATCCCTGTTCACACAAATATGTTGATGGAAATGGAAGAAGTTGTGAAATAGCACTATCATTAATTTCATTGTACTCTTTTCGAGCATAAATACAATACTCACAAATTGACAAAATATCGAATTTCATTTGCAGTGAATTTTCAACAGACATTCCGAACAGACTCTCAGAAGCAGCTATACGTATCCCCAGAAACATCTTTGCGTATCCCCTGTTGAATAGCACTGCTCTGGAATGATATATCGTAGAACAGTTTTAAGAGTAATATGTTAAAAAAAATCTAGAAAGTTGAAAAAAGGATGGCCGTTATATATGTGTGTATATTCTCGCTGTTCTGCCATTTCTTCTCAATTATTCAATCACCAATTCTACAATTATTATTTACTCGTTTCCTATATCTTGAAAGACATACTTGTGGGCCAAAAATTAAGAATTCTAAATGTTATTTTATTCATTTATTCGCGTGAATTGCTTAGCTGTAATCTAACAACGCAGTTTGGCAGCAAAAAGATTACTAGATAGTCAGTGAATTTTTTAAAATGTTATCGAAAAATATTTGAAGACATTATCAGGCAATAGCTTCAAAACAAATAGCTTCTACTAACATATATGAAGGTTTGATTAGAAATAAAAAAGTGACTTATAAAACTGAAAAACTTGCCTTTGGCAAGCTGGAGCTCCTCCCCACCTCATCGCACTTTTGCTCGGCCTACGTCCTTGCGTCGCTTATGTTTGAGCCTTTACATCGAGTGTATTTCGTGCATTTGCTCTTTATAATTCCTGAATTTGCCCAGCTGGGATTCACTCCTACACCTCACCATTACCTCGGCCTACGGCCTCGCAACTCTTAAATTCACAATTCTAATGAATTTCAAGTTTATTTTCCTGTTTGAACTATCTACATAAAAGATAAAGATTTTTTATCCTAAGAAAACGCCCATTTAGATAGTGTTCGGATTCCTTTATCCCCTCTAGACACCTTATAAACCAAAAATATTGATTTTTGTCATCTTCCTGTGGGTTAGTTTCTGAACACTATAGGCATGCCGAATTTCTTTATTCTAATCCTGCCGGAGGTGCCAAAACATTTTGGAGTGTAGAATATATCTTACATATTTTAACGTGGGTAAGATTTTTCAGTTACTCATAAAACCAAACTAAGTTAAAAAAATTATCTTTGGTGGCCTACTTAGGTAACGCTAACGGAGACGTACAATCATAACAAATTTCAAGTTCTATTCCAATTCCAAGTACCTGTAATATGAAATAATATGTCTAAAAGAAGGTGCATTTAAATAACATTGAGACATTTCCTCATCTCCCCTTAACACCCCCTAAAATATTAAAATATTCACTTTTGGCAATTTTCCTGTAGGTTAGTCTTGAAAAGCTACAATCATGTCAAGTTTCAACTTTCATCGTCAACCAGAAGTACCCGCTATTTTATGTTCGTTCATGTAGTTTTATTTATAGTTACGATACATAAGTCGATCAATTAAAGAATGTGATCCAATCATATTTGTGTGGTAAGTATTTCCATCCTGATGACTTCGAAATTAACGTTACATCTAAATGTCAAGAAACTTTGGAAAATTACGAAATAAAATAACAAAGAAAAAAATTTGAACATTTTCTCGAAAATAAATTCACCTACTTGGTTAGAAATATTGAAACGATTTGGGTAATTTTATTACCTCATACTGAGTTACGTGGAAGTTTTGGTTTGGCTAGAGTTTATGCAGTTCTCCAGATCTAAAGCCTACAAGAAAATTTATAATTGAATGAAAAAGGCTGAAATTACTCCCAAATCTATCAGTTTTATGGTCACTCAAATGAATAGAGACATTTTCTAGCCAACTTAAGTTAGAGATCCTCACCCAGTGGGTGAATCCCAAGTGTCCGTAGTGATATTTGGAAACTATCTAACACATACATAAATATGAAAAGTATAAATTAGCTCTTCTACATTTCTCGAAAGGAAGGTGTATATATATTCCCAAAAATTACTTTTCAAAGAATTTTCTATTTACGCATGACGAAAAAAATGCAAGGACACTAATCTCATATCAATGACTTGATTTACATGATAATGAAATAATTTATAAATTGATTGTGTAAAAAATAGCTCAGAGTACTTTCATTTTTGCGAATCAGAATTAGATTTTCATAACAACATTTCTGAAAACACATTTTTTTTTTAATTTTTGGCATGATTTATTTTATTTTATTTGCTATTTTCTAAAACTGAAATTATTTTTTAATAAGTTTTCAAATATATCGTAAAAAACTGTGAAATTTTGAGATCTTTTTCGGAATTATGAAGGTTAACTTTGGTATACTAGATAATTTCACTTTACTCAACAACAAAAGTAGCTGATACCTGAAGGCTGGTATGATCTTTAAGATCAAACAAGATATATAACATTAGAAAGTAGATAATTTTAGAAATATATAAAACTAACAATGGTATGTTGCAGGGGTTTTCAAATTGATCGGCGAGCCTCACTTGTGAGGCGCCAATGGTTTTCACGGGAGGTGTGAGGACTTTAAATAACATACTTATAATACAACACTCATACTTAAGTATGTACCTTTCTTCTTTAGTAATACACAGTGAACAAAGCTTTTGTATCACCTCTGTTAGACATACGATTAGGGACAACCCTTTCGTCTTTGGCTTTAATGTGTGGGAAACTTGTTAGATTGCACTAACGATCTTCTATTTTATCTCTGTACAATAGTATGTCTTCTTAAATATCTTTGGAATTTTGCTCGACGACATGCTAGTTGAATTTTTATCTCTTAGTTTTCTGTTATTATTTTTGGTACAATTCGCAACATAAATAACAAATATCTGACTTACATAAATTTATAATTATAAAAATTGGCTAATAACATTAAACGGTGTGGTCAGTGTCTACAATGTAGATACTCCATATAATTCAGATATTTCAATTAGGAATTAATAAACGAGACATAGTTTATGATAGTAATAGTCTTTCTTTTAGGGACACATGTATTTATATTGTTCATATATTTCATTTTTAACAGGGAAAGCGCGTTCAGATTTTGGCGGTTGAGGGGATCCTCAATTGCAAAAAGTTTGAAAGCCAGTAGAATATTGCATTCTCACCTGTTTTAAGTCTTTGTGCTATATTCTAATATTTCATGATGTTCATATACTACTTGCAGGATTTGAGAACAAAGTTGAAGATTTTAAATTAAACAAAATCTTTCAAAAGAATTGCTTCTTACAAATAAAAAAAAAACAAATATACCGAATTCCATATTGCGAAAAAATCGTTCTTAATATATATATATATATATATATATATATATATATATATATATATATATATATATATATATATATATATATATATATATATATTTTAAACAATCCTTTAATATACACTGACCATCCAGAACCGTGGTCAGTGTATGGTTTCATTGTGTACTGAACTTTGTATGCAGCCTATCTTGGTACTTTTTCTTCTTCTTATCGAATATTCCAGCATAACTGTAGACCGTCTATCTAAATCCAAAGCAAAGTTGAAACACATTTGTCTCATAATCTCGAACAAATGAGGTGGAAAAGTAATGTATCAAATCATCGAAAATGACAAGTATTAGTAATAGTTTCCATGGTAAGATGAACAGTGAAACCGCGGATGCTGTTCAAGTCCAGGTTGGCCCCCAATGGTATGGTTATGATGATAATGGTGATGAAAATAATGTTCTAAGTACATACATTAAATCCATAAATTATTATTCCACGTCACGCCGAACATTATTTAGAAACTAACCAATGTGTACACAGTTAGTAAATACGGATATTTGCTAATTCAACAAAAACCCGTTTCAAGATATTTATAAATTAATTATATAGTAGAATCTAAACAGATTACTTCATTTTACTAAATGTTATACGGACATGTAAGTATAATTAGACATACAATGGTGCAGATTAAGAATAGGTGTACCGTAGAATATATAACGGCCTACAAAAATTATATACAATATGGCACTGTACATACTCGGTGTAGATTATGAATAGGTGTACTAATTATGTATATGTCCTTCTTTGACAAATTAAATTATTTATAAGGAAATTATAGTTCAGAATAGGCTTACTTTATATGGCCCTCAATCCTTATGGTTTGCAAATACATCATTTTCCGGGCGGATAAACTTAGATTAAACTGCCGTAAGAACAAATTAAATTCGTTTTCACTGTTACTTTTTTTTAAGTAACGGAACAGAAACACACATATTTATAATGAGAATGAAAATAATGTTGGGTTAAGACATGTCTACCGGCCTCTAAGGGGAAAAGAGATGATAAACAAATAATTGAATACGACCAATATTAATGCCTATCCATATTTTTACACAGAAATTCTTCTGGTACACGGAGATGAATAGTGACATTCTTGATCCCGTGTGAGGTAAAATAGATCAAATATTTCGCCATTGACATTGAGAAAGATGAAACATAAATTGTCCAAAATGTTTGAGATTAGTCTAGACTTTTAAAACACATTTAGTACTCATCTCAAGATGTCACTTTGTCACACCATTTTGATTAGAAGCCGCAATCTAGGGGTTAAAGCGTTCTAAAATGTATTCTAAAAGTAGAGTATAGTATGAACTTCCATTGAAATCCCTTAAACTTTCATTGATATTCATATCCTAAGGGCAATAATTCAAATATGTTCTATAAAAGTATTCTCTCCAAGCGATAAAGGAGAATTTCAACTAGTGTAAGATAGCAAAAGGGTGAAAGGAAACAGCGGCAAACCTGGTCATATATATCGACTACCTTACTAACTATATGGCCAATGGTTCCCAGAGGTTCAATGTAGCGTTAAAAAATAACCGTTGATTTCTGGTCTTAACCAACTGGACTCAGTTTTGACTTTCAATTCGTTTTTCTGCGAAACGCACCTTGATATTGTCATCCCATCTCCGTTCGGTCCTCCTAATAATCGTTTCGCGATTGGACCTTATAATATAGACAATCATTAAAATAATTTTAAAAGTTTTATATGTGACATATCCTTGTTTAAATAAAAAAAAGAAACATACGCTGACATGCTTTGTATAAATGATACTACTCTATCATTACCTACAGCCGTTGCTGCAGCAAAAGGCTCTAAGGAGTGGTGTCATGTTTATAAAACAACTTACGGGGTTCGTTGAGAAAGGAGTGTCTATTCTGCTGGAAGCTTCAACTCTTACACGTTGGAAATAATTCGCCGAGAGGGGTTCAAACAAATAAACTCCTCCATTGGGACCAGAAAGAGATTTGTTACGAAACTGAAGAGAGAGTCAATAACTCCGCAATTTATGTGAAATTCAATTAGTCAAATCCGTTATTACATTTTTCCAAGCAAGGCTAATGTGTTACGTTTATCCATATCTTATTATGTGAAAACCAAGTAATATAAAATGCATGCTAATTGCTTCATATTTTACCTTTCTTTCTTCTAGCTTTGTTTTCTTTAGCAATGAATTAAACGACAAACTCTGACCATGACTACCTTCTTCTTCTACAAGTTTATTTTCTTCATCTTTTACTCTGTCACCTTTATATACTCTGGAATGAAAACCGAAGAAAATAAAAATTAAAACTCCAGGAATAAACAGTGTCACCAAAAGTGTTAAACGAGAAGCAATTTGGAACCAGCCTCAAGTTATTTGAAACCAAATTTGATACATAAGTGATTTCTATATAAAGAAGAAACTGCGCGTGCAAGAGACCTCTATCATTTAAAAGGGTTGTGAGGGAAGACCAGCAATAAAAAAATCAAAAATGAAATGAACGAAATTAGTCCCAAACACATCATTTTTGCGGTCCCTTAAATGAATGGTGATATTTTCTACCCTGTCTAAGAGATGATGTACCTCTTCCACTAGGTAAAAGCATCTCAAGTGTCCGTAGTAACATGTAATAAAAACTCCTGTATCGAACTCTCTTCTTTGTCGCTTTCTAGTACATTTGTCACTTTCTAGTACCCAAAAACATATATACGAAACAATCTCAAGTGCTACTTAAATTCGTAAATCAGAATATGGAATTAGCAACCTTAACGTTCTAATTCGCATTAATTAAAAAAGTACAGACGAATGAAAATTGCATTAACTAGCTAAAACTAAGCTTTGGAAAGGTTCCACAAATTTTCAGGTTGCAGCATTGTTTAGTTTATTAGACTTCATATGAATAAGTTAAAATATAGACGATTTCGGTTTTGTACATAAAATAGTAAATGGATAATATATTTTATTCTGAATAGTTTATGAAACCCTCTACTTGTAATGCAATTTTGGGTTTCGCAATATTAAAACATAATCACATGATTTGTAAGGATCTTTTCCTGGGATTTGCATACTCTGTTATGATTGCAAGATCTTTACGTAGCTCATTATGTCAAAACCAATTAATATTAAACAAATACTTCATATTTTAGTTCTTATTATTCTAGCTGTGGTTCATTTACCACGAATTAAATGACAATCTCTGCCCGTGAGAAGCATTCTTTTTCTATACATATATATATTTTAATTTTCTCCTTTACTTTGTTGGCATGTTTCTACCCCAAAATTGAAAGCAAAGAAAATAAAAACTAAAAATTCAACAGGAAACACCGACATCAAAAATATAAAAGGAAAAGCAATTTGGAATCAGCCTGGAGTCACTTGAAACCAAACTTGATACACATGTGAGTGATATCTAAAAAGAAAAAGACTGCAGGTTCTAGAGATCTCTTCTATTTCTAAGGGTGGTGTGTGAAGGAGCTACAATTAGAAATAAAATTTGATTTAAAAATGAAATGTTTGTAGTTACCCTCAAATCCATCATTTTTGTGATCACTCAAATGAGTGGTGACATTTCTTATGTTGTATAAGTCACCGGTAGGGATAATATCCAGATCGTCTCCCTCTCATAGTGGGTCAAAACATCCCAAGTGCCCGTAGTGGCATATAACAGGAATACCACAAATGCATAAATGTGAAGCTCTTGTACATTTCTCACTTTCTAGTAGAAGAAAAATTTTTGAAGTTATTTCACTTTTTATTGAAATTCGTAAATCAGAATGTGAAATTAGCTACCTTAACATTATAATTCGCATTAGTTGAAAGATGTAAACGAATACAAATCCTATTAACTAGCTACAACAAAGTTTGGAAAGGTTTCACAAATTTTCGTGGTACAGGTCCGACAGTTTAATTTGTGCCGATACCAATGAGTGAAAATATACACCATTTCAGTTTTTGTATATAAACATTATCAAGTAAACGGATAATAGAATGCATCCTGGATAATTTATGCAACCTATTATATTAGTGTTGTTTTGAGTTACACAGCATAAATATAGAATCAAAAGACATAGATAAGGAGTTTAATCGAATTTTCCCTGGGATTTATGGAAGCAATATTTCTCTATGTTCCAGGATCAATTACGTTACTAACTACACATATCATAGCTGCTCCGTTGTTTCTTCTTCGATTGCTGATGAATGTATAAAACATAAAGCTGCTCTTTCTCCTCCAAGATTTTTTTGGAGATAAACCTAACAATACGATGAAATTTCTAATTTGTATATAACATAAAATAGTAACCGGAATCACATGTGACGGAATCTTGAAAATTACTGAAATTACTGTTTCTTTTTTAATTACTTTTTGTATCGTGTTCTGTTATGTATATCATATTTTATTGTCAAAAAATATATATAAAGAATTGTAAAAGAGAAAACAGAAAACAAAAAAATAAACCACATGCTTCTTTAAAAATAGCAAACAAAACAAAACAAATGTTAACAGAAAGTAATATTATATCCCAACTACATATAAAACTACATGATCCGACATAAATTAAAAGCTGCTTCCATTTGACTTGGAAAGCTGAAATTTGGCATGCTTGTATCTTTCCGGAACTAACAGACAGCAACATTGCCAAAAGAGAATATTTTTAGTTTTTAGAGGGTGTAAAAGGAGCATGAAGAAATTCCCCATGTCATATAAAACGTTCTGTGAAATTCATCGTATTCCGTTCAGGCAACGGTAGATGTAACTGCCTTTAATACGAATTAAAATTAATTTTACTGTTATTTCTTTTTTTTTTCAAATAATAGAACCGAGACATCACACACATATATATTTGTAATATGGATGAAAATAATGTTGGGATGAGACAAGCCTACTGATCCCTAGGGGTAATAGGTATAACAAACAAATAACTGAATACGATCAACATTAGTGCCGAATCCATATTTTTACGCTGAGATTTTTCAGGTAAACTGAGATGAATAGCGACACCCTTGATTCCGTTTAAGATCAAATCGATCTCCTATCACCATGGAGCTTGAGAAGAGATGGAAAATAAAATGTTCAAGATGACTCAGATTAGGACTAGTGCCGAATCCTTAGTTTCTGTGCATTGGAAAACGGTTGGCCCATTTTAAAAGACTTTTGGAACTCATTTAATACCCATCTGAACCTGCTATTTTACCGTACTTTGATTAAAAGACGTATTCTACAACGTTAAGTGTTTCAGAATGTATGCCAGAAATAGATAATATTATGAATTTATACCATTATATTTTCAATGAAATGCGTTTCCTAAGGGGAAAATATTAAAGCATTTCCTATAGACCAATTCCCCCATGTGAAGAAGGGAGCTTCCAGCTAGTGTAGAATAAGAAAAAAGTCACCATAACAGGGGCAAAACCGATGATTAATATACTTTATCATAGGAGGAATGTCATATTTAGAAACCAATTTAACGGTACTCCTTGATGATGAGAAAGTTTATCCTGCTAGAAGCTTCAACTCTCACATTTTGAACATAAATCTCTGGGTGGGGGCTTCACAAAGTATAGTATTGCAACGGGGCCAGAAAGATACGTTTATACGGAGTTGATGAGAAAGGGTCAATAACACAGGCGACTTAGCCAATTAGATTCAATTAAATTAGGCAAATTCGTTATTACTTCTTCAAAACGTCAGTGCGTTACCGTTCTCCCTAGCTCATTATATAGAAACTAAATTATATAAAATACATATTTGGTGCTTCGTATTTTACTTTTTTGCTTTCTTGCTATGTTTTCTTTACCACAAATTTAACGATAATCCCTGTTCGTGATTAGCCTACCTCTCCCTTAATTTTATATACCGTGATCTTTTAGTTTCTCAGTTTTTTCCTACTCTGCAATGTAAAACAATAAATAAATAAAAATTAAAAATCAAGAATGAAACCGTGTTTCTAATTTTAAAACGATGAAGCTATTTAAAACCACTCTGAAATTATTTGAAATCAAACTTGATACGCATGTGATTTACGCCTGAGAAAAAAAATATAACATCTATGGTGGTTGTGAAAAAGGAGTGTCAAGTAGAGATAATAAGAAATGACTAACATTAATCTCAAATCCAATATCAAATTCAAAATTTTTGGAGTAACGCAAACAAATAGGATATTTTCTATACTGTCTGAGTTCAGCTCGCAGTGGAGAAAAACATCCCTAGCGCCACCAGTGACATGTAAAGATAATTCCACAAACACAAACATAAAAAATAGAACCAAGTTTTCGTGCAATTTAAACTTTGTGGGACCAAAAAGATAATAAAAAATTGTAACAATCTCAAGTTTGTTCCAGTTAGGAAATTTGAATTCAAAATTAGCAACTTTAATACTGAGAAGAACTTGTCAGGCAAAAGCTTCTGGGGGCGATAATATATAGAACACGTTTCCAGCACTAAAATTCCAAATTTAATTTTCTAGATAGATCTAATCTAATCTGAATTTACCTACAACGTGGAAAGATTTCATTTTTTTTTCAAATATAATATAAGGAAGGGTTTGAAATAGGATGAATTTGAAACTGAATTTATAAATATCATAGAAAAATCTTAAATGAAGACAAATTCTATGGGAATCAAACTCGAAAAATCAAATTTGTAATTTTAGCTCTGAAAAGAATTTATATGCGATATTATTTAAGAAAGTTCTGCCCTGCATGTTATTCTCAGCACTAAAATTATCTATTTCATATTGTAATTTCAAATTATAAAAGAACTTGGCGTTCTTTTCAGATGTCAATTATTTCTGTGGCCCAACAAAGTTATAAACATACGCGAACTTGCCTCTTTTTTCGCATTCATATTTTTGCCGGGATATCAGTATTTTGTAAAAAGGATTTACAGCGATTTAGCTAGTGTCTCAAGAGCCAGATGAGTCACTATCTAGTGCATTAAATAGAAAAATGGATCAACATACAATCCTATTTTTTGCCTTTTCAAGTCCCATACGTTTTCATTTCTAGGAAGCATTTTAGAGTGTTTTATTGGTTTTTATTTAGAACATCTCAGCAACCTAATATGTAATATTAACGTACCTGCAAACTTATTGTTCTCCACGAACGGGTGGAATTGATATTTTAATAAAGAAAAACAATAGAATGTTAGAAAGCTTGAAGAAATGCTTTGAAGAATATGGAATAAAATTAAATGTTAGAAAAAGAACAGCCATGGTGATTTAAACGATGCAGTCTGGGTAAAATGTAAAAGTAGGAGGGGAGAAAATAGAACATTTGAATATATTTCGATATTTGCGTAGTATTCTAATGGAGTGTGAATGTGAAATAAAAGCAAGAACAGGAATGGCGAAATAAGCCTTTAGGAGGGAGAAAAGTCTGTTTTATGGGACATCGAATAAAGAGTTGAGAAAAAAGACTTCGTGTAGAGTGTTGTACTGTATGAGTAGAAACATGACAATTACGTAAAAGTGATTAAAAATGACTGGAAACCTTCGAAATGTGGATGTGGAGAAAAATGAGTTGAGTTTTATGTCCTTTTCAGCAGCTAGGTTGTATGAAACGGGACCTAGTGATTAACGTGGAATTCGAACCACATGAGCTCCCGCCGGGAATTGGAGAAAAATGGTAATAATTAGTTGGGCCTAGCGGAAGACGAATGAGAGTGCGTTAGAAATGTTGGCGGAAAATAGAACAATTTTAGATTTTATTAAGAGGAAGAGAAACTGATTAGGACATTGCCTAAGAGGGAACTATATCAAGAGGGACGTGCTAGAGGGTATGATGGCAGGAAAGAGGGGAAGAGGGCAAAGGTGGCTACAATAAATGGATGATATAAAACAGAAAGATCATACCTGAAGACGAAGAAGTTAGCGGAATAACGTGGAGCATGGAAGCTTCTCAGCTGTGGCAAGTGACCTTCTAATAATTGCAGAATACCTACGACGTTGATCATTATTTTCGTATATAACAACTAAAATTTATGTGGAATTTATCATTTTTGGTTTAGAGGAGATACCTTACTATATGCATGTGTTTTAAATTAGTATTTCAGAACAATTCAGATTTGAAAGTTTTCGTGTTTACAACAAGAATTACATCTTTGTTGACGGTAGTGTAATTTCCTATACGTAGGAAAAATTACACTGCTATTTTACTTCATAACAACAGGAATCGAAAAGGAATATACTTACTGCATCACAAAATACTGATTTCGTGGGATTAATGGAAGGACAGGAACAACGAAGGTACAAGCGTCATATAAAGTAAGACCACATAATCGGTGTCGTAGCTTCTGCGTCTACGTTCAAATATATACATGTTAACGCCACACACTGGGAAGACGAAAGGCTGATTTCTGAATATGACAAACGCAGATATGATAGAACTTGTCTATATGTAGAAAGAAAATCGATTCTAATGTACTCTATAATAACAATAATCGAGAATACAAATAATGAACAATACTTACTGCAGTAGATAATTCTGATTTCATGGAATGAAAGGAAGGCCAGATGCAATGAAGGTACAACCATCATATAAAGTAAGACCATAAAATGATGTGGGAATTTCTTTGTCTACGTCCAGAAAATATACATCTTAATGGTACACACCATAAAGAGGAAAAGTTGCTTTTGCACGACACAAACGAATTTATGATAGATCTTCATCTTTTCCCATTCCTTCAGTAAGTGAAATCCTATTAAAATAGGATATTTGAGAGTTTGCAAATTTTGTTTAGTTGATTACATGGGCGTCTTATCATAAACTATCAGACAGACCTAGGAAAATGAAGTGCACAATCTGTAAAATTAACCAAAAAAGAAAAGAAAAAAAGATATTTAGATAATAATTACAAATGTCATACTGCTTTGTGTCCTTAGGTGAATATTTATAATTACTGCTCTTTATTAAAATTTACTTGTATTAGCACTACAATGTGTTGGATTAAATTTGTTAGTTACTGGTTGAAGACGGGCAGAAAATATTGGAGTCAAAAGAAAATATAATAGAAATATTGCAAAGTGATATAACAATTACAACAATGAACAAGAATTATAGGAAAACAAAACAAAAAAAAAAGATTACGATCTTGGCCAATAAATAGTTTTTGCATCAGGGGCTACAAAATTCTTGTACATCCCCTAAATAGAGTTTTCTTATTTTCTACGAAATAGGCACATCATTCTGAGTTAACTAATTGTCTGGGTGTGGCAACACTGTATGTAGTTCTTCATATATAAGGCCTACAAGAAAACCTTTGATTCAAAATATATTGGATCAATTGGATCAGGGGTCAAAAAAATTTTGAAATGGCCCCTAAATCAAGTTTTCTTTTTTCTATGGAATAAGCATATCATACTGAGTAAACTGATAGCTTGGGTTCGGCTACACAAAGGTAGTTCTCCAGATATAATACGTGCAAAAGAATAATTGATTGAAATATAACGGACCCTTCGATCCAAAAAGGAAATCATTCAATAAAGACACTCAAATATCCACAACTGGCCCAAGGCGGCTCCGGAATCTGGTTTGTGTAAACAGAGTCCTGTTGATTACCTGGGTTATGTTGCTATAATTAATGGAGTTGGCTGGTTTTGAACTTCCAGTGCCGAGCAAATGTTAAGATGCTACGAGACTCTTATTCCCTCATTATCGTTATGGACATACTTTAAACAGAATTTTGACAACGATACCATTTACCTTCTAACCGTATTAAACTACCCGGGCAATCATGACATTCAAGCACATTAACCTTCCCTAAATTCTAAAGTGATTTGCGAATGTTAACTACATCATCTGATAAATGACACAATCCTATTGGATTATAATGGACAGACGTGTTCAAGCAATCGCTATTTACAGGGCAATCAAAATCTTAACAGAGCACACGCAACAAATATAATAATATTGACAAAATAAAAAAAAATAATAACATAAGACTATTTAAGACAAAAAAATAATATTGAAACTTTTAAATTCCTGGGAGGAGGATTGGAGTTGGTGAAGCCACAGTTACACATGTGTTGCGTAGAGATATCGTCATCAATGGTTAGTAATATACGAGAAGATAATTTTAACTTTTCAAACGAGACGCACAACAGAAACGTACGCTTCGAATTAGAACATTAGAAAACTAATTACGCAGTTTCGTTATAGCTTTCTGGCTCATTAATTCTATATTATTAATTCAACACATTTATTTCAATTTTCTAGTTTGCTTTTCACTACTCGTAATTTCTCTAATGCTGAGAAAAATTTGCTAATTTATGAAGTAACAACAGCAATACAGTTACCTACATAGTTTCAAAGTAATCAAGGAAACTAATAATATTAATATCTCTGGTAAGAGCATGTCAACGTCTTTTGATATTTTTTTGAAGACATGTTTTTTTTTCTTTAAATATTATCCGATTATCAAAAGTATGTTGCAGATTAACTCTGGACCGCCTGAAGAAATTTCAACGAAACTTGGCACATATTCGTCTCATAATTTCAACAAATTGAAGTGGGAAAGAGTTATGTATAAAATAATAATAATAATAATAATAATAATAATAATAATAATAATAATAATAATAATAAATGACCAATATTAGTTTTGGATCTGTAGGTTTCAGGCTGGCTAAGAGATGAATACTTACATTCCGCATACTGTTTAAGTCCACGTGCGGCTCCCATTAGCAATACTAAGTGGATAGAAGTTATTATTATTATTATTATTATTATTATTATTATTATTATTATTATTATTATTATTATTAGAAAATGCTGATCATGCACTATCTTCTAATATAAGAATTGATTTTGATTTGATTTTGAGTTTAGCGTTTCTTTCAGCAGCGAGGCCATATGAAACTTTGACCTACAACTTAACATGAGATCCAAATCACATGAGCTGCTACCAGGGGTCTACCCTTCTAGAAGCTTCAAGTCTTACACCTTGAACAGAACTGAATGAGTTTGGGATTCACAAACATAATTCTGTAAGCGGGGGCAGAAACGAATTTGTTTTAGAACTGACAAGACAGAGTCAAAAACTCAAATGGCACAACCATGAAGCTGAAATTCAGTCAGGAAAATCCATGTTTAGTTTTTAGTTTTGCTTCATTTTCAAAACAACGCCAATGAGTTTCCCTTCTCGGCAGCTAATTATATGGAGATTAATTATTATAAAATACATGTTAAGTATTTCATGTTTTACCTTTCTGCCTTCTAGTAATGCTTTCTTTCCCACGAATTCATCACCAATCGCTGTTCGTTAGTAACCTTCCTCTTCTTCAATTTTAGTTATGTTTTCTTCTTTCGTTTATTTTGTCTGATTTTTCCTATTCTGCAATGAAAAACAAAGACATTTTTAAAAAAATATAAAAAATGAATGGTGACACCATAAATATAAAAAGGTGAAGCAATTTGGAAACAGCCTGGAAGGATTAGGAACTAACTCTATCATACTTTGTTTCCATATTGTCAAATTAAACACAAGACACTGAGCAAAGTTGTGTGATTATATATATATATATATATATATATATATATATATATATATATATATATATATATATAACACAATATCATAACCTTGCTCAGTGTATTATACATGTGATCTACATCTAAAAAAAATGGTGCGATAATTGACCTACATTACCCCTAATTGTGGGTATGGAAATTACTGACAAGTAAAAATAATCGAAAATGTCTGAAGTTATTCTCAAATTCATAATTTTTGGAATGACTTTGATAAATGGTTACATTCCTTATCTTATTTAAGTTAAGCGTTCAGCTCCTATTGGTCAAAACTCCCCTTGCGTCTCTAAGTGACACATAAAGATACGAATACAGAAAAATACGTTGAAAATTTGCACCATGCAAATATCGGGAGGGGAACAATGTCTGACATACTATATGATACTACGAGCTTAACAGTGTTGCCAGCAAAGCATAAAATTATATTTTTAGCAAATGGCCCTACGCTAGGTTATTGGCATATTTCAAATTTACATACCAAACCAAAATATACGATATTATATTTGTTATTCGGCGTTTTAAACTAAAATAATACAGTATCACAAACATGCAAATTTGGCGACCTCTATATACTAAACGAAAGAATGCAATACTACATTTCTGATGCATATGCTACAGTATTACAAACATCGATAAAAACCAAATATTGGAAAGTTATACAGCAGTAATAACGCAATTAAGACAAGCAAGGTAATGCACATCCAAAGTACCATTATCCCAAGTACTACGACGTATCTTAAATAAGTACGAAGAAAGCTGTGAGCAATTGAAAACTACCCTCTTTTTTTCTAACAATATAATTTCTTAAAAGTGTAAGCTCAGGAACGCACGGTTGCTCAGTGATAGAGCGCTGGCCTCTGGTGCGTTTGTTCGCTGATTCGATTGCTGAGCAAGTATGTTTGTGGTGGACAACATCGTGTCCGTGGGTTTTCTCGGGGTACTTCCGTTTATTCTCACTTTTCATTCCACGAGTTCTTCCATTATTATTCAACTACTTTAATCATCGACTCTATTCGCCGAAAAAGCATAATAATTGTGGGAGGTAAAACTAACAGATTTCATGTCACTTTTAATAGGAAGGGGTCGTGTGACACGTTTTGAATTCATTTTCACCAGATTCATACGACTCATATTAAATCCAACTTACTTCTAAACATTTAATACTTATTTCCTTCATAATGCATGTCTATTAAATTACCATTGCTTTTGCAAACTTACATAGTGCCTTTGTCTCATAATGTAGAGAGTATAAGTACATTCAAAATTTGAGTTATTTTAGGTGCCACTTAATATTATTAAATTGAGAATATTTTTCCCATGGGTTATTTGGGATATATTCAACCTTTTCTTCCTCGCCTACCCTTAGACACAGTTTGCCATACAATTGTTTACCCCCGAAGCTGCTTGAAAAAAAAAAAATCGAAAATAATTTATTAAATTTAATGCACATGTTCTGTTTATTAGAACGTGGGAGGGATAGATACAGAACAAAGAGACAAAAGTGTACCAATCAAAAGATTATTTACACGAGAATAAAGTGCACATCCGAAAAAAAAAATAACATGGAAAAATTTCATAACATACGGAAGACATCAAGTTCTACTAAGGAGGATTTTCCTATCATCGTCCCTCATAATTCGTACACTGAGGGCAATGTTAAAAATTCAAAAACTAAAAGTAACTTTACAACTGAAATGTTAATGAGATGACTGAAGGTTTTTCCTGGACGTCAACTCCTCGATTCTTCGTCGAATTTTCGACAGTGCGAGAATCAGAGCTGATTCTGTATTTAAGCAATTTCTGTGCTTCGTTTTCATTGATGTTAATGCAGAGAATCCCTGTTCACACAAATATGTTGATGGAAATGGAAGAAGTTGTGAAATAGCACTATCATTAATTTCATTGTACTCTTTTCGAGCATAAATACAAAACTTACAAATTGACAAAATATCGAATTTCATTTGCAGTGAATTTTCAACAGACATTCCCAACAGACTCTCAGAAGCAGCTATACGTACCCCCAGAAACATCTTCGCGTATCCCCTGCTGAATAACAGAGCTCTGGAATGATATATCGTAGAACAGTTTTAAAAGTAATATTTAAAAAAAAATTAGAAAGTTGAAAAAAGGATGGCCTTTATATATGTGTGTGTTTTCTCGCTGTTCTACCATTTCTTCTCAAATATTCAATCACCAATTCTACAATTATTATTTACTCGTTTCCTATATCTTGAAAGACATACTTGTGGGCCAAAAATTGAGAATTCTAAATGTTATTTTATTCATTTATTCGCGTGAATTGCTTAGCTGTAATCTAACAACGCAGTTTGGCAGCAAAAAGATTACTAGATAGTCAGTGAATTTTTTTAAATGTTATCGAAAAATATTTGAAGACATTATCAGGCAATAGCTTCAAAACAAATAGCCTCTACTATCATATATGAAGGTTTGATTAGAAATAAAAAAGTGACTTATAAAACTGAAAACTTGCCTTTGGCGAGCTGGAGCTCCTCCCCCGCCTCATCGCACTTTTGCTCGGCCTACGTCCTTGCGTCGCTTATGTTTGAGCCTTTACATCGAGTGAATTTCGTGCATTTGCTCTTTATAATTCCTGAATTTGCCCAGCTGGGATTCACTCCTACACCTCAACATTACCTCGGCCTACGGCATAGCAACTCTTAAATTCACAATTCTAATGAATTTCAACTTAATTTTCATGTTTGAACTATCTACATAAAAGATAAAGATTTTTTATCCTAAGAAAACGCCCATTTAAATAGTGTTCGGATTCCTTTATCCCCTCTAGACACCTTATAAACCAAAAATATTGATTTTTGTCACCTTCCTGTGGGTTAGTTTCTGAACACTATAGGCATGCCGAATTTCTTTATTCTAATCCTGCCGGAGGTGCCAAAACATTTTGGAGTGTAGAATATATCTTACATATTTTAACGTGGGTAAGATTTTTCAGTTACTCATAAAACCAAACTAAGTTAAAAAAAAATTATCTTTGGTGGCCTATTTAGGTAACGCTAACGGAAACGTACAATCATAACAAATTTCAAGTTCTATTCCAATTCCAAGTACCTGTAATATGAAATAATATGTCTAAAAGAAGGTGCATTTAAATAACATTGAGACATTTCTTCATCTCCCCTTAATACCCCCTAAAAATAAAAATATTCACTTTTGGCAATTTTCCTGTAGGTTAGTCTTGAAAAGCTACAATCATGTCAAGTTTCAACTTTCATCGTCAACCAGAAGTACCCGCTTTTTTATTTTCGTTCATGTATTTTTATTTATAGTTACGATACGAAGTCGATCAATTAAAGAATGTGATCCAACCATATTTGTGTGGTAAGTATTTCCATCCTGATGACTTCGAAATTAACGTTACATCTAAATGTCAAGAAACTTTGGAAAATTATGAAATAAAATAACAAAGAAAAAAAATGAACATTTTCTCGAAAATAAATTCACCTACTTGGTTAGAAATATTGAAACGATTTGGGTAATTTTATTACATCATACTGAGTTACGAGGAAGTTTTGGTTTGGCTAGTGTTTATGCAGTTCTCCAGACCTAAAACCTACAAGAAAATTTATAATTGAATGAAAAAGGCTGAAATTACTCCCAAATCTATCAGTTCTATGGTCACTCAAATGAATAGAGACATTTTCTAGCCAACTTAAGTTAGAGATCCTCCCCCAGTGGGTGAATCCCAAGTGTCCGTAGTGATATTTGGAAACTATACAACACATACATAAATATGAAAAATATAAATTAGCTCTTCTACATTTCTCGAAAGAAAGGTTTATATATATTCCCAAAAATTACTTTTCAAAGAATTTTTTTTTATTTACGCATGACGAAAAAGAATGCAAGGACACTAATCTCATATCAATGACTTGATTTACATGATAATGAAATAATTTATAAATTGATTGTGTAAAATATAGCTCAGAGTACTTTTATTTTTGCAAATCAGAATTAGATTTTCATAACAACATTTCTGAAAACACATTTTTTTTATTTTTGGCATGTGTTATTTTATTTTATTTGCTATTTTCTAAAACTGAAATTATTTTTTAATAAGTTTTCAAATATATTGTAAAGAAACTGTGAAATTTTGAGATATTTTTCGGAATTATGAAGGTTAACTTTGGTATACTAGATAATTTCACTTTACTCAACAACAAAAGTAGCTGATACCTGAAAGCTGGTATGATCTTTAAGATCAAACAAGATATCTAGCTTTAGAAAGTAGATAATTTTAGAAATATATAAAACTAACAATGGTATGTTGCAGGGGTTTTCAAATTGTGCGGCGCGCCTCACTTGTGAGGCGCCAATGGATTTCACGGGAGGTGTGAGGACTTTAAAAAAACATACTTATAATGCAACACTCATACTTAAGTATGCACCTTTCTTCTTTAGTAATACACAGTGAAAAAAGCTTTTGTATCACCTCTGTTAGACATACGATTAGGGACAACCCTTTCATCTTTGGCTTTAATGTGTGGAAAACTTGTTAGATTGCACTAACGATCTTCTATTTTATCTCTGTACAATAGTATGTCTTCTTAAATATCTTTGGAATTTCGATCGACGACATGCTAGTTGAATTTTTATCTCTTAGTTTTCTGTTATTATTTTTGGTACAATTCGCAGCATAAATAACAAATATCTGACTAACATAAATTTATAATTATAAAAATTGGCTAATAACATTAAACGGTGTGGTCAGTGTCTGCAATGTAGATATTCCATATAATTCAGATATTTCAATTAGGAATTAATAAACGAGACATAGTTTATGATAGTAATAGTCTTTCTTTTAGGGACACATGTATTTATATTGTTCATATATTTCATTTTTAACAGGGAAAGCGCGTTCAGATTTTGGCGGTTGAGGGGATCCTCAATTGCAAAAAGTTTGAGAACCAGTGGAATATTGCATTCTCACCTGTTTTAAGTCTTTGTGCTATATTCTAATATTTCATGATGTTTACATACTACTTGCAAGATTTGAGAACAAAGTTGAAGATTTTAAATTAAACAAAATCTTTCAAAAGAATTGGTTCTTACAAATAAAAAAAAAATATACCGATATTACTACGTTTCCATATTGCGAAAAAATCGTCCTTAATATATATATATATATATATATATATATATATATATATATATATATATATATATTTTAAAAAATCCTTTAATATACACTGACCATCCAGAACCGTGGTCAGTGTATGGTTTCATTGTGTACTGAACGTTGTATGTAGCCTATCTTGGTACTTTTTCTTCTTCTTATCGAATATTCCAGCATAACTGTGGACCGTCTATCTAAATCCAAAGCAAAGTTGAAACACATTTGTGGAACAAATCTCGAACAAATGAGGTGGAAAAGTAATGTATCAAATCATCGAAAATGACAAGTATTAGTAATGGATGTATAGTTTCCATGGTAAGATGAACAGTGAAACCGCGGATGCTGTTCAAGTCCAGGTTGGCCCCCAATGGCATGGTTATGAAGATAATGGTGATGAAAATAATGTTCTAAGTACATACATTAAATCCATAAATTATTATTCCACCTCACACCGAACATTATTTAGAAACTAACCAATGTGTACACAGTTAGTAAATACGGATATTTGCTAATTCAACAAAAACCCGTTTCAAGATATTTTTAAATTAATCATATAGTAGAATCTAAACAGGTTACTTCATTTTACTAACCGTTATACGTACATGTATGTACAATTAGACATACAATGGCGCAGATTAAGAATAGGTGTACCGTAGAATATATAACGGCCTACAAAAATTATATACAATATGGCACTGTACATACTCGGTGTAGATTATGAATAGGTGTACTAATTATGTATATGTCCTTCTTTGACAAATTAAATTATTTATAAGGAAATTATAGTTCAGAATAGGCTTACTTTATATGGCCCTCAATCCTTATGGTTTGCAAATACATCATTTTCCGGGCGGATAAACTTAGATTAAACTGCCGTAAGAACAAATTAAATTCGTTTTCACTGTTACTTTTTTTTAAGTAATGGATCAGAAACACTCACATATTTATAATGAGAATGAAAATAATGTTGGGTTAAGACATGTCTACCGGCCTCTAAGGGGAAAAGAGATGATAAACAAATAATTGAATACGACCAATATTAATGCCTATCCATATTTTTAAACAGAAATTCTTCTGGTACACGGAGATGAATAGTGACATTCTTGATCCCGTGTGAGGTAAAATAGATCGAATATTTCGCCATTGACATTGAGAAAGATGTAACATAAATTGTCCAAAATGTTTGAGATTAGTCTAGACTTTTAGAACACATTTAGTACTCATCTCAAGATGTCACTTTGTCACACCATTTTGATTAGAAACCGCAATCTAGGGGTTAAAGCGTTCTAAAATGTATTCTAAAAGTAGAGTATAGTATGAACTTCCATTGAAATCCCTTAAACTTTCATTGATATTCATATCCTAAGGGCAATAATTCAAATATGTTCTATAAAAGTATTCTCTCCAAGCGATAAAGGAGAATTTCAACTAGTGTAAGATAGCAAAAGGGTGAAAGGAAACAGCGGCAAACCTGGTCATATATATCGACTACCTTACTAACTATATGGCCAATGGTGCCCAGAGGTTCAATGTAGCGTTAAAAAATAACCGTTGATTTCTGGTCTTAACCAACTGGACTCAGTTTTGACTTTCAATTCGTTTTTCTGCGAAACGCACCTTGATATTGTCATCCCATCTCCGTTCGGTCCTCCTAATAATCGTTTCGCGATTGGACCTTATAATATAGACAATCATTAAAATAATTTTAAAAGTTTTATATGTGACATATCCTTGTTTAAATAAAAAAAGAAACATACGCTGACATGCTTTGTATAAATGACATTACTCTATCATTACCTACAGCCGTTGCTGCAGCAAAAGGCTCTAAGGAGTGGTGTCATGTTTATAAAACAACTTACGGAGTTCGTTGAGAAAGGAGTGTCTATTCTGCTGGAAGCTTCAACTCTTACACGTTGGAAATAATTCGCCGAGAGGGGTCCAAACAAATAAACTCCTCCATTGGGACCAGAAAGAGATTTGTTACGAAACTGAAGAGAGAGTCAATAACTCCGCAATTTATGTGAAATTCAATTAGTCAAATCCGTTATTACATTTTTCCAAGCAAGGCTAATGTGTTACGTTTATCCATATCTTATTATGTGAAAACCAAGTAATATAAAATGCATGCTAATTGCTTCATATTTTACCTTTCTTTCTTCTAGCTTTGTTTTCTTTAGCAATGAATTAAACGACAAACTCTGACCATGACTACCTTCTTCTTCTACAAGTTTAGTTTCTTCATCTTTTACTCTGTCACCTTTATATACTCTGGAATGAAAACCGAAGAAAATAAAAATTAAAACTCCAGGAATAAACAGTGTCACCAAAAGTGTTAAACGAGAAGCAATTTGGAACCAGCCTGAATTTATTTGAAACCAAATTTGATACATAAGTAATTTCTATATAAAGAAGAAGCTGCGCGTGCAAGACACCTCTATCATTTAAAAGGGTTGTGAGGGAAGACCAGCAATAAAAAAATCAAAAATGAAATGAACGAAATTAGTCCCAAACACATCATTTTTGTGGTCCCTTAAATGAATGGTGATATTTTCTACCCTGTCTAAGAGATGATGTACCTCTTCCACTAGGTAAAAGCATCTCAAGTGTCCGTAGTAACATGTAATAAAAACTCCTGTATTGAACTCTCTTCTTTGTCGCTTTCTAGTACATTTGTCACTTTCTAGTACCCAAAAACATATATACGAAACAATCTCAAGTGCTACTTAAATTCGTAAATCAGAATATGGAATTAGCAACCTTAACGTTCTAATTCGCATTAATTAAAAAAGTACAGACGAATGAAAATTGCATTAACTAGCTAAAACTAAGCTTTGGAAAGGTTCCACAAATTTTCAGATTGCAGCATTGTTTAGTTTATTAGACTTCATATGAATAAGTTAAAATATAGACGATTTCGGTTTTGTACATAAAATAGTAAATGGATAATACATTTTATTCTGAATGGTTTATGAAACCCTCTACTTGTAATGCAATTTTGGGTTTCGCAATATTAAAACATAATCACATGACTTGTAAGGATCTTTTCCTGGGATTTACATACTCTGTTATGATTGCAAGATCTTTACGTAGCTCATTATGTCAAAACCAATTAATATTAAACAAATACTTCATATTTTAGTTCTTATTATTCTAGCTGTGGTTCATTTACCACGAATTAAATGACAATCTCTGCCCGTGAGAAGCATTCTTTTTCTATATATATATATATATATTTTAATTTTCTCCTTTACTTTGTTGGCATGTTTCTACCCCAAAATTGAAAGCAAAGAAAATAAAAACTAAAAATTCAACAGGAAACACCGACATCAAAAATATAAAAGGAAAAGCAATTTGGAATCAGCCTGGAGTCACTTGAAACCAAACTTGATACACATGTGAGTGATATCTAAAAAGAAAAAGACTGCAGGTTCTAGAGATCTCTTCCATTTCTAAGGGTGGTGTGTGAAGGAGCTACAATTAGAAATAAAATTTGATTTAAAAATGAAATGTTTGTAGTTACCCTCAAATCCATCATTTTTGTGATCACTCAAATGAGTGGTGACATTTCTTATGTTGTATAAGTTACCGGTAGGGATAATATCCAGATCGTCTCCCTCTCATAGTGGGTCAAAACATCCCAAGTGCCCGTAGTGGCATATAACAGGAATACCACAAATGCATAAATGTGAAGCTCTTGTACATTTCTCACTTTCTAGTAGAAGAAAAATTTTTGAAGTTATTTCACTTTTTATTGAAATTCGTAAATCAGAATGTGAAATTAGCTACCTTAACATTATAATTCGCATTAGTTGAAAGATGTAAACGAATACAAATCCTATTAACTAGCTACAACAAAGTTTGGAAAGGTTTCACAAATTTTCGTGGTACAGGTCCGACAGTTTAATTTGTGCCGATACCAATGAGTGAAAATATACACCATTTCAGTTTTTGTATATAAACATTATCAAGTAAACGGATAATAGAATGCATCCTGGATAATTTATGCAACCTATTATATTAGTGTTGTTTTGAGTTACACAGCATAAATATAGAATCAAAAGACATAGATAAGGAGTTTAATCGAATTTTCCCTGGGATTTATGGAAGCAATATTTCTCTATGTTCCAGGATCAATTACGTTACTAACTACACATATCATAGCTGCTCCGTTGTTTCTTCTTCGATTGCTGATGAATGTATAAAACATAAAGCTGCTCTTTCTCCTCCAAGATTTTTTTGGAGATAAACCTAACAATACGATGAAATTTCTAATTTGTATATAACATAAAATAGTAACCGGAATCACATGTGACGGAATCTTGAAAATTACTGAAATTACTGTTTCTTTTTTAATTACTTTTTGTATCGTGTTCTGTTATGTATATCATATTTTATTGTCAAAAAATATATATAAAGAATTGTAAAAGAGAAAACAGAAAACAAAAAAATAAACCACATGCTTCTTTAAAAATAGCAAACAAAACAAAACAAATGTTAACAGAAAGTAATATTATATCCCAACTACATATAAAACTACATGATCCGACATAAATTAAAAGCTGCTTCCATTTGACTTGGAAAGCTGAAATTTGGCATGCTTGTATCTTTCCGGAACTAACAGACAGCAACATTGCCAAAAGAGAATATTTTTAGTTTTTAGAGGGTGTAAAAGGAGCATGAAGAAATTCCCCATGTCATATAAAACGTTCTGTGAAATTCATCGTATTCCGTTCAGGCAACGGTAGATGTAACTGCCTTTAATACGAATTAAAATTAATTTTACTGTTATTTCTTTTTTTTTTCAAATAATAGAACCGAGACATCACACACATATATATTTGTAATATGGATGAAAATAATGTTGGGATGAGACAAGCCTACTGATCCCTAGGGGTAATAGGTATAACAAACAAATAACTGAATACGATCAACATTAGTACCGAATCCATATTTTTACGCTGAGATTTTTCAGGTAAACTGAGATGAATAGCGACACCCTTGATTCCGTTTAAGATCAAATCGATCTCCTATCGCCATGGAGCTTGAGAAGAGATGGAAAATAAAATGTTCAAGATGTCTGAGATTAGGACTAGTGCCGAATCCTTAGTTTCTGTGCATTGGAAAACGGTTGCCCCATTTTAAAAGACTTTTGGAACTCATTTAATACCCATCTGAACCTGCTATTTTACCGTACTTTGATTAAAAGACGTATTCTACAACGTTAAGTGTTTCAGAATGTATGCCAGAAATAGATAATATTATGAATTTATACCATTATATTTTCAATGAAATGCGTTTCCTAAGGGAAAAATATTAAAGCATTTCCTATAGACCAATTCCCCCATGTGAAGAAGGGAGTTTCCAGCTAGTGTAGAATAAGAAAAAAGTCACCATAACAGGGGCAAAACCGATGATTAATATACTTTATCATAGGAGGAATGTCATATTTAGAAACCAATTTAACGGTACTCCTTGATGATGAGAAAGTTTATCCTGCTAGAAGCTTCAACTCCCACATTTTGAACATAAATCGCTGGGTGGGGGCTTCACAAAGTATAGTATTGCAACGGGGCCAGAAAGATACGTTTATACGGAGTTGATGAGAAAGGGTCAATAACACAGGCGACTTAGCCAATTAGATTCAATTAAATTAGGCAAATTCGTTATTACTTCTTCAAAACGTCAGTGCGTTACCGTTCTCCCTAGCTCATTATATAGAAACTAAATTATATAAAATACATATTTGGTGCTTCGTATTTTACTTTTTTGCTTTCTTGCTATGTTTTCTTTACCACAAATTTAACGATAATCCCTGTTCGTGATTAGCCTACCTCTCCCTTAATTTTATATACCGTGATCTTTTAGTTTCTCAGTTTTTTCCTACTCTGCAATGTAAAACAATAAATAAATAAAAATAAAAAATCAAGAATGAAACCGTGTTTCTAATTTTAAAACGATGAAGCTATTTAAAACCACTCTGAAATTATTTGAACTCAAACTTGATACGCATGTGATTTACGCCTGAGAAAAAAAAATATAACATCTATGGTGGTTGTGAAAAAGGAGTGTCACGTAGAGATAATAAGAAATGACTAACATTAATCTCAAATCCAATATCAAATTCAAAATTTTTGGAGTAACGCAAACAAATAGGATATTTTCTATACTGTCTGAGTTCAGCTCGCAGTGGAGAAAAACATCCCGAGCGCCACCAGTGACATGTAAAGATAATTCCACAAACACAAACATAAAAAATAGAACCAAGTTTTCGTACAATTTAAACTTTGTGGGACCAAAAAGATAATAAAAATTTGTAACAATCTCAAGTTTGTTCCAGTTCGGAAATTTGAATTCAAAATTAGCAACTTTAATGCTGAGAACTTGCCAGGCAAAAGCTTCTGGGGGCGATAATATATAGAACACGTTTCCAGCACTAAAATTCCAAATTTAATTTTCTAGATTTTTGAATTTACCTACAACGTGGAAAGATTTCATTTTGTTTTCAAATATAATATAAGGAAGGGTTTGAAGTAGGATGAATTTGAAACTGAATTTATAAATATCATAGAAAAATCTTAAATGAAGACAAACTCTATGGGAATCAAACTCGAAAAATCAAATTTGTAATTTTAGCTCTGAAAAGAATTTATATGCGATATTATTTAAGAAAGTTCTGCCCTGCATGTTATTCTCAGCACTAAAATTATCGATTTCATATTGTAATTTCAAATTATAAAAGAACTTGGCGTTCTTTTCAGATGTCAATTATTTCTGTGGCCCAACAAAGTTATAAACATACGCGAACTTGCCTCTTTTTTCGCATTCATATTTTTGCCGGGATATCAGTATTTTGTAAAAAGGATTTACAGCGATTTAGCTAGTGTCTCAAGAGCCAGATGAGTCACTATCTAGTGCATTAAATAGAAAAATGGATCAACATACAATCCTATTTTTTGCCTTTTCAAGTCCCATACGTTTTCGTTTCTAGGAAGCATTTTAGAGTGTTTTATTGGTTTTCATTTAGAACATCTCAGCAACCTAATATGTAATATTAACGCACCTGCAAACTTATTGTTCTCCACGAACGGGTGGAATTGATATTTTAATAAAGAAAAACAATAGAATGTTAGAAAGCTTGAAGATATGCTTTGAAGAATATGGAATAAAATTAAATGTTAGAAAAAGAACAGCCATGGTGATTTAAACGAAGCAGTAGAGTGTTGTACTGTATGAGTAGAAACATGACAATTACGTAAAAGTGATTAAAAATGACTGGAAACCTTCGAAATGTGGATGTGGAGAAAAATGAGTTGAGTTTTATGTCCTTTTCAGCAGCTAGGATGTATGAAACGGGACCTAGTGATTAACGTGGGATTCGAACCACATGAGCTCCCGCCGGGAATTGGAGAAAAATGGTAATAATTAGTTGGGCCTAGCGGAAGACGAATGAGAGTGCGTTAGAAATGTTGGCGGAAAATAGAACAATTTTAGATTTTATTAAGAGGAAGAGAAACTGATTAGGACATTGCCTAAGAGGGAACTATATCAAGAGGGACGTGCTAGAGGGTATGATGGCAGGAAAGAGGGGAAGAGGGCAAAGGTGGCTACAATAAATGGATGATATAAAACAGAAAGATCATACCTGAAGACGAAGAAGTTAGCGGAATAACGTGGAGCATGGAAGCTTCTCAGCTGTGGCAAGTGACCTTCTAATAATGGCAGAATACCTACGACGTTGATCATTATTTTCGTATATAACAACTAAAATTTATGTGGAATTTATCATTTTTGGTTTAGAGGAGATACCTTACTATATGCATGTGTTTTAAATTAGTATTTCAGAACAATTCAGATTTGAAAGTTTTCGTGTTTACAACAAGAATTATATCTTTGTTGACGGTAGTGTAATTTCCTATACGTAGGAAAAATTACACTGCTATTTTACTTCATAATAACAGGAATCGAAAAGGAATATACTTACTGCATCACAAAATACTGATTTCGTGGGATTAATGGAAGGACAGGAACAACGAAGGTACAAGCGTCATATAAAGTAAGACCACATAATCGGTGTCGTAGCTTCTGCGTCTACGTTCAAAACTATACATCTTAACGCCACACACTGGGAAGACGAAAGGCTGATTTCTGAATATGAAAAACACAGATATGATAGAACTTGTCTATATGTAGAAAGAAAATCGATTCTAATGTACTCTATAATAACAATAATCGAGAATACAAATAATGAACAATACTTACTGCAGTAGATAATTCTGATTTCATGGAATGAAAGGAAGGCCAGATGCAATGAAGGTACAACCATCATATAAAGTAAGACCATAAAATGATGTGGGAATTTCTTTGTCTACGTCCAGAAAATATACATCTTAATGGTACACACCATAAAGAGGAAAAGTTGCTTTTGCACGACACAAACGAATTTATGATAGATCTTCATCTTTTCCCATTCCTTCAGTAAGTGAAATCCTATTAAAATAGAATATTTGAGAGTTTGCAAATTTTGTTTAGTTGATTACATGGGCGTTTTATCATAAACTATCAGACAGACCTAGGAAAATGAAGTGCACAATCTGTAAAATTAACCAAAAAAGAAAAGAAAAAAAATATTTAGATAATAATTACAAATGTCATACTGCTTTGTGTCCTTAGGTGAATATTTATAATTACTGCTCTTTATTAAAATTTACTTGTATTAGAACTACAATGTGTTGGATTAAATTTGTTAGTTACTGGTTGAAGACGGGCAGAAAATATTGGAGTCAAAAGAAAATATAATAGAAATATTGCAAACTGATATAACAATTACAACAATGAACAAGAATTATAGAAAAACAAAACAAAAAAAAAGATTGCGATCTTGGCCAATAAATAGTTTTTGCATCAGGGGCTACAAAATTCTTGTACATCCCCTAAATAGAGTTTTCTTATTTTCTACGAAATAGGCACATCATTCTGAGTTAACTAATTGTCTGGGTGTGGCAACACTGTATGTAGTTCTTCATATATAAGGCCTACAAGAAAACCTTTGATGCAAAATATATTGGATCAATTGGATCAGGGGTCAAAAAAATTTTGAAATGGCCCCTAAATCAAGTTTTCTTTTTTCTATGGAATAAGCATATCATACTGAGTAAACTGATAGCTTGGGTTCGGCTACACAAAGGTAGTTCTCCAGATATAATACGTGCAAAAGAATAATTGATTGAAATATAACGGACCTTTCGATCCAAAAAGGAAATCATTCAATAAAGACACTCAAATATCCACAACTGGCCCAAGGCGGCTCCGGAATCTGGTTTGTGTAAACAGAGTCCTGTTGATTACCTGGGTTATGTTGCTACAATTAATGGAGTTGGCTGTTTTTGAACTTCCAGTGCCGAGCAAATGTTAAGATGCTACGAGACTCTTATTCCCTCATTATCGTTATGGACATACTTTAAACAGAATTTTGACAACGATACCATTTACCTTCTAACCGTATTAAATTACCCGGGCAATCATGACATTCAAGCACATTAATATTCCCTAAATTCTAAAGTGATTTGCGAATGTTAACTACATCATCTGATAAATGACACAATCCTATTGGATTATAATGGACAGACGTGTTCAAGCAATCGCTATTTACAGGGCAATCAAAATAGTAACAGAGCACACGCAACAAATATAACAATATTGACAAAATAATAATAATAAAAAAAACAAAATAACATAAGACTATTTAAGACAAAAAAATAATATTGAAACTTTGAAATTCCTGGGAGGAGGATTGGAGTTGGTGAAGCCACAGTTACACATGTGTTGCGTAGAGATATCGTCATCAATGGTTAGTCATATACGAGAAGATAATTTTAACTTTTCAAACGAGACGCACAACAGAAACGTACGCTTCGAATTAGAACATTAGAAAACTAATTACGCAGTTTCGTTATAGCTTTCTGGCTCATTAATTCTATATTATTAATTCAACACATTTATTTCAATTTTCTAGTTTGCTTTTCACTACTCGTAATTTCTCTAATGCTGAAAAAAATTTGCTAATTTATGAAGTAACAACAGCAATACAGTTACCTACATAGTTTCAAAGTAATCAAGGAAACTAATAATATTAATATCTCTGGTAAGAGCATGTCAACGTCTTTTGATATTTTTTTGAAGACATGTTTTTTTTTCTTTAAATATTATCCGATTATCAAAAGTATGTTGCAGATTAACTCTGGACCGCCTGAAGAAATTTCAACGAAACTTGGCACATATTCGTCTCATAATTTCAACAAATTGAAGTGGGAAAGAGTTATGTATAAAATAATAATAATAATAATAATAATAATAATAATAATAATAATAATAATAATAAATGACCAATATTAGTTTTGGATCTGTAGGTTTCAGGCTGGCTAAGAGATGAATACTTACATTCCGGATACTGTTTAAGTCCACGTGCGGCTCCCATTAGCAATACTAAGTGGATAGAAGTTATTATTATTATTATTATTATTATTATTATTATTATTATTATTATTATTATTATTATTATTATTATTAGAAAATGCTGATCATGCACTATCTTCTAATATAAGAATTGATTTTGATTTGATTTTGAGTTTAGCGTTTCTTTCAGCAGCGAGGCCATATGAAACTTTGACCTACAACTTAACATGAGATCCAAATCACATGAGCTGCTACCAGGGGTCTACCCTTCTAGAATCTTCAAGTCTTACACCTTGAACAGAACTGAATGAGTTTGGGATTCACAAACATAATTCTGTAAGCGGGGGCAGAAACGAATTTGTTTTAGAACTGACAAGACAGAGTCAAAAACTCAAATGGCACAACCATGAAGCTGAAATTCAGTCAGGAAAATCCATGTTTAGTTTTTAGTTTTGCTTCATTTTCAAAACAACGCCAATGAGTTTCCCTTCTCGGCAGCTAATTATATGGAGATTAATTATTATAAAATACATGTTAAGTATTTCATGTTTTACCTTTCTGCCTTCTAGTAATGCTTTCTTTCCCATGAATTCATCACCAATCGCTGTTCGTTAGTAACCTTCCTCTTCTTCAATTTTAGTTATGTTTTCTTCTTTCGTTTATTTTGTCTGATTTTTCCTATTCTGCAATGAAAAACAGACATTTTTAAAAAATAAAAAATGAATGGTGACACCATAAATATAAAAAGGTGAAGCAATTTGGAAACAGCCTGGAAGGATTAGGAACTAACTCTATCATACTTTGTTTCCATATTGTCAAATTAAACACAAGACACTGAGCAAAGTTGTGTGATTATATATATATATATATATATATATATATATATATATATATATATATATATAACACAATATCATAACCTTGCTCAGTGTATTATACATGTGATCTACATCTAAAAAAAATGGTGCGATAATTGACCTACATTACCCCTAATTGTGGGTATGGAAATTACTGACAAGTAAAAATAATCGAAAATGTCTGAAGTTATTCTCAAATTCATAATTTTTGGAATGACTTTGATAAATGGTTACATTCCTTATCTTATTTAAGTTAAGCGTTCAGCTCCTATTGGTCAAAACTCCCCTTGCGTCTCTAAGTGACACATAAAGATACGAATACAGAAAAATACGTTGAAAATTTGCACCATGCAAATATCGGGAGGGGAACAATGTCTGACATACTATATGATACTACGAGCTTAACAGTGTTGCCAGCAAAGCATAAAATTATATTTTTAGCAAATGGCCCTACGCTAGGTTATTGGCATATTTCAAATTTACATACCAAACCAAAATATACGATATTATATTTGTTATTCGGCGTTTTAAACTAAAATAATACAGTATCACAAACATGCAAATTTGGCGACCTCTATATACTAAACGAAAGAATGCAATACTACATTTCTGATGCATATGCTACAGTATTACAAACATCGATAAAAACCAAATATTGGAAAGTTATACAGCAGTAATAACGCAATTAAGACAAGCAAGGTAATGCACATCCAAAGTACCATTATGCCAAGTACTACGACGTATCTTAAATAAGTACGAAGAAAGCTGTGAGCAATTGAAAACTACCCTCTTTTTCTCTAACAATATAATTTCTTAAAAGTGTAAGCTCAGGAACGCACGGTTGCTCAGTGATAGAGCGCTGGCCTCTGGTGCGTTTGTTCGCTGATTCGATTACTGAGCAAGTATGTTTGTGGTGGACAACATCGTGTCCGTGGGTTTTCTCGGGGTACTTCCGTTTATTCTCACTTTCCATTACACGAGTTCTTCCATCATTATTCAACTACTTTAATCATCGACTCTATTCGCCGAAAAAGCATAATAATTGTGGGAGATAAAACTAATAGATTTCATGTCACTTTTAATAGGAAGGGGTCGTGTGACACGTTTTGAATTCATTTTCTCCTGATGCCTACGTCTCATGTTAAATCCAACTTAGTTCTAAACATTTAATGGTTATTTCCTTCATAACACATGTTTGTTAACTTACAATTGCTTTTCCAAACATACAAAGTACCGTTATCTCATAATGTAGAGAGTATAAGTACATTCAAAATTTAAGTCATTTGAGGTGCCACTTAATATTATTAAATTGAGAATATTTTTCCCATGGGTTATTTGGGATATATTCAACCTTTTCTTCCTCGCGTACCCTTAGACACAGTTTGCCATACAATTGTTTACCCCTGAAGCTGTTTGAAAAAAATTAAATCGAAAGTAATTTATTAAATTTAATGCACATGTTCTGTTTATTAGAACGTGGGAGGGATAGATACAGAACAAAAAGACAAAAGTGTACCAATCAAAAGATTATTTACACGAGAATAAAGTGCACATTCGAAAAAAAAAATAACATGGAAAAATTTCATAACATACGGAAGACATCAAGTTCTACTAAGGAGGATTTTCCTATCATCGTCCCTCATAATTCGTACACTGAGGGCAATGTTAAAAATTCAAAAACTAAAAGTAACTTTACAACTGAAATGTTAATGAGATGACTGAAGGTTTTTCCTGGACGTCAACTCCTCGATTCTTCGTCGAATTTTCGACAGTGCGAGAATCAGAGCTGATTCTGTATTTAAGCAATTTCTGTGCTTCGTTTTCATTGATGTTAATGCAGAGAATCCCTGTTCACACAAATATGTTGATGGAAATGGAAGAAGTTGTGAAATAGCACTATCATTAATTTCATTGTACTCTTTTCGAGCATAAATACAAAACTTACAAATTGTCAAAATATCGAATTTCATTTGCAGTGAATTTTCAACAGACATTCCCAACAGACTCTCAGAAGCAGCTATACGTACCCCAGAAACATCTTCGCGTATCCCCTGCTGAATAGCACAGCTCTGGAATGATATATCGTAGAACAGTTTTAAGAGTAATATTTAAAAAAAAAATTTAGAAAGTTGAAAAAAGGATGGCCGTTATATATGTGTGTGTTTTCTCGCTGTTCTACCATTTCTTCTCAAATATTCAATCACCAATTCTACAATTATTATTTACTCGTTTCCTATATCTTGAAAGACATACTTGTGGGCCAAAAATTAAGAATTCTAAATGTTATTTTATTCATTTATTCGCGTGAATTGCTTAGCTGTAATCTAACAACGCAGTTTGGCAGCAAAAAGATTACTAGATAGTCAGTGAATTTTTTTAAATGTTATCGAAAAATGTTTGAAGACATTATCAATTATCAGGCAATAGCTTCAAAACAAATAGCCTCTACTAGCATATATGAAGGTTTGATTAAAAATAAAAAAGTGACTTATAAAACTGAAAAACTTGCCGTTGGCGAGCTGGAGCTCCTGCCCCACCTCATCGCACTTTTGCTCGGCCTACGTCCTTGCGTCGCTTATGTTTGAGCCTTTACATCGAGTGAATTTCGTGCATTTGCTCTTTATAATTCCTGAATTTGCCCAGCTGGGATTCACTCCTACATCTCAGCATTACCTCGGCCTACGGCATAGCAACTCTTAAATTCACAATTCTAATGAATTTCAAGTTCATTTTCATGTTTGAACTATCTACATAAAAGATAAAGATTTTTTATCCTAAGGAAACGCCCATTTAAATAGTGTTCGGATTCCTTTATCCCCTCTAGACACCTTATAAACCAAAAATATTGATTTTTGTCATCTTCCTGTGGGTTAGTTTCTGAACACTATAGGCATGCCGAATTTCTTTATTCTAATCCTGCCGGAGGTGCCAAAACATTTTGGAGTGTAGAATATATCTTACATATTTTAACGTGGGTAAGATTTTTCAGTTACTCATAAAACCAAACTAAGTTAAAAAAATTATCTTTGGTGGCCTACTTAGGTAACGCTAACGGAAACTTACAATCATAACAAATTTCAAGTTCTATTCCAATTCCAAGTACCTGTAATATGAAATAATATGTCTAAAAGAAGGTCCATTTAAATAACATTGAGACATTTCCTCATCTCCCCTTAATACCCCCTAAAAATAAAAATATTCACTTTTGGCAATTTTCCTGTAGGTTAGTCTTGAAAAGCTACAATCATGTCAAGTTTCAAGTTTCATCGTCAACCAGAAGTACCCGCTTTTTTATGTTCGTTCATGTAGTTTTATTTATAGTTACGATACGAAGTCGATCAATTAAAGAATGTGATCCAACCATATTTGTGTGGTAAGTATTTCCATCCTGATGACTTCGAAATTAACGTTACATCTAAATGTCAAGAAACTTTGGAAAATTAAGAAATAAAATAACAAAGAAAAAAAATGAACATTTTCTCGAAAATAAATTCACCTACTTGGTTAGAAATATTCAAACGATTTGGGTAATTTTATTACATCATACTGAGTTACGTGGAAGTTTTGGTTTGGCTAGAGTTTATGCAGTTCTCCAGACCTAAAGCCTACAAGAAAATTTATAATTGAATGAAAAAGGCTGAAATTACTCCCAAATCTATCAGTTTTAATGTCACTCAAATGAATAGAGACATTTTCTAGCCAACTTAAGTTAGAGATCCTCCCCCAGTGGGTGAATCCCAAGTGTCCGTAGTGATATTTGGAAACTATACAACACATACATAAATATGAAAAATACAACTTAGCTCTTCTACATTTCTCGAAAGAAAGGTGTATATATATTCCCAAAAATTACTTTTCAAAGAATTTTTTTATTTACGCATGACGAAAAAGAATGCAAGGACACTAATCTCATATCAATGACTTGATTTACATGATAATGAAATAATTTATAAATTGATTGTGTAAAATATAGCTCAGAGTACTTTCATTTTTGCAAATCAGAATTAGATTTTCATAACAACATTTCTAAAAACACATTTTTTTATTTTTGGCATGATTTATTTTATTTTATTTGCTATTTTCTAAAACTGAAATTATTTTTTAATAAGTTTTCAAATATATTGTAAAAAACTGTGAAATTTTGAGATCTTTTTCGGAATTATGAAGGTTAACTTTGTTATACTAGATAATTTCACTTTACTCAACAACAAAAGTAGCTGATACCTGAAAGCTGGTATGATCTTTAAGATCAAACAAGATATCTAGCTTTAGAAAGTAGATAATTTTAGAAATATATAAAACTAACAATGGTATGTTGCAGGGGTTTTCAAATTGTGCGGCGCGCCTCACTTGTGAGGCGCCAATTGATTTCACGGGAGGTGTGAGGACTTTAAAAAACATACTTATAATGCAACACTCATACTTAAGTATGCACCTTTCTTCTTTAGTAATACACAGTGAAAAAAGCTTTTGTATCACCTCTGTTAGACATACGATTAGGGACAACCCTTTCATCTTTGGCTTTAATGTGTGGAAAACTTGTTAGATTTCACTAACGATCTTCTATTTTATCTCTGTACAATAGTATGTCTTCTTAAATATCTTTGGAATTTCGATCGACGACATGCTAGTTGAATTTTTATCTCTTAGTTTTCTGTTATTATTGTTGGTACAATTCGCAGCATAAATAACAAATATCTGACTAACATAAATTTATAATTATAAAATTGGCTAATAACATTAAACGGTGTGGTCAGTGTCTACAATGTAGATACTCCATATAATTCAGATATTTCAATTAGGAATTAATAAACGAGACATAGTTTATCATAGTAATAGTCTTTCTTTTAGGGACACATGTATTTATATTATTCATATATTTCATTTTTAACAGGGAAAGCGCGTTCAGATTTTGGCGGTTGAGGGGATCCTCAATTGCAAAAAGTTTGAAAGCCAGTGGAATATTGCATTCTCACCTGTTTTAAGTCTTTGTGCTATATTCTAATATTTCATGATGTTTACATACTACTTGCAAGATTTGAGAACAAAGTTGAAGATTTTAAATTAAACAAAATCTTTCAAAAGAATTGCTTCTTACAAATAAAAAAAAATATACCGATATTACTACGTTTCCATATTGCGAAAAAATCGTCCTTAATATATATATATATATATCTTAAACAATCCTTTAATATACACTGACCATCCAGAACCGTGGTCAGTGCATGGATTCATTGTGTACTGAACGTTGTATGTAGCCTATCTTGGTACTTTTTCTTCTTCTTATCGAATATTCCAGCATAACTGTGGACCGTCTATCTAAATCCAAAGCAAAGTTGAAACACATTTGTTTCATAATCTCGAACAAATGAGGTGGAAAACTAATGTATCAAATCATCGAAAATGACAAGTATTAGTAATAGTTTCCATGGTAAGATGAACAGTGAAACCGCGGATGCTGTTCAAGTCCAGGTTGGCCCCCAATGGCATGGTTATGATGATAATGGTGATGAAAATAATGTTCTAAGTACATACATTAAATTCATAAATTATTATTCCACCTCACACCGAACATTATTTAGAAACTAACCAATGTGTACACAGTTAGTAAATACGGATATTTGCTAATTCAACAAAAACCCGTTTCAAGATATTTTTAAATTAATCATATAGTAGAATCTAAACAGGTTACTTCATTTTACTAACCGTTATACGTACATGTATGTATAATTAGACATACAATGGCACAGATTAAGAATAGGTGTACCGTAGAATATATAACGGCCTACAAAAATTATATACAATATGGCACTGTACATACTCGGTGTAGATTATGAATAGGTGTACTAATTATGTATATGTCCTTCTTTGACAAATTAAATTATTTATAAGGAAATTATAGTTCAGAATAGGCTTACTTTATATGGCCCTCAATCCTTATGGTTTGCAAATACATCATTTTCCGGGCGGATAAACTTAGATTAAACTGCCGTAAGAACATATTAAATTCGTTTTCACTGTTACTTTTTTTTTTAAGTAACGGAACAGAAACACTCACATATTTATAATGAGAATGAAAATAATGTTGGGTTAAGACATGTCTACCGGCCTCTAAGGGGAAAAGAGATGATAAACAAATAATTGAATACGACCAATATTAATGCCTATCCATATTTTTACACAGAAATTCTTCTGATACACGGAGATGAATAGTGACATTCTTGATCCCGTGTGAGGTAAAATAGATCGAATATTTCGCCATTGACATTGAGAAAGATGAAACATAAATTGTCCAAAATCTTTGAGATTAGTGTAGACTTTTAGAACACATTTAGTACTCATCTCTAGATGTCACTTTGTCACACCATTTTGATTAGAAGCCGCAATCTAGGGGTTAAAGCGTTCTAAAATGTATTCTAAAAGTAGAGTATATTATGAACTTCCATTGAAATCCCTTAAACTTTCATTGACATTCATATCCTAGGGGCAATAATTCAAATATCTATATATATAAAAGAGAACGTACAAAATCCTTTGTTACCTCATCACGCTAATACGGCTGAACCAATTTCTTTTATTTTTGGGGGGTTATTAGGATTTGGACCCTAGATGGTTTTTATCATATCACTTTAATTTTCAATTACCAGTGTCTTGAGATAATTGACCATTCAAGTGTCCATAACGTACAAATCCTTTGTTAGTTATTCATCATAGGTAAAAATAAACGTATTTATATGCAACCCACATGACCGTGTCACTCGGCGGGTTAACATAAATGACAGGCGATATAATGTTAACATTTACTGCAATCTACTATGGTTTTTATCATATCACTTGAAAGCGAAAACTTCCGGGGTGACCGCAGCGAAGCGGGGCGGGTTAACATAAATGACAGGCGATATAATGTTAACATTTACTGCAATCTTCTATGGTTTTTATCATATCACTTGAAAGCGAAAAAGTAAAAATTATCTAAGTAACAAAGTTTATTGCGTTCCGGGGTGACCGCAGCGAAGCGGGGTGAACGCTGCTAGTGTTCTATAAAAGTATTCTCTCCAAGCGATAAAGGAGAATTTCAACTAGTGTAAGATAGCAAAAGGGTGAAAGGAAACAGCGGCAAACCTGGTCATATATATCGACTACCTTCCTAACTATATGGCCAATGGTGCCCAGAGGCTCAATGTAGCGTTAAAAAATAACCGTTGATTTCTGGTCTTAACCAACTGGACCCAGTTTTGACTTTCAATTCGTTTTTCTGCGAAATGCACCTTAATATTGTCATCCAATCTCCGTTCGGTCCTCCTAATAATCGTTTCGCGATTGGACCTTATAATATAGACAATCATTAAAATAATTTTAAAAGTTTTATATGTGACATATCCTTGTTTGAATAAAAAAAGAAACATACGCTGACATGCTTTGTATAAATGACATTACTCTATCATTACCTACAGCCGTTGCTGCAGCAAAAGGCTCTAAGGAGTGGTGTCATATTTATAAAACAACTTACGGGGTTCGTTGAGAAAGGAGTGTCTATTCTGCTGGAAGCTTCAACTCTTACACCTTGGAAATAATTCGCCGAGAGGGGGCCAAACAAATAAACTCCTCCATTGGGACCAGAAAGAGATTTGTTACGAAACTGAAGAGAAAGTCAATAACTCCGCAATTTATGTGAAATTCAATTAGTCAAATCCGTTATTACATTTTTTCAAGCAAGGCTAATGTGTTACGTTTATCCATATCTTATTATGTGAAGACCAAGTAATATAAAATGCATGCTAATTGCTTCATATTTTACCTCTTTTTCTTATAGCTTTGTTTTCTTTATCAATGAATTAAACGACAAACTCTGACCATGACTAACCTTCTTCTTCTACAAATTTATTTTCTTCATCCTTTACTCTGTCAGGTTTCTCTACTCTGCAATGAAAACCAAAGAAAATAAAAATTAAAACTCCAGGAATAAACAGTGTCACCAAAAGTGTAAAACGAGAAGCAATTTGAAACCGGCCTGAAGTTATTTGAAACCAAATTTGATACAAAACTGATTTATATATAAAGAAGAAACTGCGCGTGCAAGAGACCTCTATCACTTGAAATGGTTGTGTGGGAACACCGGCAATAATAATAACAATAAAAAAAACGAAATGACCGAAATTAGTCCCAAACACATCATTTTTGTGGTCCCTTAAATGAATGGTGATATTTTCTACCCTGTCTAAGTTAGAGATGATGTACCTCTTCCACTAGGTAAAAGCATCCCGAGTGTCCGTAGTAACATGTAATAAAAATTCCTGTATTAAACTCTCTTCTTTGTCGCTTTCTAGTACATTTGCCACTTTCTAGTACCCCAAAAACATATATACGAAACAATCTCAAGTGCTACTAAAATTCGTAAATCAGAATATGGAATTAGCAACCTTAACGTTATAATTCGCATTAATTAAAAAGTATAGACGAATGAAAATTGCATTATCTAGATAAAACTAAGCTTTGGAAAGGTTCCACAAATTTTCAGGTTGCAGCATTGTTTAGTTTATTAGACTTCATATGAATAAGTTAAAATATAGACGATTTCCGTTTTGTACATAAAACATTATAAAGTAAATGGATAATACATTGTATTCTGAATAGTTTATGAAACCCTCTACTTGTAATGCAATTTTGGGTTTCATAATATTAAAACATAATCAAATGACTTGTAAGTATCTTTTCATAGGATTTACCTACTCTGTTATAATTGCAAGATCTTTACGTAGCTCATTATGTCAAAACCAATTAATATTAAACAAATACTTCATTACCACGAATTAAATGACAATCGCTGCCCGCGAGAAGCATTCTTCTTCTATATTTTTTTAAAATTTTCTCCTTTATTTTGTTGGCTTGTTCCTACCCTAAAATTGAAACCAAAGAAAATAAAAACTAAAAATTCAACAGGAAACACCGTCATCAAAAATTAAAAAAGGAAAAGCAATTTGGAATCAGCCTGGAGTCACTTGAAACCAAACTTGATACACATGTGAATGATATCTAAAAAGAAAAAGACTGCAGGTTCTAGAGATCTCTTCCATTTCTAAGGGTGGTGTGTGAAGGAGCGACAATTAGAAATAAAATTTCTTTAGAAAATGAAATGTTTATAGTTACCCTCAAATCCATCATTTTTGTGATCACTCAAATGAATTGTAACATTTCGTATGTTGTATAAGTTACCGGTAGAGATAATTTCCAGATCGTCTCCCTCTCATAGTGGGTCAAAACATCCCAAGTGCCCGTAGTGGCATATAACAGGAATACCATAAATGCATAAATGTGAAGCTCTTGTACATTTCTCACTTTCTAGTAGAAGAAAAATGTTTGAAGTTATTTCACTTTTTATTGAAATTCGTAAATCAGAATGTGAAATTAGCTACTTTAACATTATAATTCGCATTAGTTGAAAGATATAAACGTATACAAATCCCATTAACTAGCTACAACAAAGTTTGGAAAGGTTTTACAAATTTTCGTGGTGCAGGTCCGACTGTTTAATTTGTGAGATCCGATACCAATGAGTGAAAATATACACCATTTCGTTTTTTATATACAAACATTATAAAGTAAATGGATAATAAAAAGTATCCTGGATAATTTATGCAACCTATTATATTAGTGTTGTTTTGAGTTACACAGCATAAATATAGAATCAAAAGACATAGATAAGGAGTTTAATCGAATTTTCCCTGGGATTTATGGAAGCAATATTTCTCTATGTTCCAGGATCAATTACGTTGATCTCATAGACGTTACTAACTACACATATCATAGCTGCTCCGTTGTTTCTTCTTCGATTGCTGATGAATGTATAAAACATAAAGCTGCTCTTTCTCCTCCAAGATTTTTTGTAGATAAACCTAACAATACGATGAAATTTCTAATTTGTATATAACATAAAATAGTAACCGGAATCACATGTGACGGAATCTTGAAAATTACTGAAATTACTGTTTATTTTTTAATTACTTTTTGTATCGTGTTCTGTTATGTATATCATATTTTATTGTCAAAATATATATATAAAGAATTGTAAAACAGAAAACAGAAAACAAAAAATAAACCACATGCTTCTTTAAAAATAGCAAACAAAACAAAACAAATGTTAACAGAAAGTAATATTATATCCCAACTACATATAAAACTACATGAACCGACATAAATTAAAGAGCTGCTTCCATTTGACTTGGAAAGCTGAAATTTCGCATGCTTGTATCTTTCCGGAACTAACAGAAAGCAACATTACCAAAGGAGAATATTTTTAGTTTTTAGAGGGTGTAAAAGGAGCATGAAGAAATTCCCCGTGTTATATAAAATGTTCTGTGAAATTCATCGTATTCCGTTCAGGCAACGGTAGATGTAACTGCCTTTAAAACGAATTAAAATTAATTTTACTGTTATTTCTTTTTTTTTTTTTTTTTCAAATAATAGAACCGAGACATCACACACATATATATTTGTAATATGGATGAAAATAATGTTGGGATGAGACAAGCCTACTGATCCCTAGGGGTAATAGGTATAACAAACAAATAACTGAATACGATCAACATTAGTGCCGAATCCATATTTTTACGCTGAGATTTTTCAGGTAAACTGAGATGAATAGCGACACCCTTGATTCCGTTTAAGATCAAATCGATCTCCTATCGCCATGGAGCTTGAGAAGAGATGGAAAATAAAATGTTCAAGATGACTCAGATTAGGACTAGTGCCGAATCCTTAATTTCTGTGCATTGGAAAACGGTTGACCCATTTTAAAAGACTTTTGGAACTCATTTAATACCCATCTGAACATGCTATTTTACCGTACTTTGATTAAAAGACGTCTTCTACAACGTTAAGTGTTTCAGAATGTATGCCAGAAATAGATAATATTATGAATTTATACCATTATATTTTCAATGAAATGCGTTTCCTAAGGGGAAAATATTAAAGTATTTCTTATAGACCAATTTCCCCATGTGAAGAAGGGAGCTTCCAGCTAGTGTAGAATAAGAAAAAAGTCACCATAACAGCGACAAAACCGATCATTAATATACTTTATCATAGGAGGAATGTCATATTTAGAAACCAATTTAACGGTACTCCTTCATGATGAGAGAGTTTATCCTGCTAGAAGTTTCAACTCCCACCTTTTGAATATAAATCGCTGGGTGGGGGCTTCACAAAGTATAGTATTGCAACGGGGCCAGAAAGATACGTTTATACGGAGTTGATGAGAAAGGGTCAATAACACAGGCGACTTAGCCAATTAGATTCAATTAAATTAGGCAAATTCGTTATTACTTCTTCAAAACGTCAGTGCGTTCCGTTCTCCCTAGCTCATTATATAGAAACTAAATTATATAAAATACATATTTGGTGCTTCGTATTTTACTTTTTTGCTTTCTTGCTATGTTTTCTTTACCACAAATTTAACGATAATCCCTGTTCGTGATTAGCCTACCTCTCCCTTCATTTTATATACCGTGATCTTTTAGTTTCTCAGTTTTTTCCTACTCTGCAATGTAAAACAATAAATAAATAAAAATTAAAAATCAAGAATGAAACCGTGTTTCTAATTTTAAAACGATGAAGCTATTTAAAACCACTCTGAAATTATTTGAAATCAAACTTGATACGCATGTGATTTACGTCTGAGAAAAAAATATTACATCTATGGTGGTTGTGAGAAGGAGCATCATGTAGAGATAATAAGAAATGACTAACATTAATCTCAAATCCAAAATCAAATCCAAAATTTTTGGAGTAACGCAAACAAATAGGATATTTTCTATACTGTCTGGGTTCAGCTCGCAGTGGAGAAAAACATCCCTAGCGCCACCAGTGACATGTAAAGATAATTCCACAAATACAAACATAAAAAATAGAACCAAGTTTTCGTACAATTTAAACTTTGTGGGACCCAAAAGAGAATAGAAATTTGAAACAATCTCAAGTTTGTTCCAGTTCGGAAATTTGAATTCAAGATTAGCAACTTTAATGCTGAGAAGAACTTGCCAGGCAAAAGCTTCTGGGGGCGATAATATATAGAACACGTTTCCAGCACTAAAATTCCAAATTTAATTTTCTAGATTTTTGAATTTACCTACAACGTGGAAAGATTTCATTTTTTTTTTCAAATATAATATAAGGAAGGGTTTGAAGTAGGATGAATTTGAAACTGAATTTATAAATATCATAGAAAAATCTTAAATGAAGACAAATTATATGGGAATCAAACTCGAAAAATCAAATTTGTAATTTTAGCTCTGAAAAGAAGTTATATGCGATATTATTTAAGAAAGTTCTGCCCTGCATGTTATTCTCAGCACTAAAATTATCGATTTCATATTGTAATTTCAAATTGTAAACGAACTTGGCGTTCATTTCAGATGTCAATTATTTCTGTGGCCCAACAAAGTTATAAACATACGCGAACTTGCCTCTTTTTTTCGCATTCATATTTTTGCCGGGATATCAGTATTTTGTAAAAAGGATTTACAGCGATTTAGCTAGTGTCTCAAGAGCCAGATGAGTCACTATCTAGTACATTAAATAGAAAAATGGATCAACATGCAATCCTATTTTTTGCCTTTTCAAGTCACATACGTTTTCGTTTCTGGGAAGCATTTTAGAGTGTTTTATTGGTTTTCATTTAGAACATCTCAGCAACCTAATATGTAATATTAACGCACCTGCAAACTTATTGTTCTCCACGAACGGGTGGAATTGATATTTTAATAGAGAAAAACAATAGAATGTTAGAAAGCTTGAAGAAATGCTTTAAAGAATATGGAATAAAATTAAATGTTAGAAAAAGAAGAGCCATGGTGATTTAAACGAAGCAGTCTGGGTAAAATGTAAAAGTAGGAGGGGAGATAATAGAACATTTGAATATTTTTCGATATTTGCGTAGTTTTCTAATGGAGTGTGAATGTGAAATAAAAGCAAGAACAGGAATGGTGAAATAAGCCTTTAGGAGGGAGAAAAGTCTGTTTTATGGGACATCGAATAAAGAGATGAGAAAAAAGACTTCGTGTAGAGTGTTGTACTGTATGAGTAGAAACATGACAATTACGTAAAAGTGATGAAAAATGACTGGAAACCTTCGAAATGTGGATGTGGAGAAAAATGAGTTGAGTTTTATGTCCTTTTCAGCAGCTAGGTTGTATGAAACGGGACCTAGTGATTAACGTGGGATTCGAACCACATGAGCTCCCACCGGGAATTGGAGAAAAATGGAAATAATTAGTTGGGCCTAGCGGAAGACGAATGAGAGTGCGTGAGAAATGTTGGCGGAAAATAGAACAATTTTAGATATTATTAAGAGGAAGAGAAACTGATTGGGACATTGCCTAAGAGGGAACTATATCAAGAGGGACGTGCTAGAGGGTATGATGGCAGGAAACAGGGGAAAAGGGCAAAGGTGCCTACAATAAATGGATGATATAAAACAGAAAGATCATACCTGAAGACGAAGAAGTTAGCGGAATAACGTGGAGCATGGAAGCTTCTCAGCTGTGACCTTCCAATAATGGCAGAATACCTACGACGTTGATCATTATTTTCATATATACCAACTAAAATTTATGTGGAATTTATCATTTTTGGTTTAGAGGAGATACCTTACTATATGCATGTGTTTTAAATTAGTATTTCAGAACAATTCAGATTTGAAAGTTTTCGTGTTTACAACAATAATTACATCTTTGTTGACGGTAGTGTAATTTCCTATACGTAGGAAAAATTACACTGCTATTGTACTCCATAATAACAGGAATCGAAAAGGAATATACTTACTGCATCATAAAATACTGATTTCGTGGGATTAATGGAAGGATAGGAACAACGAAGGTACAAGCGTCATATAAAGTAAGACCACATGATCGGTGTCGTAGCTTCTGCGTCTACGTTCAAATATATACATCTTAACGCCACACACTGGGAAGACGAAAGGCTGATTTCTGAATATGAAAAACGCAGATATGATAGAACTTGTCTATATGTAGAAAGAAAATCGATTCTAATGTACTCTATAATAACAATAATCGAGAATACAAATAATGAACAATACTTACTGCAGTAGAAAATTCTGATTTCATGGAATGAAAGGAAGGCCAGATGCAATGAAGGTACAACCATCATATAAAGTAAGACCATAAAATGATGTGGGAATTTCTTTGTTTACGTCCAGAAAATATACATCTTAATGGTACACACCATAAAGAGGAAAAGTTGCTTTTGCACGACACAAACGAATTTATGATAGATCTTCATCTTTTCCCATTTCTTCAGTAAGTGGAATCCTATTAAAATAGAATATTTGAGAGTTAGTAAATTTTGTTTAGTTGATTACATGGGCGTTTTAGCATAAACTATCAGACAGACCTAGGAAAATGAAGTGCACAATCTGAAAAATTAACCAAAAAAGAAAAGAAAGAAAGATATTTAGATAATAATTACAAATGTCATACTGCTTTGTGTCCTTAGGTGAATATTTATAATTACTGCTCTTTATTAAAATTTGCTTGTATTAGCACTACAATGTGTTGGATTAAATTTGGTAGTTACTGGTTGAAGACGGGCAGAAAATATTGGAGTCAAAAGAAAATATAATAGAAATATTGCAAAGTGATATAACAATTACAACAATGAACAAGAATTATAGGAAAACAAAATAAAACAAAAAAAAAACAAAGATTGCGATCTTGGCCAATAAGTAGTTTTTGCATCAGGGGCTACAAAATTATTGTACATCCCCTAAATAGAGTTTTCTTATTTTCTACGAAATAGGCACATCATTCTGAGTTAACTAATTGTCTGGGTGTGGCAACACTGTATGTAGTTCTTCAGATATAAGGCCTACAAGAAAACCTTTGATTCAAAATATATTGGATCAATTGGATCACGGGTCAAAAAAAATTTGAAATAGCCCCTAAATCAAGTTTTCTTTTTTTCTATGGAATAAGCATATCATACTGAGTAAACTGATAGCTTGGGTTTGGCTACACAAAGGTAGTTCTCCAGATATAATACGTGCAAAAGAATAATTGATTGAAATATAACGGACCTTTCGATCCAAAAAGGAAATCATTCAATAAAGACACTCAAATATCCACAACTGGCCCAAGGCGGCTCCGGAATCTGGTTTGTGTAAACAGAGTCCTGTTGATTACCTGGGTTATGTTGCTACAATTAATGGAGTTGGCTGTTTTTGAACTTCCAGTGCCGAGCAAATGTTAAGATGCTACGAGACTCTTATTCCTGGGAGGAGGATTGGAGTTGGTGAAGCCAGTTACAAATGTGTTGCGTAGAGATATCGTCATCAATGGTTAGTCATATACGAGAAGATAATTTTAACTTTTCAAACGAGACGCACAACAGAAACATACGCTTCGAATTAGAACATTAGAAAACTAATTACGCAGTTTCGTTATAGCTCTCTGGCTCATTAATTCTATATTATTAATTCAACACATTTTTTTTTTTCAATTTTCTAGTTTGCTTTTCACTACTCATAATTTCTCTAATGCTGAGAAAAATTTGCCAATTTATGAAGTAACAACAGCAATACAGTTACCTACATAGTTTCAAAGTAATCAAGGAAACTAATAATATTAATATCTCTGGTAAGAGCATTTCAACGTCTTTTGATATTTTTTTGAAGACATGTTTTTTTTTCTTTAAATATTATCCGATTATCAAAAGTATGTTGCAGATTAACTCTGGACCGCCTGAAGAAATTTCAACGAAACTTGGCACATATTCGTCTCATAATTTCAACAAATTGAAGTGGGAAAGAGTTATGTATAAAATAATAATAATAATAATAATAATAATAATAATAATAATAATAATAATAATAATAATAATAATAATAATAATAAATGACCAATATTAGTGTCGGATCTGTAGGTTTCAGGCTCGCGAAAAGATGAATACCTACATTCCGGATACTGTTTAAGTCCATGTGCGGCTCCCATTAGCAATACTAAGTGGAAATGAGTTATTATTATTATTATTATTATTATTATTATTATTATTATTATTATTATTATTATTATTATTATTATTATTATTATTATTATTATTATTATTAGAAAATGTTGATCATGCACTATCATCTAATATAAGAATTGATTTTGATTTGATTTTGAGTTTAGCGTTCCTTTCAGCAGCGAGGCCATATGAAACTTTGACCTACAACTTAATGTGAGATCCAAATCACATTAGCTGCTACCAGGGGTCTTCCCTTCTAGAAGCTTCAACTTGGGATTCACAAACATAATTGTGTAGCGGGGGCAGAAATAAATTTGTTACAGAACTGACAAGACAGAGTCAAAAACTCAAATTACTCAAACATGGAGCTGAAATTCAGTCAGGAAAATCCATGTTTAGTTTTTAGTTTTACTTCATTTTCAAAACAACGCCAATGAGTTTCCCTTTTCGGCAGCTAATTATATGGAGATTAATTATTATAAAATACATGTTAAGTATTTCATGTTTTACCTTTCTGCCTTCTAGTAACGCTTTCTTTCCCACGAATTCATCACCAATCTCTGTTCGTTAGTAACCTTCTTCTTCTTCAATTTTATTTCTCTTTTTTCTTTCGTTTATTTTGTCTGATTTTTCCTATTCTGCAATGAAAAACAAAGACATTTTTAAAAAAGATTAAAAATGAATGGTGACACCATAAATATAAAAAGGTAAAGCAATTTGGAGACAGCCTGAAAGGATTAGGAATTAACTCTATCATACTTTGTTTCCATATTGTCAAATTAAACAGAAGACAATGAGCAAAGTTGTGTGATTACATATATATATATATATATATATATATATATATATATATATATATATATATATATATATATATAACACAATATCATAACCTTGCTCAGTGTGTTATACATGTGATCTACATCTAAAAAAAAATGGTGCGATAATTGACGTACATTACCCTTAATTGTGGGTATGGAAAGTACTGACAAGTAAAAATAATCGAAAATGTCTGAAGTTATTCTCAAATTCATAATTTTTGGAATGACTTTGATAAATGGTTACATTCCTTATCTTATTTAAGTTAAGCGTTCAGCTCCTATTGGTCAAAACTCCCCTTGCGTCTCTAAGTGACACATAAAGATACGAATACAGAAAAATACGTTGAAAATTTGCACCATGCAAATATCGGGAGGGGAACAATGTCTGACATACTATATGATACTACGAGCTTAACAGTGTTGCCAGCAAAGCATAAAATTATATTTTTAGCAAATGGCCCTACGCTAGGTTATTGGCATATTTCAAATTTACATACCAATCCAAAATATACGATATTATGTTTGTTATTCGGCGTTTTAAACTAAAATAATACAGTATCACAAACATGCAAATTTGGCGACCTCTATATACTAAACGAAAGAATGCTATACTACATTTCTAATGCATATGCTACAGTATTACAAACATCGATAAACAACCAAATTTTGGAAAGTTATACAGCAGTAATAACGCAATTAAGACAAGCAAGGTAATGCGCATCCAAAGTACCTTTATGTCAAGTACTACGACGTATCTTAAATAAGTACGAAGAAAGGTGTGAGCAATTGAAAACTAGCCTCTTTTTTTTCTAACAATATAATTTCTTAAAAGTGTAAGCTCAGGAACGGTCGGTTGCTCAGTGGTAGAGCGCTGGCCTCTGGTGCGTTTGTTCGCTGATTCGATTGCTGAGCAAGTATGTTTGTGGTGGACAACATCGTGTCCGTGGGTTTTCTCGGGGTACTTCCGTTTATTCTCACTTTCCATTACACGAGTTCTTCCATCATTATTCAACTACTTTAATCATCGACTCTATTCGCCGAAAAAGCATAATAATTGTGGGAGATAAAACTAATAGATTTCATGTCACTTTTAATAGGAAGGGGTCGTGTGACACGTTTTGAATTCATTTTTGCCAGATTCATACGAATCATATTAAATCCAACTTACTTCTAAACATTTAATAGTTATTTCCTTCATAATACATGTCTATTAAATTACCATTGCTTTTGCAAACTTACAAAGTGCCTTTATCTCATAATGTAGAGAGTATAAGTACATTCAAAATTTAAGTCATTTGAGGTGCCACTTAATATTATTAAATTGAGAATATTTTCCCCATGGGTTATTTGGGCTATATTCAACTTTTTTTTTTTATCGCGTACCCTTAGACACAGTTCGCCATACAATTGTATACCCCTGAAGCCGCTTAAAGAAATTAAATCGAAAGTAATTTATTAAACTTAATATACATGTTCTGTTTATTAAAAAGGGGGAGGGATAGAGACAGAACATAAAGACAATCAGTGTACCAATCAAAAGACAACTTACATAGGGCTAAAGTACACATCCGAAAAAAAAAATAACACGGGAAATTTCACAACATACGGAAGATATCCAGTTCTACGGAGGAGGATTTTCCTATCACCGTCCATCATAATTCGTCTACTGAGGGCAATGTTAAAAATTCAAAAACTAAAAGTAACTTTAGAACTAAAATGTTAATGAGATGACTGAACGTTTTTCCGGGACGCAAACTCCTCGATTCTTGGTCGAATTTTCGACAGTGCGAGAATCAGAGCTGATTCTGTATGTAAGCAATTTCTGTGCTTCGTTTTTGTTGATATCAATGCAGAGAGACCCTGTTCATACAAATATGTTGATCGAAATGGAAGAAGTTGTGAAATAGAACTGTCATTAATTTCATTGTACTCTTTTCGAGCATAAATGCAAAAGTCACAAATTGACAAATTATCGAATTTCATTTGCAGCGAACTGTCAACAGACGTTTCCAGCAGACCCTCAGAAGCAGAAACATCTTCGCGTACCTTATATTGAATAGCACTGCTTTGGGATGACATATCGTAGAACCGTTTCAAAAGTTATAAAAAACAAAAACAAAAAGAAAAAATACTAGAAAGTCGAAAAAAGGATGGCCGTTATATATGTGTGTGTTTTCTCGCTGTTCTACCATTTCCTCTCAAATATTCATTCGCCAATTCTACAATTATTATTTACTCGTCTCCTTTATCTTGAAAGACATACTTGTGGGCCAAAAATTAAGAATTATCAATTTTATTTCATTCACGTATTCGGGTAAATTGCTTAGCTGTAATTTCACAACGCAGTTTGGCAACACAGGGTTTACTAGATTGTCAGTGAAATTTTGTAATTTTATCGAAAAATCTTTGAAAACATTAAGACGCAATAACTTCAAAAGAAATAACTTCCACTAGCATATATGGAAGTTTGATTACCAAAGAAAGTAATTAATAAAACAGAAAAACTTGCCTTTGGGTAGCTGGAGCTCTTTCCGCATCCCCACCCTACTTTTGCTCGGTCTATGGCCTTGCGTCGCTTATGTTTGAGCCTTTACATCGAGTGAATTTCGTTCATTTGCTCTTAATAATTCCTAGATTTGACGAGCTGGTAGATTCACTCCCAGAGCTCCGAGTTACCTCGGGCTACGGCCTCGTAACTCTTAAATTCACAATTTTAATGAATTTCAAGTTTATTTTCCTGTTTAAACTATCGAAATGATAAAGATTGTTTATCCTTAGAAAACGCCCATTTAAATAACATGCGGATTCCTTCATCCCCTTCAGACGTCTTATAAGCCAAAAATATTGATTTTTGTCAATTTTCCTGTGTGTTGTCCCTGAAGACTACAAGCATGCCGAATTTCAACATTTTAATCCAGTCGGAAGTGCCAAAACATTTTGGGGTGTAGAAATGTCTCATATATTTTAAAGTGAGTAAGACTTTTCAGCTACTCATAAAGCCAATCTAAAGTTGAAACTTTTTGTTTTGGTGGCCTACTTATGTAACGCTAACGGAAACGTACGAGCATACCAAATTTCAAATTCTATTCCAATTCCAAGTACCTATAATATAAAATGATACGTCCAAAAAAAAGGTCCATTTAAATAATATTGAAATTTCCTCATCTCCCCTTAAGCCCCATAATTTTTTTTAATCACTTTTGACAATTTTCTTGTAGGTTAGTCACGGAAAGCTACAATCATGTCAAATTTCAACTTTTATCGTCAACCAGAAGTACCCGTTATTTTATGTCAGTTCATGGAGTTTTGTTTGTAGTTAGGATACTTAAGTCGATCAACTAAAGAATGTGATCCAATCATATTAGTGTGGTAAGTATTTCCACCCTGATGACTTCGAAATTAACGTTACATCTAAACGTCAATAAAATTTGGAAAATTAAGAAATAAAATAAGAAAAAATGTGAACATTTTCTCAAAAATAAATTCACCTACTTGGTTAGAAATATTCAAACGATTTTGGTAATTTTATTACGAGCAATAACATATTTTAAGAATTTGTTTACGATGTTTTCAAAACAGATAAGAATTCAAGACTATTCGTCAATATAAATTCAGATTCTTTCTTTCTTTCTTTCTTTTTTTTTTTTTTTTTTTTGTTTGCGTATCAAACTTTATACGATATTTAGATACTGAGAAATATAGCTACGAGAACAAATATTTCATTCATTTTGCGTCACAAATAAAACTCAAATGGTTACAAAATTAAGTTGTTCTATCATTTTCTAGAGAGAAAAAAAACAAGAATATTTTGCGTATTTTGAATATTTTGCATGTAAAGACATATTTATAAGAAACAAGCCTTTGTAGGTGACAGAATTAAGTACAAAGTAATGCCGCTGTATTTTAGGTTCACAACTGTAGGGTTACAACTGTAAAATAAATTCAAGTGCTTTACGACGAATATAACATGTCAGTGCATATGAAAGATAACTCCATTCAATGCTATTTTCCACGGGTAGTGTATTTGTGAATACTGTATAAAAAGTTGTATTTTATGTTTACAAGTGAAGCGTAGGTAATACGAAACTATGATAAGTGCTAATGAAACTCGTGTCATTCCTAGTACTCACTTCTTTTCACTACCCTCGTTTACCCGTATACTCAGATCGCTGACGCGTTTGTTCAATTTGGACGCACCCCGCACGGACCCACCATCTTCTCCCTGCCCTGAATGGGTTAGATAGCATTTGTGCTTTTCCGTGGTCACGTAGCACATGTTGGTTTGAGATTTTGTACTATAGTTTTTTATGCCATTACACCTGATAGCCGTATTTATACGCAAATCGTAGAATAATTGTAATTTTCCAACAATTACTTCTGGTGGCCCCCTTAAATTTTATCTATGTCAAATGAGATACATTCATGTTACCCACTGCAAATCGTTTACGGGTGAATAAGAAGGAATTAGCGAAAAAAAATATTTCTTGAACAATTATTTGGATTGGTGTGCCAAAAGTAATCCTGCACGGAAAAGAATGTTCGGATTCTTGGACACCACATGTTAAGTTGTAGAAGTAATCATCAAAGAAAGTATCACCACATTACACAACTATATTTCGTCGATTCAGATAAATAATTTCGAATACTCTTTTGCTCCTTTGTAGGGAGTGGCAACAGCTGAATTGCTCAGAATATTCACAAATCTCAAGTTACTTTAGCAAATATGGCTGTCGCATGACGTGGCAAAAAGGTATTAACCCTAAATGTCTAAAGAAATAACATTTTATCTTGTCTGCCCACAGGTTATCTATCGTTTCTTAACTAACGGAATGTCATAAAACAGTTTAATAAATGGTGTACTCTCACACTTCTTAATTTTAAGACGGAACATGCTCGCAACGGCTTACGTAAAACAAATTGACTTTCATACCTCTGCAACATGCATGCACACACACGCACACTATCTCTCTCTCTCTCACACATACACACACACACACACAGAGAGAGAGAGAGGCTTATTTTGTATTATTTACCTACGAAATGAAGCTATGTAATTTAGGAGCGAAATAAAATATAAGCAAAAATGCAACTACTTTTTAGTTAAGACACATAAAACATTTTTTCTAATAACAAAATGGCGCTATTGTGTCACTTTCTAACAACTGTCCATTCTACACGCCCAGCAACAGAATAAAACTAAACATTTCTAGCACCTATTGAAATCAGCATAACTAGAACAAAAACAGCTACTCAAATTTGAAAAGAATCTAATAATACCTGATTTTGAAAGTTGCTGGAGCACCTGAACATTGCACAGCATTCATTCCACTACTTCCTTTGAACGTCAGTGCATTGCGCCAGGCGTCGATACGGATGTGGCTGGAAGAGGTTGTGACGTGGCACATAGAACAGCGACGCCTACTGTCGTCTGCGTCATCTTTGCTGTTAAACAAGTTTTTTTTTTTTAATTTCAAGAGTGAAATTAACATATATGCGAATTTAATGGCAAAGACTAATGCAATTGATAAGTTTCAGATACGTCTCCGGAGTATACATGGCTATTAAAACTAATGTTCGTGCATCTAAGAGATTGAGCAAAGACAAACTTGCGTATATGATAAAAATAATGATATTTTTTTCGTTAGAAAACGCGTGAGCTGAGAGGAACACGACAAAACATTCTCAAACTGAAGGCCATGCGCGTTGCCAGGATTATTTTTTTTTTCGAAGAGAGACAAAGTCAAGTCACCTCAATTTTGACTGCCTTAACGCATTTACTATTTAGGCTTTTAAGGGAGATAAATCAGGTCATTTCAAATAATTATTGTATAAATCAAGGGTGAAAAATATTTAAGTTTTACATCACAAGATTATGCAGGCTAGGATAAAGGAGACGGCGATGATGAGAAATGAAGAAAAATAGTGGAATAAACAACGTGGGAGGAAACGGGAGAATCCAGAGAAAACTCGCACAGATGGAATTTGTCCACCACAAAGTTCACTTGGTCGAACCAAGGACAAATACACCAGAGGTGAACCCTCTACAATTGAGCCATTGCTGTAACTTACATATTATATATGTGATGTGTGTACGGCCCAAAACAATTAGATTTATTTCTTACAAATTATTAATTTTTTTTGTAATATTAGATAAGTACATATTACATTCTCAATGCTGTTATCCAATCTGAACTAGAAGTTAATATTTTATTATGTGAATACAGTAGAGTGGGGTGGGTGGCGTATTTAGGTGGTGGGTTATCGGGCTCAAGCTTCCCCCTCAGTGAAAACAAATTTGTTAGTTTTTTCGCATTCCACGTACAATAATCTTTCTTACCATTTCTAAGAGTTTCATTGACTTTCCATTTTCTCATTTTCCTTGTTCAGTAATAACATTGTATTTATCAAATCCCATTCCATGCAAAAACTGGCTAGTTTTTTCTTCTTTCGTTCATTCTATTCTTCTGTTTCTTTTTCTTAGTTGTTACTTTCTTTCGTTTCTCTTATCATACTTTCGACCGTTGTTAGTTGTGATTCAAGTCGGCCGTCCTCAGTAATACCAAATCTAAGAGGAGCTGATAACCGAAACTGATGTCCCACACCAACTTGCACGGCCTGATATCAACATAACGGAACTTTAGTTATTATAGGTAAGGAACGTTTATATCGTTTAGTTATAAAGAAAGGTAAAATTTTGAATCAAGAAAATCAAGAGGGGTTAATAAGTAGTCCGGGTAATTAAGTACACCAAGAGGATGCTTTCTTTTTCTTCTATGAATAGAATAAAAGGTTATTTTCACTGCTAAATCTATGTGTGCATCATTGCACATAAGATTCACCAGTCTGCAATTCTTACCATTAAAACTGCAATTTATGCATAAATTAAAATATATTTAATTCTCAAACTCAGGTGGGCAGTTGCCCGTGCTCCCCCGTGTTGTGCATAGCCCATCCGAAAAATCCTAAATTCGCCACTGTGTGAACATAAATATAATGTATGTACTTCTACATAATTTCTCCTTTACATTTCCTCCTCCAAACTTTAATTCAGTAACTGAAGACGATAAGGTCGAAACACAAATTTGTGAATAACTTCTTACAGAAAAATCTCTTTCCTGGCATTTACTCCTTCACGGTAAATCTGCAGGAGACATAGGTCATGCAGATGTTCATTATAATAGTTCATTGGGTCCAATATTTAGCACAAGGGGGCACAGTGGTTCAGTGGCAAAGCGCTTGCATCTAGTGCGTGGGGTCCTTGGTTCGATTACCGACACGCAAGTTTCTGGTGGACAACATCGTGTCCGTGGGTTTTTTCGGGGTGTCCCGTCTCCTCCTACATTCTCATCCCAAGTATTATTCCATCATCATTCACTTGCCCTAATCATCCGTGTCCCTTAGCCTAATGGGAATAAATATGGTACGTTAAAGATTTCGAAAATTTAGCACGATAGTGGGTACTGAATGATGGTTCTAAGTGCACAACATAGCAAGAAGTGATCAGAATTGCAGAATGCACTGGAGGATAGAACTTTGAAAAACTGTCCAGTAAATCAGTATGCTTGATACTCTTAATTTTCCACAGATCATTTGTTCGTATTTCCGTAATAATATTTTGAACCATCATTCAGTAAAATCGCTTTCTTGTTCAAAGAAATATGGGTTATGATTGATGCAATTCGAGAATTTTAATAAGGAATAAAAACTGAACTTCTTACTTGATCTTTTAAGTCCCTGGTCAGTTAGAAGTGCATATATATATATATATAGAACCAACTTTCTTGGAAATTGACTTGCTCGAAAAAAAAAATGAATACAATAATTTAGGAAGATGGACTTGCCCTCCCCCGATGTCAATGGTCAAAGTCACATTTTGGATTTTAAATACAAACATTAAACATATTATTCAGCTCCATCGATCAATGTTGAGAAATTAAAAAAAAAAAAAGTTCTTTCTGATTTTCCGTTGCTTCAGAAAATATGTTTTTGGTAAAAGAATCTGAGTAGGCATATACGGAATAAAATTACAAAACGTTAAATGTATTACTAGAAATTATTGTTGCTAGCCATTTCGAAGATTCTAAAAGCGCATACATTCTAATGTATTGAAATTTCATTTCTTATCAATAGTATGAAACGTTGTTTTAATTTTCCATAACTGTTCTCCAAGTGGATTAGTATACAACGAAAAGTAGTTTTGTCAAGTTTAACAAGAAGTCCAAAAGAAGCCTCTTGAACACATGATCGCTTTTGGCTGTTGCAAGGGTCTTTCCAAGCAGCTTGATAAAAATTCAGCGTAGCATAACAACAAAAGCTGCTTTTCTTATATGTAAAAAAAAAAAAAAAAAAAAAAAAAGCTTGGTACGAGCTTGTAGACACATTGGTTTCGTTCCTGGCATAAATATATGTGACTTGAGCAGTTACTCAGATAATCACGAGAAAATTTTAAATCCACTAGCATGGAATTCAACTATCTGCATATCATTATTAGCATCATCATCAAATACAACAAACTAGAGATTCAACTTCAGTATCCGATCATCGCCCCTCTCTACTGTAGTAGTTAATGTGTGTGCGTCTTTATTGTACGAGGCCCAAAATACGATTTCTGATTGGAAACGTTGAAATCACTATAGCGCATGACATAATATTTCTGCGTATAACCATGTATAGCCTTGTTCTTCTTGACAAAAAATGTAGATGCAAATCGATCATGAAAATCAAAGACAACAATAAAAGTTTAAAAAAGCGTTATAAATTCAATACTCGATGAAGGACTCTCAAAGTCTCCGCAACAACTTTCTATCTTGGGCAACTCTTATTACAGTTGCTCGGAGTACTTTTTAATTTCGTGACAGTAGCTTCTGAGAGGATATATATATACAAATAGGTAGATAAAAGTAGAGAGAAAACTCATTTTTGGGAAATTGAATGTGTGCCAAAAATACGAAACATTGACCTACAGCTTTAAGTTGGCATCGGAATCATCGTAGTGAGTTCGCTGTTTTCCCACCAGGAATTCACGGCACTAGGTGCATCAAGCCACGGATAAAGTATGCGTATTCAGCGCGGGATATCTGGGTTCGATTACTGACGACACCTCATGTGATTCGGATCCTTCGTTCAGCTGTAGATCCACCCATTACTATTTATCGTAGAATCACGGTTCATACGTTTTTTTTTTTTTTTTTTTTTTTTTTTTTTTTTTTTTTTTTTTAAAGAATAAAGTATTCCTTCCAACAGCACCACTCGCTTGTCCGTATTATATACCAGAAACGGGAATATCGGGGACAATCCGGAGTTTTTTTCTTTTTAAATCAAACTTTATGCGCCTCTGTGGCCCGGTCCTGAGTTCACGCTGGGATCTGAAATTAAAAAAAAAAAAAAAACGTAGTTATGTACACAATGTGTGTACAAAATTTAAATTTTGTATATTGAAACTAAAGGCGGAAAATAATTTTCGAAAGTCAGAAGATGACCCATTATATATATATATATATATATATATATATATATATATATATATATATATATATATATATATATATATATATTAAAATTTTACAGCGTCATTACTGCTTGGCCTAGAATCATGGTTCAAACGCCATTTTCTTTAGTATAACGCGTCCTATCCAATGATGCTACTCGCATGTCCGGATCATACACCTGAATCGGAAAATTCGGAAAAAATGACAATTTTTCTGAAAAAAAAAATCACGTCTCGGAATAGTTTCGCCCCTAGGGCCCGGGCCCGGGTTTATATGGGGATCTAAAACAAGTGACAAACAGTCAATGGTCCACACAATCAGTATGTAAAATTTCAATCTGATATCTTAAAAACTAAATGAGTGGAAAGTTTTGGAATTTGCCTTAAGAAAAAAGAAAAAAAAGGTTGCACTCTTCCGCCCCACCTGGCGCAGTAAAGTAGGCCATTTGATGGTCCCAAAACTCATCTGTGGTTTTCTTTGGTCCATCCTTGACTTGGCCAATAAAAAAACACCCGGCTACCTGTTATAGAACCTAAATAAGCGGTCAAAGATAACACTACGAAATGGCAATAATAATAATAATAATAATAATAATAATAATAATAATAATAATAATAATAATAATAATAATAATAATAATAATAATAAAATAAATACAAAATAAAAAATAAAAATAGACATAAAGATTACCATTATTTTTATTACCATAAATTCTAAAAGGGTTAAAATGGATATTCTAGGGGAAAGGGTGTATCAAAATTTATGCCAAAATTAGAGTTCCCTCTGTGTCTTTACTTTTACACCTTCAAAATGAAATTCGTATCGTAAGGGAAGAGATTCATTTTTTTAAAAACCTGTTGTTCACGTGCGAAAAAGGTATATTTCAACTAATGTAGAACAGGAAAGTGTTCAGCGAAAAATCGAAGAATCCGATCGTCAATATAGACTCTCCTTATGATAATAATTATCAAAGGTTGATGTGTATTATGTCCTTGTTGAAATCCAAAGATCTAGTAGGCTAGTATGTTAACATTTTTTTTTAAATAGTATTACCAATTCCTGACCTTTAGCCATTGCTGCAGCAAAAGGCTCCAAAGAGGGGTGTCATATTTATAAAGCAATGATAAGTTAGTGGTTATCTTCCTAGAAGCTTCAACTCTTACACCTTGTAAATAACTCCCTTAAGAGGAAAGGCTCCTCTTAGTTAATTAGTTTCCACATAATAAGCTACTGAGGAAAGAGACATATTGGAGTTGTTTTCAAAAAGTAATAATGGATTTGTATAATTGAACTCAACCAAAATGGCTGATTTCTTTGAGTTATTGACTCTTTCTCGTCAGCTCTGTAACAAATTCCCTCCTGGAAAGTTGTGGGAGTATATTTATAGGCTTTCACTCAACAAGAGAGGCTCCGAAGGTGTCAATATGCGATTTTGTTCAAATTTTGCACATAGATAGTACCTCACCAGAAGGCAATAAATGTGAAACGGTTCACGGTACCACCAAATAGAACTCCAGATATAGGGGTTTGTATCTGAAAAATAAGCGAATAAAAAGCATAGTATACGTGAAGTCCGTTGGCACCCCTACAGGTCTAAGGTGAAATAGATGTCAAAACCGGAAAACACGTGTTTCATCATTTCACAAGCAGCTAGGGATGGTATCGAGACGAGACGAGACGAGACTTTGTACAGTCTCGGTCTCGTCTCGGTTTAAAAATAGCTGTCTCGGTCTCGTCTCGAGTCAAAAATCGCCGTCTCGGTCTCGGTCTCGTCTCGGTCAACAAATGCTTGTCTCGATCTCGGTCTCGGTCTCGAGGGCCAAATCTCGGTCTCGTCTCGGTCTCGTCTCGAAAGTCTCGAAATAAATAGGTGAAATTAAAATTGTAAAATTATTATTATTGTAAAGTCTGTCATTTCTGCTTCTTATTTTTGGCCTTATTCTTGACTTAGAATTATAGTATGGTGTACTTCTTCAGAGCTAATTTGCTAGCGATGATGCCTTCCATGCGTGTGTTCCAGTTTCAATCATCAGTGGGTATATCATATCTGAGATAAAATTCTAATAGTAACCCATATTTCACTTTCAGCAAAAGACTTTCTCATATGGCCTCAGTACTGCCTATACAATTAAACTCTATTAAATAAACTTCAGTACTATACAGTAGTTTATTTCCTTCCTTAGAATAAGAATTGTTCAATACATTCTAACTTATAACGTAACACATAGCAGCATGAATGTATTTAATCGTACCGAAATTGAAATTTTACAATTTCTCATTTATTGTCCAATACATTTTGTTTTGACTGTCATTTTAAAAGCATAATATAACGTTCATTATCTGAACAAATAGGGTAAATTATTACTACAATATATTTTGTTTAAAATTGATAAAATGCTTTATTACCGTTTAACATCAACGTGTTTAATTGACACCTTATAACACGAAATTCCTGAACTTTGTGATGGGAGCTATGGCACTCATCTTTGCTATGTGTGGCCTCGGGTTGCATCACGAAACAAGTTAGATTCAAAGTCAGATGTTTCGCATAGTTCGCTTCTAAATTTAAGTACATTCTGTTTCTTATACAAGTTCCTAAAGTTGTAATGCATTACATACGCATACTTATATCCACTGCCGTATCATAGATTAAGCTTATTCCTGTGCTTTTAGCGGTGCATGTGATCTTTATTCGAGAAAACCAATTGTGCGTTCATTACGTTGAAATTTTATATTTATTGAAAATTACTTGCGAAACATAAACATACATATTATATAAGTATATAGGTAATTCGAGCTAGCTGTATCTATTTTTTCTCTCTCGCCAAAACAAGTGATTATTAACTTTCTAGTTTTCTTTTGTATTCATTTTCTTAGTTTTGCAGCAACATGAAGTATTAAATAGTCAAAAATATTTTTTTTTCGCTGTATGACTCGTTAAATTTTGGATCCAATTTTATCCCACCTTACCTAGTAAATTTATACAGTATATATATATATATATATATATATATATATATATATATATATATATATATATATATATATATATATATAAACATTAATTTAGACTATGTTAAGTCACTTTTTGGTCAAATTGAGTTAGAATGTTTTTTTAATAGACTATGTTCTTTCTAGTGGTGTAATAATGTAAGCCTAAAGCCACCTTACTACTTTGTAACTACTTAGTATAGTTTGAAAAACAGTATTATAGATCTTAGTTAAGGAACCGGTTTTTTGCTTCTCCTGTAAAATTACGAAATTGTGACTTGGTTTAGTTTACCTCTCAGGTCTTGATATAAAATCATCACCATCATCATAATCAAGCATTATCAATCCACTGCTGGATGAAGTCTTCCCAAGTTTTCTCTACAACTATCTAACTTGGGTAATTCTTTTCCAGGTTACTCCCCAGTGGTTCCTGATTTTGTCACAATTTCTTGTATGCGGACATTTCCTAGGCTGTTTTTGTCACGTGGTATACAATCTAAAGTTGTTTTTGTCTATCGATCATAATTTCGTTTTGCAATATGTCCATAAGATTTTCCGATCTATTTTAAACATTATTTCATTAGTACCAGTCATTAGTTGCCAAATAATTCATTTCTATATATTTGGGCTACAAATAGTTCATATCCTCTACTTTTGGAGCACAGACACGCTACTTTTTGATCTTCGGATCTGGCAACACTGACTCAATTATTTAAATCAACACAATGTAAGAACCCCTATTTGCTGTAATGGCTAGTACGCTTGATTTTGGTTCGCATGGTCCCGAGTTCGATTCCCGGTGGCGGTAATGTTCAACGACCGAAGTTTTTCGGATCCCACTATGATCAGTAACTCCACGTCTCCTTTAGCCGCCCTAGCATAACCGTGAGACGTTAAACTAAAACAAAACAAACCAAAAATCAACACAATGTGTATTACTAACTGTAAGTCTTTGAATAATTGCATATAGCTATATGATATGGATCGAGTTTGAGGTGGTTGGTGGTCAAACTATAACAAATGAAATGCAGTTAGGGCGTAATTAAAATTTTAATAAATCAGTTTTTTAATCTAAAACGATACACCAGGCCTAAGGCTTAGGGAGAACAATTAGTGCTACTGAAAAGTTGTCAGTTACGTTTAATTTCAGTTACAATTTGATTTTACATGTATTGCTGGAACGAAAACTTTGACATTAACATTATAAGTAGCCCAAAGACTATGAAAAACATCGTGTTTTGAAAACATTCTTACATCATAAAACAAATTACGAGTAATTTAAAAATATTTTGCACTTTAGGTACGTTATTTGCACTATATTTATAATAATATTTAACAATTTATTTAAGTTCGCAACACTGCTTAAAATGATGTAACTGCGACTTGTTGTAATTAAAACTACTGAACACTAATGTTATAATGTTCCTGCCATTTGAGTTATTAGAGATCTCCAAAATGTTGATGTTAGTGATATGTATTGTCCTTTGTTGCACTGAATAAGATATGTGCTTTTGTGGTTTAATTTAATATCTAAATTAGAAATATGTAGAGCTCTTTCGTGGCTAAGCAGTTAGCCTATGGCGTGAGAGACCCGGGTTAGATTCCATGTGGTTTAAATTCAACGTTAATCAGTAGGTTCAGTCTCATATAACCTCGCTGCTGAAAGAGGCGTTAAACTCAATTAAAAATGAAATTTTTGAGTTTTACGTCCCACGGTTATTCCGGTTAGGCTAAAGGAGACTTTGATGATGAGAGATGAATGAAATGGTGGAATGAAGAAAGTGGGAGGTAACGGGAGAACCCCGAGAAAACTCACGCACTAAACTAAATTAACTGAACAGAAATATGTAATATCAAACGTAGTGCAATTTGAGAAATTACAACTTTATGTTGCGTTGGCAACATTGATTGTTTATCTAGTGGTATTGCAGAGTATCTGGAAGAATTTCCCCTTCCATATTTCACACAGCATGTTAAAAAAAATCAGCATTTTTAATATATATGACTATTGCTAGATGAAATACCCATTTTTCGCATGGGACCAGTATTTGGAAGTCAAGGCCTGTGGGAGTATCACTATCTCAGCAACCGCGAAAACTACTGTATGTATTTGACACTAATATCGGTCATTTTGTATTATTTTTACATGTCTGGGTACCCCCTCCCCAGCAGGTGAACCCCGGCCCGCATGCACTGGTAGCTGAATTTGAAAGTCATCGCTAATGGAAGTGACGCCATTTATCTCAGCGACCGCAAAAACTATACATTTGACACTAATATCGGCCATTTTGGATTACTTTTACATGTCTCGGTATCCCTCCTGTGAACTCCGGCCCGCAGCTGAATGCGGTGAATTTGGAAGTTAATGCGATCGGAGTTTCACCATTGATCTCAGAAAACGCGAAAACTATTTGACACTAATATCGGTCATTTTGTAATATTTTTACGTCTCGGTACTCCCCTCCCCCGCAAGTGAACTTCGGCTCGAATGCACTGGTAGCTGAATTTGAAAGTCATCGCTAATGGAAGTATCATCATTGATCTCAGCGACTGCGAAAACTATGTATTCGACATTAATATCGGTCATTTTCTACACTCCCGATTAAAAAAAAAAAAAAAAAAAAAGAAAAAGAAAAAAACGCTTCTTCTTGGTCTGAGGCCTGGGACATGATACTTGTCACTCAAATTTCGTAACTCTTGGACTCTCGTCTGGTCCCCAGGCCGCACACAGGCAATCAGAAAGACAGGCACGCAGACGCACAGACAAACAAACTCTTCCTTTTACTTATATTAGATATCTATACAGGCGAGGATCCAAGGGGAGTGTTAAAGGGGTTATACACATTGGATAAAATGTCAAACTATGGTTTAGCCCCTCCCTCGATCATATCCTTGATCCGCTAGTGTATATATATATATATATATATATATATATATATATATATATATATATGTGTGTGTGTGTGTGTGTGTGTTTGTGTGTGTGTTGAGAGAGGGAGAGAGAGAGATGACTATACACATCAGCAGTGGATTTTGTTTCGGGAGAGGCTTGAGAACGATTAAGAAATATGTGTTGTACGTGCAATGCGAAAAAATGATTACAAATCTATTTCGGGAGGGGCTTCAGTCCGATAGCCATCCCCTAAATACGCCACTGAACATTAGTCAACCGTTCCCATATTACCTAATACAGCAACGAAAGAAATTTTGAGTAAAGGTCAATTTTAATAGTTTTCTATATCAATATTCGAGACGAGACCGAGACTTTCGAGACTGGCCTAAGTCTCGTCTCGGTCTCGTCTCGATTTATAGAGGCCCGTCTCGGTCTCGGTCTCGTCTCAATTTATAGAGGCCCGTCTCGGTCTCGGTCTCGTCTCGGTATATAAAAGGCCGTCTCGGTCTCGGTCTCGTCTCGATAATTCGAGACGATACCGAGACGAGACCGAGACTAGTCTCGGTCTCGGTACCATCCCTACAAGCAGCCCATATCGATGTAAAACAATTTGTTCCAGGGGTCCCCTGGAGGGTCCCAGGCGGGGTCAAACTTAGAATTTGCAAATGAGCAAGAGGAACCAAGTAGTAAAAAATGTTGCTAAAAGATATGAGTCTTGAGTCTCTATGTTAAAGACTCGCGTTCTAGATAGTAAAGAATCCTTTATTGAAAACTCCGTGGCCCCTAAAAGTCTTATACAGTGAAACAGATATAAAACTGTAAAATACTTTTTCATCATCTCAAAATAGAACGTGTCGAAGTAAAAACTTTGCCCAAGGGTTCCCAGAGTGTTCCAGATAGGGACTAACTGCATATATAGAGGGTTGTGCCTGAAAAATTGAGAATAATTAAATAAATATGTAATAGAGGAAATAATAGAATTGACAGTATGTAGTGAACACCCACTTACAGCAACCAATAAATCTGAAACGGTTTGCGGTTTCAGCTATTAGAACCCGGTAGTGGGGGGGGGTGTTTAAGAAATATGAGGTACAAAATGTTTCCCTTTATCTCCTTCCTAATTTGCATTTAAATCGGATTAAAGTGAATTAAACTAATAAGTTCCAATATGGGCTACTTGCAGCTAAAATGACGGATAAATTCAAGTAGTGTTTTGTATTCAACTTGAAATATTAGGGCTAGTCCTTACGTAGCCAAGTAATTGATAAAGGTAAACACAAAACGAACAAAAACACTGTGGATATTGTCAAAGATTATGCCGAACTGTCCCTTCTAACGGTAAATTAAACTCCACAGCCCTAATATTTCCCAACATTTCTTCCATTTCTATATTGTACCATTAATTTCATAATTCATAATCACCTGTCCTTTAGCCTAAAGGACACAGCCATGGAACGAAGGATTTAACATTAATGGCGTAATAAGCCTACAATCGGGTACTTTATTTTTATTTATTATTTATTTATTTATTTATTTATTTATTTATTTTTATTTAATATTTATTTTTTGCCTTGGTGCATTATACTTTTGCAATTAAAAGCAAGTGCTTACCTCTTCTGATATCGGTTTCACACTTTCAGATTTCTAGGGGTGGCCACGGAGTTTTCAATGAAGGATTTATTACCTTCTTGAACGTTCGCTATTTTGCACAAATTTAGCATAGAGCCTCGATACTATTTCTATGTTCTTTCTTTTAGCAATACCTTTAAATGATATACTACTTGATTCCATTGCGATTTGCAAATTTTGATTTGGACCCCGCCTGGGACCTTCCGGGGGGGGGGGGGGCTGGGGCAAATATTCTTACCTCGATACGGGACACTTTTGAAAAGATAAAACACGTGTTTTCCGGTTTTGACATTTGTTTCGCATTTTCAGACCATTAGGTGTGCCAACGGACTATCTATGTGCAAAATTTGAACAAAATCGCAGACTGACACCTTCGGAGCCTTTCTTGTTGAGTGGAGGCCTCATAAATATACTCCCACCACTTTGCAGGAGGAAATTTGTTACAGAGCTGACGAGAAAGAGTCAATAACTCAAAGAACTCAGCCATTTTGGTTGAGTTCAATTATGCAAATTCATTATTAGTTTTTGAAAACAACTTCAATGTGTTTCTTTTCTCAGTACCGGTAGCTCATTATGTGGAAACTAATTAATAGGTATAAAATAGATGGTAAGTAGTTCATGTTTTACCTCTTTTTCTTCTAGCTGTGGCTTCTTTATCACGAATTCATCACCAATCTCTGCCCGTGAGGAACCTTCTTCTTCCTCAAAAATTTATTATCCTTCTCCTTTACTTTGTCCACTTTTCCCTATTCTGCAATGAAAACCAAAGACAATTAAAATTCCAAATCCCGGAGGTAACAGTATCACCAAAAATATATAAAAATATGAAGCAATTTGAAACCAGCATGGAGGTATTTGAAACCAAAATTGATACACACGTGATTTTATATCTTAAGGGACTACCATTGATAAGTGTGAATGCAGACTCAAATCCATAATTATTGTGGTCACTGAAATGAATGGTGACATTTTCTATCCTGTCGAAGTTAGATATCATCTCCAATTGGGTCAATACACCCGAAAGGCCCTAGTATATGCAAAAATAATGCCATAAATACAGAAATGTAATAGAACCAAGCTTTTATAAATTTATCACTTTGTTGTACCAAAAATAAGAATCGAGGTTTGAAATGATCTCAAGTTCTTTTGAAATTCGTAAATCGAAATATGCAATCAGAAACCTTGATGTTGAGAAGAACTTGCCAGGAAACAGCTTCTCGGGGAGATACTGTAAAGAATTTGTTTTCAACACTAAAATTACACACTGTTATGTGTATAAATATGTAAGTTGGTTATATGAATAAATTGATATATGTGCGTATGTTCCATCATAATTTTGAAACGCCTAGAGTAATTTGAATTAAAATTGTTAAATGTCTGATCCGTTTGAAATGACTTTCAGGATATAAATATTATCCACTTTAACCTGTTATTTTCATTATATCGATTTCTTTAAAGGTGTATTGTGTGAGGGTAGAGAGTTTCAATATTTATGCCAAAAGTAGACTAGTTTCTTTTTATTACACTTTCATTGAAATAACTATTATCAGGGAAGATGATTCAATATTGTTCCAAAAACCTATTCTCCCCAGTGTCTGGATTTTTTGCCTATCTGTAAATTTGTCAGTCTGTTCCACGATAACTCTCGTAAAACTAATCTGATTTAATTAAACTCGGAATGAAAATTTGTTCAATCTTTCGTTTGAGGTTGGAATCCATCGACAAAAGTCTGTCTGCCAGTCTTCATTTTTTTTTTTCTTTTGTAATTGTGGGCCAAACAAAATTCACAATGCAAACTGCAAAGCATAATGTGCATGCAGAGATCCACATTATAAACCTCAATTTGAGCAGTAATATACGGACAGAGGACTCCTATGTCTATAATGCAATGACTTTATTTAAAATAACGATATTTGTACGCTAAACATACCGTTTCAAATAGTGATTTTCAACGAACTTAAAAAGTTCGTTACTGAATTCTCTATGTCTGTATGTCGGTCTGTCTGTTATTTGGGATTTTTTTTTCAATTTTAAAACACGCATTTGATAGAGCTTCAAAAACTATCAGAGAAAGTTATTAAATTTTTCGCGTCACTCTTACCGTTCACGTCATATTGGTCAAAAAATGGCCAATTTCTAGCTATTTAAGGAGCCATAGCTCAGGAATCATAAGCTGTAGAGAGATGACATTGATGTTGATCAATACCTAAGAAGATGGTGAACTTTCTGGTACCAAATAGTAACCGGAGGCCACTGTCCAACTGACCACTGGTTTGACCGGTCGCCACTTGTATATTGATCATCAACTAATATTGATATGAACATGTGTAATATTTTATTAGGGATTGATTAACACCAATATCGTCTTTCTATGACTTACCGTTCCCGTGATATTGACCAAAAATGGCCAATTTCTAGATATTTAATGAGCTATGGTTGAGGAACCATAAGTTGTAGAGATGTGATATTGATGTTGATAAATACCTAAGAGGATGAAAAATATTTTGGTACCAAATAGTAACCGGTTACCAGTGGCAACCAACTAATATTGGTACCAAAATTTTTATCATCCTCTTCGGTAAGTCATAGAGAGCTGATATTGATGTTAATCAATATCTTCTCTCTACGACTTACCGTTTTCGTGATACTGGACAAAAAATGGCCAATTTCTAGATACTTAACGTGCCATGGCTTATGAACCATAAATTGTAGAGAGATCATATTAGTGTTGATCAATACCTAAGAGGATGGTGAACATTTTAATACCACATAGTAATCAGTGCCCACTGATTAACTGTCTACTGGCCAACTGCCACTGTTCCCCAGATATTGGCCAAAAAGGTTCAAATTTCTTGATATTTAAGCAGCCATATCTCGAGAACTGTAAGTCATAGAGAGAAAATAATTTACTAATTTTTGCGAGAGAGAGAGAAGGTACGGATAAAAGGATTTACTTCTACATCTAGGAACAATGACAGTTTTCCTTCCAGCTCCATCTTTCCACTCTTTCTTAAGTTCGTTCTGGCAATGCTCATTGAGCATTCTCAACTGGTTTATTCTGTCTACATGCATGATAAAACACATGAAATTTAGTACCGATATAGGCCCAAGTGAAAGAAAAGAAAACGAATGGCGAGTATCAAATTTGATATTAACAGCAATCGCGGCAAATACTGTCAGTACTAATATTGGTACGCATGGCACTCAACCTCTTAAGGTTTCAAAAGAGACGCAAAACAAACGTACGCTTCGAATAAAAACGTTAGAAAACTCATTGAATTTCGTTACAGAATTGTGGATAATTAACAAAATATCAGAATATTCAATATAATTAATTCAACATTATTATTATTATTATTATTATTATTATTATTATTATTATTATTATTATTATTATTATTATTATTATTTTACTAGTTTGCTTTTCAGTACTAGCATTTTCTCTATGGCTGATAAACTGTTAACAACCATTAACAAACACTACGATAATACAATAGGTGTCCCGACAAAACGTACCAGCGACAAAACGTACCACTTGAATTTTCGCGACAAAACGTACCACTTTTGACGACCTGTCATAAATGACAACCTGTTATGGATTAATTAAAGCATTTCTGATATTTATTCCACGACAAAACGTACCACTTATATAAATTACAACCTGTCTTGGACTAATTAAAACATTTCGGATATTTAATCCGCGACAAAACGTACCACTTCAAGTATTCTCTTTTACAGTGTGTTCACAGATTATTCTCCAGATCAAACAAACTTCTCTTAAAGATTCTGTCCGTGACAAACTTAGCATTAAACACGTTTATCAGCGAGTAAGAAAACACGAGTCTTCCAACATACATTAGACCAATGTGGGTGCTTACATATCTAACGAAAGAGAACATAATGTTAAGAAACTATTTCCTCATGAACAGGTAAAACAACGGCAGTATAAGGTTGAGAAGAACAGACAGGTAATGTATCGAGTTGTCAAAGTGCAGAAACTCATTGGTAAAAGAGGGCTCATTTACAGAGGAAATGTAGCAGCCTATAAACTGAAAGACACAGCTATAGATCATGAAAACTTTTTGGATATTATTCCTTTCTTAAGCAAATTTGATTTTCTGCTTAAAAGTAATTTAGATAAGGTCACCGAGAAGAGTCATATACGAGGAAGTAAGCAGGATAGTGGTCGCATAACTTTTACTAAACACGGTGAGCTTTGTTTTGAATGCTATCAACACACTTATCAGAGAAGATATTTCGAAAGAAGTCTCTCAAGCTTCAATATTTTCTGTTCTATTAGACACTACTCAAGATATAGTAGTTTTAGGCCAGTGCTCTGTTGTTTTACGGTACGTTGTTAAAATGGTTGTTAAACAAAGTATTGTTGTCATTGTAAAACGCATATCTACCACAGGCCAGTGTCCTTGCGGTTTACTGCTGGAAATTCTGCAGAAGTTGAACCTTGATATTAAGAAGTGTATTGGAAATTCAACCGATGACTCAAGTAACATGCAAGGACAATATTCGTTTTTTTTTTCAATTCACCTATGATCAGTTACACGTGTGATTCAGTTGATTTTGATTTTAACGGCCCTTTTAGCAGCGAGGCTATATGAGACGGGACATACTGATTTACGGGAAATCCGAAGCACACGAGCTCCAGCCAGGAATCGAACCCAGGTCTCCCACGACAAAGGCTCATACGCTAACCGCTTAACCACTAAGAAATTAAGTTACACGTGTGGTGTTACGCTCATATACTCAATCATGTCATATGTGATCTGACAAAAAATTGCATTGATTCTGTGTCATTGTTCTGCTGAATGACTGTGCGATATTTATGCGTGAGTCTTATCAGCTAATGGACATTTGGAAGATCAAATGTTAACAAAGGCGTCTTACAGTTATTGCGGAAATAAGATGGTAGAAAACACACTGTTTTTTTAGAAAAAGTTTGGTCATTTTTCGAACCCAGAAAGTGCTTTGTATATAGAGTTGACCATAATAATTAAGAAAATTGCTTCTACAGAAAATATCAAACCAAAAACTAGGTGTAAAGCGAAAGGATATATAAAAGATCTTCTCAAGTTCAAAACAACTCGGACAGCACAAATGTTCCTTAGGATATTTCAAGTGATGACCTCTCTCTCAAACTATCTCCAAATAGATGGTGCTGCTAGTGTAGTCCTATCGGATGGTGCAGACTACTCTGTTTCAAGTAAAAGAGTAGAGAGATGATTTTGAATCCGTTAAGAATGCAGCATTAAGCTTTGCAGAATGGGCCAATAACAAATTTGAAGACTTAGAACGTGATTTCTTTTTTTTTCTTCTATTGACCTGTCGACAATTCGCCTTCAGAGATGGACAAAGATTTTCCTGTGAATATGAAGATAAAGCTGCTTCTATCCAATGACCAGGCACTGCATCGAAACATTCAACACAATATTGGACATAATAGTTTCGAGTATTTCTTCAAGATTCAAGAAGCAATGTACTTTATGGATTATTTGGACCCTAGACACTTCAACCAAGTAGCAGAACTTCCAGACGTGCATTTCGATAAACTTACATATTTTCTTACAGAATTAGTTGAAAATACATTTGTTTACAAGGAAAGCGAATGCAAAACGTGTTGCAAAATTGTCCAATGTGCTGTTTTTTTAAATTTGCAGAATTGTAAATTTTGCAGTAATACTTATCCAGGTTTCCAGCATACAAATTTTTGTTGACTTTGCTCGTAACTCAGGTAACATGTAAAAGAAATTTTTCAAAACTGAAATAAACTGAAATACATTAAAAATAGGCTAACGAGTACCATGTCTCAGGAACATTTGAAAACATTTATGTTGATGTCTATTGAAAAAGATTTATTAAAAAATATTTCGAATGCAAAAGTGATAGATACAGTAGCATCAAAAACTAGTACACTAAAACATCTGCTAATTTTGTAATATAGTATACGTTCTCCTTGAACTTCGTATAATATTTTGAACAATTCAGAATAATATACTGATGAAAGAATATCAGGTTTTAATTGTCAATTGTTAATACTATTGACTTACAGTAGAAAGAAAACTGTGCAACTTAAATTGTGACATTGAGATGCGGTGGCCCTTGTGGGAGAAAGCGCCCGCGTCCCTCTAATAATACCTATCCGTTCCTGGTCCAAAGCCTAGATAAAGTGTGATGGAAATCAGCAAATATTTAAATATTGCATATGCAAGATTCTTGCTGGTCTTGGTCTGGCGAGAATCTTGCAGGCATGGTCTTAGTCTTAGTCGTAGTCTTGGTCTTGCATCGGTACTTTTCTCACCACCAATCTGTTCAACTTTTAACCTTATTTTGGCCAATATATATACTTATATGCTGTCCAGTCAAGTGGTACGTTTTGTCGCTTGTCATTATTTAAAGTGTTTTTAGAAAATCCTTCACAAGCATCCCTCAGGGTAAGTGGTACGTTTTGTCGGTGGTACGTTTTGTCGCGTATTCAATACAATAAACTCATATTTAAGCTGGCGACATGTGGTTCTGAATGTACTTCCTAACTTTTACAATTTACCAATTTGTGAAGTAACAACACCAATAGATGTACCTATATGGTTTCAATTCAAGCAGCAAATTAAGAATGTTACTATTTCTAGTATTAAAATGTTAACGTCTTTTGATAAATATATTTTTTTCGAGACTTATGATTTTCTTTTATAAATGTTATACCAAGATCAAGAATGTGCTGCAGTGTAACTCTGTACCTCAGGGGGTCTTAACATAAATATAGTGGGTTAGTGGGTCAAGTGCGTCGTGGGTCAAGATTTGTGGGTGGGTCGCTAGTCGTGCATCAACAGGACATGAACTACTCTGACCCACACCCACCGTCACCTACTCTGACCCATCGTGAATCACGCTGATCCACCAACCCATTCTGACCCACCGACACACCAATCTACTCTGTTCAGTGCATTGTAGACAGCATCTTCTAAAGACTAGTGAATTTATCTTCGTTTTAGTTTTAAGGCCTTCATTTTCCTTCCTCCTTCATTTGTTTCTATTTATTTAACTGAGATGAATATATCTAAGTGAGAAAATGAACATCAGACACTTTTGGATGTTGATATTTGTAATTACAGTACTAGCAATACAACTTACAACTTGGCTTTTGAGACACAATCGAATTTTTCACTTTTTTTTTTTTTTTTTTTTTTTTTTACGATATCCTACATTGCCTTGATCTGAGATTAAATTTCTTCCTATTTTCAACTGCAAAGCAACTGTAATTCAATAAGGAAATATTTGTATGTGTAAATCTCTTGTCGTCGAGAATTCTGTCGAGGAATTTGAAGCTTAAAATATACAAAACGATAATCATGCCTGTTGTTCTGTATGGTTGCGAAACATGGTCGCTTACTCTGAGGGAAGAACATAGACTGAAAGGATTTGAGAACAGGATCCTGAGAAGAATATTCGGACCCAAGAGGAACGAGAATGGGGAATGGCGGAAGCTTCATAACGAGGAACTACATAATTTATACGGTTTACCCAACATTGTTACGGTCGTCAAGTCTAGGAGGCTTAGGTGGGCGGGCATTTAGCTAGAATGGAAGAAAGTAGAAACGCTTTCAAAGTCTTGACTCGAAGACCAATCGGAAAACGACCATTAGGAAGACCTAGGCGCAGATGGGAGGACAATATTAAGATGGATCTCGCAGAGATTGGAATACAAAGTAGAAACTGGATCCAATTAGCTAAGGATAGAAGTCAGTGGAGAACTTTTGTGAACGCGGCACTGAACCTCCGGGTTTCATAGGCCATAGAGTTAGTTAGTTTTGTATGTGATAATTAAATTGAAATTCATCGTAATATGGCCCATGACAAACACTTTACCATCGTAAAGATGAGATCCACCGGTATTGTAACAGAGCAACGCTTGAGAGATTGACCATATAAATTCAAACTCCGATTAGGTAGAATTCCATTACCTGGTTTCATTACAAGTGTAAACTCTTTATTCAGTAGGGAGGAAATTGTGGATCATGAGTCAAAGTTGATGACGATTGTTTTGGTGGGTCATGATGACAAGTAGGACATGGTTGGTTAGAGTGGTGTCATGATGGGTTAGAGTGGGTCACGGTGGGTGGGATGTCCATTGGGTCAAGGTAGGTGGTGGGATAGTGGGTCAAGGATCAAATTTACATTGACCCCACACCATCTCTTCGTCTGAAGAAATTTTAGCCAAACTTGACACATATTTCACTCACAATCTAGAGAAATTGATTTGGAGGAGGATGGTGTATAAAATAATCGAAAAGTAACCAATATTAGTAATGGGTCTATCGTTTTCAGGGTCGCTAAGATGAATAGTAACATTCTGGATACTTTGTATGTTCACGTGCGGCCTCTATTAGGAATACTAAGTGGATAGGAGCTATTATTATTATTATTATTATTATTATTATTATTATTATTATTATTATTATTATTATTATTATTATTATGCAATGCTGGTCAGGCGCTATCCTCTAATATAAGAATTGATTTTGATTTGATTTCGAGTTTAGTGTTCCTTTCAGCAGCGAGGCTATATGAAACTTGGACCTACAACTTAACGTGAGATCTGAACCACATGAGCTGCTACCAGGGTTCTACCCTTCTAGAAGCTTCAACTCTTACACCTTGAACAGAACTGAACGAGTGGGGGCCTTACCAATTATAATTTCGTAGAGGGGACAGAAATAAATTTGTTACAGAACTGACTAGACAGAGTCACTAACTCAAATATCTCAACCATAGAGCTGCAATACAATGAGGTAAATCCATTATTATTGTTTTTTTTTTTTCAAAACCACGCCAATGCTTTTCCCTTCTCAGTAGCTAATTATAAGGAGATTATTAATTTATTATAGAATGCATGTTAAGTATTTCACATTTTACCTTTCTGCCTTCTAGCAACGTTTTCTTTGCCATGAATTCATCGCCAATCTCTGTTCGTGAGTAACCTTCGTCTTCTTCAATTTTATTTCTGTTTTTTTCTTTTATTTTTCTGATTTTTCCTACTCTGGAATGAAAAAAAAGAAAAGAAAAACTAATAATCCAGTATAAAAATTAGTAGCTGCTACTAGAGTTTTCATAATCAACAATAGCGAATTCATATTCTCCCCAATTCGAAGGACACTAGTGACGTAAATTTCGAACAGCTCAACAACAATTACTTCAATTCAAGTGCCTACGTTACTATTGTACAGACTGATCACAAAGTCTTTTTACCTCCTATCACGTGTCCACATATTCATAGATGGTCGCATTATGTGAATGTGGAATCATGGCAGATAAGAACTTTGAGGTAGTGTGACTATATTATTTATTCTACAGTGTACATCATCGTTTTTATAACAGAGTACGATTATCCTCCATGTACGATGTGAAATTCTCCTCTACATTGCTGGCTTGATGGCAGTAAATCTACGTGGCACAACATCTTTAAGTTCGTCAACTGTCGAAAAAATGTAAAAGCTTTGTTAGGTCATAGATCCTGAGTGAGGTTTTCCTAAGTTTTTCTCACTTTCACCAGGCTGATGCTGGGATGGTACCTAACATACAGATCCCAGGCCGCTTCTTTCCTTTCCCAATCCTTTCTTCCTTCCCTTTCCTCGAATAGTGTGATCACCGACTGACGTCATCCCTCATACCAACATTTGCATATATGCTGTAAGTCCAGAAATATAATTCCTAACCTAACCTAAAACATCGTAAGTTAGTGGTGATTTCATTAGGACCTCTTTCTGCTAATCCTTAATGGCCAACATAAGCATGTTCGTCCTTACTAGCAAGTTCATAGATTGTGCAATTGTAAGTTGATTGCTTTGGCTTACAATACCATTCCCCATGCTTGGTACTGGGTAACTGTATTACCTGTTGGGGGGCCGCTGTGGCTCAGTGGTAGAGCGTTCACCTATGGTGTTTGGGGTCCCGGGTTCGATCCCAGCCCCCGCCAAGTGAACTTTGTGGTGGACAAACACCATGTGCGTGGGTTTTCTCGGGGTTCTCCCGTTTCCTCCCACTTTCTTCATTCCACCATTTCATTCGTTACTCATCATCACCGTCTCCTTTAGCCTGACCGGCATAACCGCGGGACGTAAAACTCAAAGATTTCATTTCATTTTTGTATATCCTGTTCCATTTCAAACAAATGTAGCGACAATCTTTGGATCGTTTGAGGCACGTTGTTCTTCAAAACTTTTAAGTTATTTTTTTCTCTAGCCTTTTGTTGAATGTATCTGTGAAACTTATCTGTCAGTAGCAAAATTTCATTTACGTCTTCTCTGCGAATTGTTTCACACATGGTGCAAAAGTCTTTCCTTGCCGCACTAAATTTCAGTTTCATAGAGGCAAAAACTGATCTGTACGAAGAGTACAACTCTGATTTCAAAGATCGTACATCGTAGCAATTGTTAACGTATTTAACAAGTATTGGATTTACTTCCATGAAATGAGAAATTAATTTACTAACAATACTGCACTTCTTCAGTGAAATACTGATGAGAAACAAAACGACATAAAATAATACTAAAAACATTTTCATTTTGTAACAATAGTAGGTGTACTAAGTACAACGTAAACATTTAATTGGAAATAGGAAAATAAAGTAAAAAGGAGGAAAGATTACTTTTGCTACAGTTTGCTTCATTTACTTTAGTAAATACAATCACGACATATATTGTTCATAAAACTAAAGAATGTGACAAATGTGAAAATTCTTTCTTTATGAGCTTCCCAAAGAGACAAATTAACACTCGCCAGTTCGTGAAATTGAGGTTCCCATTTTCTCAGTATAAGTCAGTATAATATTGCCAATATCTCACAAAATAAGCAGACTTTGGGTCTAACGTTTTCGTTCACTCATACTCGTAGTACACATTTATCTTAGAGTGCATTTTTTTTTTTCATATGTGATGTTGGTGATATCTTGGAACAACTAAATTCGCCAGTTCGTCAAAACAACGACGATATAATGTATTCTCCCGTTTCTACCATTTCGTCTCAAGCGTTACCTAAGTAAATCACAAAAAATAAAAATAAAAAAATGTTTCAACTTTGGAGCGGTTTTGTGCGAAAAAGAAAAATCTTCCCCATATTATTTGTATGGGACATCTTCTACATCCCAAAATGTTTAGGCATTTTTGGCAGGGTTAGAATGATGAAGTGTGGCATGCTTGTAGTCTTACGGGACTAATAAGCAGGAAAATTGCCAAAAAAGATCAATAATTTTGGTTTTTAAGTAGTCTAAAGGGGGATGAAGGAATTTCACGTTATTTCAATATGGGTTTTCTTGGGATTCAAATTATTGATCTCTTAGTTGAAATAGAAAAAAAAAACTTATAATTAGTCGTTATAATTCTGGGTCGTTATAGTAGGAGTCGTTATAATTGTGGGTTTAAGAGTTCCAAGGCCGTAGGTCAAGGAAATGCGGAGGTCTGGGACCGAATCTCCCAGCTGGTCAAATTCAGGAAATATTAAGAGCAAATGCACAAAATTCACTCTTGATGGAAAGACTGATACATAAGAGATGCGAGGTAGTAGGGCGATCAAACCCACAAACCCCAGCTACACAAAGGCAAATTTTCTGTTTTATCAATGACTTTTTTCTTTTCTTTCTTTTTCTTTTTCTTTTCTTTCTTATTTTTTGTAATCATACTTCCATATATGCTAGTAGAAGTTATTTCTTTTGAAGTTATTAGCTGTTGTCAGTGACAATATCTTCTAAGATTTTTCCGTAAAATTACACCAATTCACTGACAAACTATTATTCTTTGTGTTGTCAAAAGTGCGTGGTTAAATTACAGGCAAGCAATTCAGACAGATACGTGAATGAAATAAAATCGAAAGTTCTTTTTTGTGTTCCGTCATTATGTTCTTTAAGATAATGGAGATGAGTAAATAATATATGTGAACAATAATTGTATATTTGGTGGAATCAAATATGAGATTATATGTTCAGAAAAGATCCCTTTAAATAACATCGGGAATTTCTTCATCGCCGCTTTAGACCCAATAAAAATAAATAAATAAATAAATAAATAAAAATATTCACTTCTGGCAGTGTTCCTGTGGGTTAGTTACGGAAAGCTGCAATCATGCTAAATTTGAACTTGGTTAGTCTTTAAAAGCTACAATCATATCTAATTTAATCATTGTCGCTCTACAGAAAGTGCCCAATAATTTTGGCTTCTAAAAGGTTTCCCATATAAATAGCATGGAGATGATTTTTCAGTTCCCATAAAAACAGTCTAAAGTTGGAAATCGTTATTTTTAGTGATTTTGTTAAACAATCCTACAGCAAACGTGCAAGCATACTGAATTTCAAGTTTTTATTTCAATTCCAAGTACTTAAAACATGAGATTGTAGGTCCAAAAAGGCCCATTTAAATAACATAGATCATCTCTTCATCCCTCCTTTAGACTCCCTGAAAATTAAAAATATTCATTTTTGGCAATTTCACTGTCGCTAAGTACCGGAAAACTACAATCATGCTAAATTTCAACTTACCACGTCACCTGTAAGTACCCCTTTATTTTATGTCAGTTCATGTAGTTTTATATAGATATAGTTAGGATACTTAAGTCGATGAGCTAAAAGATGTAATCCAGTCATATTAGTGTGGTAAGTATTTCCACCCCGATGCCTTCGAAATTAATGTTACATCTAAGCGTCGACAACATTTGAAATCTTAAAATGAAAATGTAGATTTTTTTCTCGAAAACAGGTTCACCAACTTGTTTAGAAATAATACGATTTGGATAATTTCATTACGAGCAATAATCTATTCTAACGATGAAATTTTTTTACGATGTTTTCAATACAACGAAGAATTCAAGACTATTGCTTAATATATATATATATATATATATATATATATATATATATATATATATATATATATATATATATATATATATTGGTCGCGCATCAAACAAAAATGAACAAAAACTTATATCCTAGATACGAGGGAAAAAATGCTTCATTCTTTTTGCATCACAGCAAACACTTAAATAGTTACATATTTGGGTTGTGCTATCATTTTCTAGAAGGAAAACAAGGTACTGGTGTAGTTTTGGTACACCACATTTTGGAAAATTTACATGTATAAATTAATATTTTCATTTAAAGACATGTTTATAAGAAAGAAATTTCTGCAGGCGACAGAATTAAATACCGCTGTATTTTAGGTTCACAGCTGTAGGGTTGCTACTGTAAAATCAATTGAAGTGCTTTACGGTGAATAAAACAAGCGAGTGCATATGACAGATGATATCCATTCGATGCTATTTTCCACCGGCCGTGTATTTCTGCTGAGTGTACAAAAGTTGTATTTTACTTTTACAGGTGAAGCGTTGCTAATATGAAACCATGACAAGTGGTAATGAAACTCGTATCATTCTCCAAACCCACTTCTTTTGACTGCCTTCGCTTACGCGCATACTCACGATCGCTGACGCGCCTGCTAGTTTTGGACGCAGCCCGCGCGGACCCACCATCTTCACCCTGAACTGATTCAGTTAGATAATATACGTGCTTTTTAGTGACAACTTAGCACATGTTGATTTGTGTTTGTTGCACTGTAGTTTTTATGCCATACACCTGAAAGCCGTATTTATACGGAAATAGAAAATTTTTGTAATTTTTCAACAATTATTTCTGGTGGCCCCCTTAAATTTAATGTACGCCAAATGAGATATTCGTGTCACCCACTGCAAATCTTTTAGGGGAGATGAGAAGGAAATTATGGAAATAATTTTATTTTTTGAACATTTATTTGGATTGGTGTGTCAAAAGTAATTCTGCACGGAAAAGAATGTTCTGGTCATGAAATAAAGGATCACCACATCACAGAACTCTATTTGGTCGATTGGGATAAATAACGTAATTTAGAATTCGCCTTGGCTGCTGTTTAGAGAGTGGCAACTGCTGAATCGCTCTGAATATTTACAAATTTCACGTTACTTGGCAAACATGGCTGTCGTATGACGTGGCAAAAAGGTATTAAGCCTAAATTTCTAAAGAAATAACATTTTATTTTATCTTCCCACAGGTTATAAATCGTTTCTTACTTAATGGGATTGTCATATAACAGTTTAAGAAATGGTATTTTCTCACACAGCTACCTTTGAAGACGAAACATGCTCGCAACGGTTAACTTAAAGCAAATTGACTTTCATACCTCTGCAACACACACACACACACACACACACACAAACAAACAAAAGCTTGTTTTGTATTATTTACATACGAAATGAAGGTATGTAATTTAAGAACGAAATAAAATACAAGCATGAATGCAACTGCTTTTTAGTTGACACTTAAAACATTTTTTTTTTCTAATAACACAAAATGGCGCTATTGTGTCACTTTCTAACTGTCCTTCCTACACGTCCTGAAACAGCATTTCTGATAAAATTAAACTTCTCTAGCACGTAATGAAATCTGCATAACTAGAAGAAACACATCTACTGAAATCTGAATAGAATCTAACAATACCTGATTTTGAAAAAAGTTGCTGGAATACATGAACATTCCACACCATTCCTTCAACTATTCCTTTGAATGTCGATGTCGGTGCATTGCACAGCAGTGTTGCCAGACCAGTCAGTTGGAAAAGCAGGAGATTCGACGATAAAAAAACAGGAGAAAGCAGTAGACACATACAGTGGTGGCGTTTGAATATAAATCCAGGGAGGAGCAATAAAATTTGTCATTATTAAGGGCGCAATAGTCAAAACAAGCAGCCCAGAATTCATTTCCGATGAACTATGTTGATCAAATGAAAGGGAAAAGTCCCGATTTATATTAATATTATTTGATACACTCGTGTGTGAAGTAAAACGTAGTGAAAGAGCAAAGTGGAGTGGGAAAATGTCCTTTCGTGCACGTAGCAATACCGTAGCTATATGGTACAGTCACACGTGATCATGGAGTAAGACGACTTCTTGCTGACGATCGTGGAGAAATGATCTAAGCCACTCTTCCAACCCAAGTCCCAATCTAAACAACACTTACTTGTAAATCTTACAGAAAGTCGTAAAAACTCTAACCATAATGCATATAGAAGATGACGTACAGTTGTATTCTTTGAATTCATATTATATACAGCAAAGCTCTATATCAATATGCTCTACAGAGCTTTGTGTATCATAACAGAGAAATTTCTTCTTTTTATGTGAGGAAACATTGAACATTCAATAATAATATTATATTTCTTCAACTTCTCTAAGTAAGGAACAAACAGGAGATTGTTCACTTTTCATTTTCTTTCGCAGTAGATCAGTAGAACGGAGAGAAAGTAGATCTCCTGCAAAATCAGTAGATCTGGCAACACTGTGCACATGGCGTCGAAATGTATGTGGCAGGAAGAAGTGGTGACGTGGTCGTCTGCGTCATTTTTCTTTGGTGTTAAACAAGTTTTTTTTTTTTTTTTTCCAGTTCAATAGCGAAATAACATATGCTAATCTGATGGCAAAGTATAATGCAATTGGTAATTTCGAGATACCTCTCCGTAGCATATACGGCTATCAAAAGTAATATTCGTTCATCTAAGAGAGTGAGCAAAGGTAAACTTAAATGGTAAAATGTTGCCCGTTAGAGGAGACGTCAGTTGAGAGGGAAGCGACAAAATAGCCTCAAAGCCAAGGTCATGAGCGTATCCGGGATTATCTTTTCCAGGGATGGACAAAGTAAGTCATTTCAATTTCGACTGTCTTTACGTATTTACAGTAGCGTACTCAGGAATTTATTTCGGGAGGGGTCCAAACTCAATATGAGGGTATTTTATATTAAAATTCCTAAAATTGTCCCTTAACTTAGGCTAAATGTACACAAAAGTCGAAATTTCGGGGGGGGGGGGTCCGGACCACCAGGACCCACCCCTTGCGTACGTCTCTGCGTATTTACTATTTTGAGGCTTTTAACGGGGATAAATCAAGTCATTTTAAGCGTGGTTATTATTGTTTATATGTGATGTGTGTATGGTCGAGAACAATCAGACTTATTTCGCACAAATTAATGTTTTTATGATATTAGATTAGTACATATTAGGGCCCACAGTCGCTCAGTGGTAGAGCGTTCACCGCGGGTGCATGGGGTCGTTGGTTCGATCCAAGCTCGCCCCAATTGAACTTAGTGATCGACAAACACTATGTGTGTGGGCTTTTTCGGGGTTCTCCCGTTTCCTCTCACTTTCTTAGTTTCGCCATTTCATTCATTTCTCATCACTGCTGTCTCCTTTAGCCTAGTCAGCATAACCGTGGGACGTAAAACTTAATAATTTCATGAGAATAGGGAGGAAGTGACAGTGGAGAGTGCAAGTGTAAGGGAAAGAGCAAGTATAAGAATGTCATTTCGTGGGACCTTTAATTAAGAGTTGAGAAAAATCTCATTAAGCGCTTCATGTGGAGTATTGTACTGTATAGGCCAGAAATATGAACATTACGCAGAAATTATGAATAACAATCCTCAAATCATTCTTGTATTGTTTACTTCTGTACCGAGTTATCTGTAGTTCGCCACTGTGTGTGTATTCTTTCAGTTATCTTTTTTTTTTCAGTTTCCGTGTGGCTAAGCGGTTAGCGTACGCGCCTTTGGCGTGGTAGACACGACCTCGATTCCCGTAGAGAACTCACGTGGTTCGGATATCACGTTAAGCTCAAGGATAATGTATCTTATAGCCTCGCTGCTGAAAGGGGCGATAAACTTAAAATAAACTCAACTTTTTTCAGTTCTTCTTAGGAATCTCTTCATGTAAATGATATCCCTGTGACACGAGGGCGTCGGTGCTTAACATTATTAAATATCTTCGACAGAAACCTAGTTATTGTGAAATTATTATTTTTATTCTGATTGATTCCAAGCTACTGAGCAAAATAAGCTTTCAATTTGATTCCGATGTCTCTGTTTTGACATAAACTATGTCTACAAACTACTCTTAGTTGATCAAATAAATGTCCGAAGTTTAGATTATTATTTTTTTTAAATAATATTTGTAAGGAATCTGAACTTTCAAATATGTGCTATTATGCGTAATTTCAACATTCAAGTTTGCATCAATAGATATTTTTCTTTCTCTCCCCATCAAGGTGCTTCCCTTTTACGTTGACCTTACTCATATGATTGCTTGATACGTATATGTTTCTGATTTCACGTTAGTTGACTTTTTCTTTTCTCAGATTATGTGGAGATGTTTTCGTGGTAAGAAATTTTCAGACCTTTAACTCTTTCCTGCTTTAAGCTATAAAGAGCTTCCTTACAGACACGCACACACAAAACAAGTTTTAGTTTTACATTTGCTTCGACGGGAAAGGCTTCGAAAATTTCGTTTCCTAACACTTTTTTTTTCTATTTTTCTAATTAACTTTTCAATTTAAAGTGCCACGATTATGCTGTTATGCTAAGTGAGACGATGAACAAGGCGAGTGAATTATGATAGGAAAATTTTTGGAATGGAAATGTGGGAATAAGCGGGAGAACCTCGGGAAAATCCACAGACACGATGTTCTCAGCCACAAGCTTACCTGGCCGGGGATCGAACCAGGGACCTCGTGCACCAGAGGTAAGTGCTCTACCACTGAACCACCGGCTCCCCCAAACTCAATCTAGGAAACGTCTTCAAGCAAGATGGTGTGACGAAATCCAGAAGTGTATGTACTCTTGAGTAATTTGGAAAGGAATATTGAAGTACGTATAGACAATTGTGGAAATATGCTGAAGATTCCCTCATCTACCAGATGTTCAATTAGGGTGACCAGACGTATTGATTTTCGCAGTACAGAACTACTTTGAAAGAACTGTCCTGAGCGTTGGAAATTCATCTATAAAATCGAGAATTGTCCTTTGAAAAAAAAAATGTCTTCCAAAATATCCTGATGTAATTTATTTGGAATACTTTATTGTTTCATTCTTTATTAACAACATTTCGAATCACAGGCACTCTTTTTCTGAATGATAAATCACTGATTTTTAACACTCTTCAAAAGGTTATTGTTAGGGAAAAAAATAATCAAAAAATGATTGTTTTGCAATACATTGCTTTTACTGAGAAGGCCTTGTTGAAATGTCAGTACGGAAATGTTTCTTGATTCAAGTTACGATAGTGATGGCAGATAAGTTAACTAGAGGTTTCCTCGTCCCACTCTAAATATTTCAACATTCCTTAAATAATCCCATGCTCCGAAAATCGATTTTAAAAATGTCTTTTGTCCTACATGAAGTTTTACTGTAGTTCATAGAAACAAACTACAAAGAAAAATATTAATTACATGTCTAATTAATTATGATTCAAATTAAATTATTCGATTATAATACAAATGAATTTGATTCATCCATTTGTGACTTGCTTTGCAGAGTATTTTTTGATTCTTTCAGTAGTGCTATGTGTCTAAGTTCATTGGTGTGAACAGACAGAGAGGCAGCCTGTGGTACAGCCTGCAACAATTATTTATAGTTTAATTATTGCTGTAGTTTTTTCTTTCTCGAGATGTCTCCAAGACGGAAATGTGTTCCAAATTCAGAACTACTAAGTCTCTACTCATTTATTAAGAGAGGGAAGACAGATAGTGATGTACACTCATGTCCAAAATGATTGTCGCACATCTATAACTGTCTTCTTGTAAGAATCGAATTTGATAATGATTTTACAGGATACTTTTAATACTGACACTGTGTGTATAGTTGGGAAATGTACATTTGTGGTAAATTTCATAGGAAAAGAATTATAAATATGAAAATTAGTATGAGTAAAACAAAATGATGCTAAATGGATGAACAAGAAAGTTTTATTTTCGTTTTATTATTCTTATTTACTGCTCTCTTGACATGAAATTTGCCACATACATGTGTTTGCCGATTATGCATATACAAAGATTATAAGAAATACCGGTCAAATTCGTTATCAAATTACATTCCTATAACACATATTTATAGACATGCGACATTAATTTTGAACATGAGTGTACATTGTGAAAAATATACAGGTCAGTTTCTATTGCTTACAACGGAAAATTTGAAATAGAACGTCATCTGAAAAGGAAAAAAAAATCGGCGGTCAATGCAGCTGCTTCTAGTGCAATGTTTTTTATTTATTTATTTATTTATTTTTTTTTTTTTAAAGTAAGGATTTCGGACAGACGGAACAGATCCTCCCGGCAGCAGAACCATGTTTTGTGTTTTACGCACTGATGTATAATCAGTCATTTCGTTCAACAGACTGGGTTCTAAGCTCATCAAAAAATGCTTCGAACCCCAGTATTCGTGTGTCATAACAAAATCTGAAGGTATTGTAATGAACGCGATTGCCCTTACTCGATTTCAGAAATGCAGAAAAACTTGGATCAAGTAAATTATATTACAATATATACAGATTCTATAAATATTGTCCTGCGAATGGAGTGCAAGTTAATGTTCTGGATTGTTAAGATCAGTGTGAAGAAACGTCAGATATTGTGTCCACATATATTCTTCAGACATTACAGGAGTACAAAATTGAAAGGAAAGTCGTAGGTTTCTCTGCTAATAATACAACTATAACTTTGGAAGAGCAGCAAGGAAGGTTAAGAAGAATGTTTACAGTGTGCTTGAGAATTCGGTAATCAAACTAATTTTGGATGTTGTTTATACTGCACACTTGGTGAATTATTGTATATATACTGCTCCAGACAGTTTACCAGTTTGCATAGATATTGTCGTTCAGAAAATATATTCATAATTTTTACATATATACCACACGTAAAGCTTCATGGCGTGAATTTTGTGAATTTGTGGAAGTATTAAGAAACTACTCAGCAGAAGTGAAACTAGAGTTTGCTTCTTACCTTATTTTCTACAGTAAAATTAGAAAGCTTTCTTTGTTGCCAGCTATAGAACGTATCCTACGTGTCCCTCAATCATTGAAATATATTTGAATGATCATGTATCTGAAACATGGTTCAACATTAACCATAGCCAGGCACACAGTTTTAGCGATGTTGTTCATTTACTTAAAGGTAGGTATATTTCAATGGTTGAACGTTAAGCGTTGGTCTCCGAACTCAATGCAAAACTGATTGACAGATATAACTGTTTTAACTCTCTTGTAATCGAGTCAAAACTAAGAAAATGGGGTAGTATGTGTATGGAATTTTAAGAAATGTTTCTATTTAATTACACTTGCATTAAATATATTGAACAGTGATCCAAAACTTTCACAGACATTAACATTCTGAATTGGACAAGACAACTCAGCAATTGAGTGATATAATATCCAGAGCAGCGTGAAGTGCATTAATAAATTATCAGGAAAAGAAACAAATGATTCCTACCTCCTAAGTGAAATTACAATAAAGAATTATGCTACTTTTGAAACAAAATAGTTATGGAACACTGCTCAAATGAGGGTAGTTTAGGATGGAGTGAATTGTTCAAACATTTTGAAGGAAATTCAATTCCATATTCCCAAGTATGTGATATTGTGGAGTTCAGTATGAGTCTCCCTGCCACAAGTGCTCCGACTGAGAGAGTAATTTCTATAATGAATAATTCGTGGACTAATGAGAAATCTGAGTTGAAAACTGAGACTCTTAAACGCATAACAATGATAAAATGCAGTGTTTTTTTTAAGTTTTACGTCCCACGGTTATGCTGGTTAGGCTAGAGGAGACGATGATGATGAGTAATGAATAAAATGGTGGAATGAAGAAAGTGGGAGGAAACAGGAGAACCACGAGGAAACCCACGCACACGCTGTTTGTCCACCGGCAGGAGCAGAGTTTGAAAACAGGTATATTCAAACGAAAAATGTGTTAGTAAGCACTGCAGTGATGTTTAGTTCGCAAACAAATGTCACGTACTAATGAAAACAATTTTGAAACTTTTTTTTTTTAAAGTTTATAAGATAATGGATAAATAACAGTTAAGACGTACTACATTTTTATGTTTCATTAAAATTTTGTGCTTCAACATAACTTTTCACTTTCATTAAAGTGGCCCCTTTATGTTATGCCCTCAAATTATTTTAGATTGTTTCATCATCTCATATTTGTCATTTATGAAAGTATTTAGAGTTGTATGGATTTCTTTAATATTTTTGCTGAGATTTTTTTTTTTAATGAATGAGTAATTTAAGGTTAACGTTAAAAGAAATAAGGATATATGTATTACTATATTATACTATTAAATTTCTGTTCTACTTTTCACTTCTCTGAATCTGGTCACCCTATTTTCAATGGTTCTTAGTGTTGATAGTAATGGTAATGGTATTTAGATAGCTAAATCGTATGCCAGCGGACTTAAAAGGTACTGATGCTTAATTTTGTTGCTGGTTTGTTTCTTAAAGTTGGAGTCTCTTTTTTGCACTTCGTCAATACGAAACATGGACCTACAAATTTAAATCGGAATCAGAACCATCATAGTGTGTTCACTGTTTTCCCACCAGGAGTTGAACCTAGGGCTGAGTGCACTAATACCCATGTGCTACGGTCACTATACCAATTGGAAGATCTCCCGCGGCTTAAGGTGGAAGCCGAACCACATGGAAGTGAACTAGAAATTAACCCATGACGCTAGAACCTAAAGAGCCCTTAGTGCCTATAGGCTCAAATACGGGTTTTCCGCGCGAGGATCCTGGGTTCTATTATTGGCGAGAGCTCATATGGTTCGGATATCACGTTAAGCTGTAGGTCCAGGTCTTACATAACCTAGCTGTTGAAAGGGACGCTAAACCCCACTTCAACCGACTAATCAAGGACCTAAAGCAAAGTACAGTATCAATCCTTTAACCAAAAGATAACTTTAATAAAAAGGTAATCACAGGTTTCAGGTGTGAGAAAATTGTTTAAAGACTCGCAATTAAGAAATTGAAACTAGAGATGACGGAATATTGTGAAAACTTGTTCATTGGATAATTTAAATTGATCTTCACATTGGATTATTTTCCAACTTTTTAACTGTAATAATGCTTCCCCCAGACCAGATTACAAAATATATTTAAATCCACCATTACAACACTAGTAATATTTTTATTATCTCATTATGAATTATGGTATTTAAAAAATGAGATGGATATATTTTACAAAAATAGCATTAATTGTATATAATTCTATTATCTTCAAAATAGGCTCTGTATTATTAACACATTTTCTCGTCTCTAATCGTGAACACTACCCTACACTGCGCAGTGGATATGTTTTTCCTCCTTTGCAAGAACCACCAAATTTAGTGGGAAAATCACTGCATTGGCAACCCTGCTTTCAAGTTGCTTTCCGCAGAACTGGAGCCGTTTCTACCGGGAAAGCATCGTCATCATCTTCATCTTTAAACCTATATTTGCTCATTTTCTTAGTTTGATATTGTGACCTTGATAATTGTGCTTTCTGTGAACAGGTTTCTGAAACTTTTTTTAAAATTGTGTTGTCATCTTTATCTAAACCCAAATGTACTTATTCTGAATGTTAAGAAATATTTCATTGCCAATACAGTGGACGCAGACGACGCTGGTGCTTATGGCTGTTCTGTGTATCATGACCACTCCCACTTCCTGTAATGTTCAGAATGACGCTTAGCGCAATGAAGTTCCGAGAGGAGCTGATGGGGAAGATCAACGTGGAATGTTCAGGTATTTGAATTTATTTTGTTAGATTTTAATAGAATTTTAGTTGATTCACGGAAGTTTTTGGTATATGTTGTTCTGTGGGGTCTCTAGAAAACGCTCTTACTGGAAAATGGCAAAGTCACATCGCCTGAAAAGAACTTCAATGATAGTTTTTTTTTTCTTATGATAGTGTGTAATGGGTCAAGACCCTTAATTTATTTTGTAATTACGTTATTCGAGTGTTACGTGCCCTTTGATACGTTAACAGCACAAAACACTATTTTGTTACATAGGTACGAAAAACTCATCGTTTTACGAAACCCGTTGCGGAAACATATTTCCTTCTGAGAATCACGGTATTATGGTAATATTAAAATAATAATTAAACGGTGTCCTGGAATTTATTGTGGGAGTATTGCCTGTTATTCACGATAGCCTGTAGCAAGTTAGAAGTAAATATATTTTTTAAATAATAATTGCAATCTATTTAAATATTTGCCACGTCATGTGACAGCCATGTTTGCTATGTCAGGTGGTATTCTGGAACGTTCTTTGCTATTGAGTCAAGCTCAAACAGCAGCAACAACGGTTCTTGGAAACTTTATTCAGAATTATGTTTCGTTTTTCCCTAATCAACAAAATATGAAAAACAAATGGTGCTATGATGTACTTATCATATATTTATTATTTTCGTTGTGAATTGATTTGTGGTTTAAGAAAGGTGAATATAGAGAATGTTAGCACCACGCCCAGTTGAACAACATGGGAGGCAGACAGTAGTCTTATAGACTAATGAACAGAATGAGGTATGTTTCAAACAATGGTTCGCTTTTATCAATTCGTAGTTCTGGTAGAAAATTTGTGCTTATTTATGTTTGATACACGATTAACAAATTAGTGCACACGAAAGAAACATGGTAATAGTTGTTTGATTCGTGGAACTCACTGTAAACTATTTAACTATAAGAATATATTAGCTACTTGGTATAATCACGAAAAAAAAATGAATTAGTCTTTTCCGAAATCTTGCCAGCTTTAACATGATAAGCTATTACAGGCTGAATCAAAAATTATTGAAAGTTTCTTACAATTTATTCATAGTGTGTTATTTGCCAGATCATGCAGTGACTAAACTAACCTCGTCAGAAAATAACCTTGAGGCAGTTCTACCGAACTCTAAAAGAACTAGAATTATACTGAAAGATTTGCTTCGCCAAATTTTTAACTGGACTTTATTATTTTTTGTTTTGTTCTAGTGGCGGTGTTGATTCCTTGCTAACGACTACTTGCCTTAAAGTTCATAGTGGAGAGGAACTTCGTGGAATGGTGATGCAACCACCTGTTTTTGCAAAGAAGCAGCAGGTAATTAAAACGAATATGGAGTTGAGTAGTATCAACCATTTATTGTTCATGTTATGTGAACAAAATTATGGCCTTGATTTTCTTCTTACAAAGTAACACAATTTAAAATACATTTCTGGATATCGCACGTCACTACACCTTTAGTGATGAAATATATAGTATTGGCCACATTTTTTTTAAATAAATGTAATCTTTAAGTTTTAAGTACTATAGTTATGTCGTGTGGATAATAGGAGACGGTGATGATGAGGAATGAATGAAATGGTGGGATGAGGAAAGTGGGAGGAAACGGGAGAATCCTGAGAAAACCCACGCACACGGTGTTTGTCCATCACAAAGCCCACTTCTCGAAATCTGGGATAGAATCAGAAATCTCATGCACCAGAGATGAACGCTCTACCATTGAGCCACCGCAGCCCAGTACACAATTTTGTTTGTTTATTTATTGAAGTTTCGATCTCGTTTTTAACGCCATACCTATGGGACATAGATCTACAGCTTAAGTAGTAACCGAACCACCGTGATGCATCCAAAGTTTCCAAGGTTCTCTCACCGGCAATCGAACTCGGTGCCCCGAGCACCAAAAACGCAAGCTCTAGCTACTAAACGAGCAATGAACATGTTGTAGAAGTCACGTCCTTCTTCATTCACGAATCGTTGTTTCTCAACTCGTCACGATACTAAAATAGCTTTCTGTGTCTCGTCTCGGTTTGTAAATTTATGTTCTTGACTTTTGGAAGTGTCTTGGTAGAATTTTCCACTTAGTAATAGGAAATTGGAGACAAATATTCCTACCCAAGGGGAACGGGAATGGGGAATAGGGGAAACTTAATAACGAGGAACTACATAATTTACACCGTTTACCAAACATTGTTAGTGTCATTAAGTCTATGAGACACAGGTGGACAGGTCATGTAGCTAGAATGGAAGACAGTAGGAACGCTTTCAAAATTTTAACTAGAAATTCAATCGGAAAACGTCCATTAAGAGGACCTAGGCGCTGATAAGAGAACAATATTAAATTGAATCTGCAGAAATAGGAATGCAAAGTAGAAACTGGTTCCAGTTGACTAAAGATAGAAGTCATTGAAAAGCTTTTGTGAACGCGGCATTGAACCTCCGGATTCCAAACACCACAGAGTTAGTTAGTTAGTATCAGGAACTTCAAATAGGCCTACTACATACATATAACTGTTAAATAATTAGCACTAATGAAAGAGACATATCACTCAGGTTTGTTAATCAATGTTTATATCCAGATAAACCTAACAGTCATTCACAACATACAATCACTGGTAATTGATTTTAACAGGGCAAGTTTTCAGAGTATATATGAAAAGCATACGCAATAGCTAAATTTGTTACATATATACGAGTAAGTGTTTGGCGGATATTAAACAAAGACACACTGGTAAAAATTCCTTCACTGCAATCTATTATAAGAAAGCTGTACACTATAATTAGCATAGTGTGTAAGCTTTAGTAAAACGGTAGCATTAATGTTAAAATTTAAACGGTATCATTAATGTTAAAATTTAAACGGTATCATTAATGTTAAAATTTAAACGGTAGCATTAATGTTAAAATTTAAACGGTAGCATTAATGTTAAAATTTAAACGGTAGCATTAAAATTTAAATTCTTACCGACGTGACTTATTTCAAGAGCCGCCACTACCCAGAGGTGGATCCAGAAGGTAAAAACGTAGAGGGAGCAGTCAAAAATCAGACTACAATAGATATATCATGAGCTTACTATAAATTTTCAAAAACTATATGAATAACAGCTTAAATCATCTTTGCTATTCAAAAAACTGGTGGACCTAGGTCACCCGGCCCCGGGCTAGATTACTCACTGCCACTGGGTAGAATGCAAAAGGCATAATGTTATTCAAAATAATTTCATTAAAAAAAAAGGAATTAAAGTAGAAAGGAAGCTAACTTCCATTCTAAAATGAAAATAATTTTCCTAACAAGAAAGTAACTGATCTAGACTATAAACTTAAATCATGTACTAACTTATGACGAGGAATTACCCTCGGCTTTTAATTATTTATTTTTTTTTGTGAAATATATTTACAAATTAAATTAGACATTCAAAATGCACTATATATTCATCATCAAAATCATCATCATCATAGAAATGGTGCCATTATTGGAAGATCACTTGACGAAACTGAGAAGCTTCCATGCTCCACAGTCTTCTGGAAATCTCTTCGTCTTCAAGTACGATTCTTCTGTCTTGATATCGTCCATTAATCGTAGCCTCCCTCACCCCTCCCTATTTTTCCTCCTACCATACCCTCTAGCACGTCCCTTATGATACAGTTCGTCTTAGCCAATGTCCAAACAATTTATATTACTCTTCTCAATAATATTTAAAACTGCTATTTTATCCCCTACCGTTTCTAATACTCTCTCATTCGTCTTCCGCTTGGCACAGCTAATTCTCTCCATTCTTCTCCATACTCAGATTTCGAAAGCTTCCAGTCGTTTTTCGTCACTTTTCCGTAATGCCCACGTTTCTGATTCATACAGCGCAACGCTCCACACGAATCATTTTATGAGTCTTTTTCTCAACTCTTCATTCAAGGTCACACAAAATAGTATTTTCTTCCTTTTAAACGCTTCTTTCGCCATTTATATCCTAGATTTTATTTCAAGTTCACACTTCATATCATAACATATTCAAGTTATGTTAATTATATAGGAAATATTGTACGATATTAATGTAATAATTTGCAAACAATATCTTATGTTCCCAAAAAGCGCATTTATAATAACATTATATTCCGTATAGATTTATGAATTATCTAAATACTAGCATATGTTATCGCTTCGCTAGGTTAAAATGAAAATTTAGATGCGCAACTCCATATCTCATGTGTATTGTAGCCGTGAAATATGCTGTTTTCGTATTTAGTGGCATCGATAAGATCGATTCATCTCAGCTACCCCTAAAACTATGGATTTGGCATTATATTGGTCACCTTTGATCATATATATATATATATATATATATATATATATATATATATATATATATATATATATATATATATATATATAGTCCCCTCCGCAAGTTCCGGAGTTGAATTTGAATTTAAATGGGATCGAAAGTATCACTGTTCATCTAAGCGACCCAGAAAACTATAAGTTCGACACTGAAGTGTCATTTTCGATCATTTTTATAGATCACTTTTCCCCCTCTCCCAAGTGCCGGGCAATGCTTAAAGTGAGCCGGTATAAGCCGGTTATGCATCCGAAAGTTAGAAAATTATCCGGTATGGCATACCATTAAAATCAACTGATTTAAGTTGTAATTTGTGTTTAGGAAAAAAAAAAGATTTTGCACATGGAAATAAGTATGACGTTGCCATTGAGTCAACAAATATGTGTGTACTATCAAAGATTTCGTTGCTGCTGCTTCGAAACAAATAATAATTCCATATCACCCTCTTCAATGGCAGAATTTGTGCTCTTGATCTTTGTCAATATTTGTAGGACCAATTCTATCCTCCCCCTGAAAAAATTCTAACTACCATACCGCCAGCTTAAAATAATTAACCAGGATTCGCCCCTGGCATTGACAGGGTCTTTTTTTTAATTTCAAAATTATTCTTTTCATTTTGTCTGGACTTCTGTGTTTACAATTACAAAAATAAAAAAAAGAGTGTTGACCACGAGAGGAGACGAGATCAGAAGAAGCTTTTGAAAATGGAAATGAGATTAAAACTAGATTAGAAAGAATTATTAAATAATAGAGACAAGACAAGAGTGCCTACAAAGCCTTGAAAACGAGACGAAAAAGCATATGGGCATACATGTATCTTATCCACTTAAGGGCCGCGTTGGATCACTATGTTATTATAAATGCGATGTCTAAGTAAATGTACCATCCGTGTTCTTCCATATTTAAATCGCCGATATGCTCTAGCAAAGTCTTGGAGATTCAAAATCATTATATAAATATTTATTTCTGTTAGGCAGATAATGATAGTGCGGAGAAAAATATTTACTATATTAATCTTCACTCTCTCTTTTGTATAGATCAAATATGGTGCAAAAATGTCAAGAGTAGAGATGCTCTTTAGGGTTCTGTCAAAATTATTTATTTATTTATTTATTTGCCATCAACACAACAGGCATAAGCCCAATTATAGTGTTGGTGTATTACATAATACATTTACAATAGTTTTCTTAAACATAGAGTTCATATTGCAGATGTCAATTTCTTTGTGTTTGATACATATTTTGTTGTAAGTAGAACACATTCTCCAAATTGGTGATTTCAATACTACGTTGGTCCTTGCTTTTTTTGCAATAAAACAGACCAGAGTTATTAGCACGAGTTTTAAGTGTCGGGACATGAAAATTTAATGTTGATATGAGATCCGTACAACTAAATTCGTTATGTACTATTTTATGGAGAAAAATCAAATCTGTCACATTTCGCCTTTGCTCAAGTGTAGGGATACAGAAGTTGTCTATTAATGTTAGATAATTTTCATAATATGGATAGATTCCAGTTGTCTTGTACATCAAGTATTTAATAAATTTAGATTGGACCTTTTCCACTTGGTGTCTGTATTGCTGTTGTGATGGGTTCCAAATCACAGCAGCATATTCCAGTTTTGATCGGACATAGGCATAATACATTTTTGTTAGTGTAGTACTATTGTTAAATTCCTTTCCAGTTCTAATTATGAACCCTAACATCTTGAGAGATTCGTTAACTATGTTCTCTACATGGTTATTAAATGTCAGTTTCGTATCAAATATAACTCCAAGATCTTTGACTGAATTTAATCTATTTAGTAAGATCTGATTCATTGAGTAATCAAACTCTATTTGACTTTTGTTTCTGGTAAACGATAAAATGTTACATTTGTTTATGTTTACATTAAGTTTGTTAAGAGAACACCAATTAGCAATATTTTCCATGTCACGTTGTAATTCGAGACAGTCATGGATGGTCTTTATCCTACCGTATATTTTGAGGTCATCAGCAAAAAGCAATTTGTTACTTAATAATATATGATCAGGGAGATCGTTAATGAATAAAAGGAACAATAACGGACCTAGATTAGAGCCCTGGGGAATTCCAGAATATGCAATATAATCAGATGATTTATATTCCTTGTAGATAACAGTTTGTTTACGATTATTTAAATATGATGAAAAGAACTTGATCAAGGGAGAAGAGAAATTATATTCGCCTAGCTTATGTAATAATACCTTGTGATTGACTCTGTCAAATGCTTTTTCAAAATCTATATATATTACATCAACCTGACATCCTACATCTAACGAATTTGCTATGAAGTCTGTGATAAGTGCAAGATTTGTTGTTGTTGATTTATGTGGGATAAAGCCATGTTGATAAGGTGAGATTACGGGTTGGATGTGGTCAATTATTCGTCGGCATAAGATTTGTTCAAATATCTTTGCAAAAGTAGGTAAAATTGATATAGGCCGGTAGTTATTTATTTCGTGTTTATCATTGGTTTTTGGTATTGGGCAAACTATAGATGATTTCCATTTATCCGGAAAAACGCATGTTTTTAAAGCGAAATTGAATGCAATCCTTAGCGGATATGTAAACGCATCTATACAACCCTTTATGATATATGGAGGTATTCCATCAGGGCCAACAGCAGTTCTGAGCTTTAATTTTTTGATTGCCATTACTACTTCAGATTGAGTGATTTCCTCAATGGTAAGTGACTCTAGTTTGTTACTTGCATAAGTTAATAAATTGTTCGTAGGAATGTCAGTGAAACCTGTATCTGGCACATATACTGACGAGAAATACTGTGCAAAAGCATTGGCTATTTCATCATTATGATAAAGTTAGCGTCCCTCATAATTTAATTTCCCCCCAAGAAGATGCTTAGTCTTATTTTTTATAAAATTCCACAATTCATTAGCATTGTTATTAATGTTATTTTCAGAATCTTGTATGAACGCTCTGTATGCCAGCTTAATTTCTTTCTTTATTTCCCTACGCAATTCATTGAATTTATTGAGATAATTTACTTCTTTATTACATTTGTATTTTTTATGATACCTTGCTTTAGTTTTGATTTTTTTGATAATTTCATCTGTAAACCAGCACGGATAAGCTGTTCTTGAGTTGTTTTTAAGTGGTACGCACTTGTCAAATACACTATAAATAATATAATAGAGATTATCAACTAGGTCATTGGCGTTTTCATATTTGTTTAGGCAGTTCCAGTCAATAGATGAGAATTCAAGATACAACTCTAAGAAACTAGCTTTCCTAAAATTATATCCTGATATATTAGTTTTCTTTTTAATCTTCGCGGTCCCCTGCTGCATCACGTTTATTACTAAGGATGGATGGTGTACATCTTCTGGAATTAGTGGACAATATTCCCTACTGACTTCTATATTCGTTATATTAGAGAGAACCAGATCTAATGTACGATTATTTTCGTTCGTCACATTATTTAATGATTGCAAATTATAATAGGACATAAATTCATATAAATTCTTACATTTAGAAGAGCTTGTTTCAAAATTAAATTCCGTACCGTTTATTTCCGATAAATTGAAATCACCAATCAGGAGAACAGGACAACCTTGAGGACAATTAATTTCAAGTCGAGTAAATAAATCATTATACAATTCAATATTAGATCCCGGTGAGAAATACACAACACAAATATATATTGTTTTCCCCTCACTGTTTATTTTGGCAATCAAGCAGTCATAATTATCATCACACCTGTCCAATAAGAACATGCAATATTTACTTAGGGCTGCAATAAGAACACCCCCACCCCTTGTTTTACAGGTTTTGACAGAGTTTCTGTCTTGCCTCAACACAGTATATTACAACGAGATACTTTGTATCGGTCGATAATTACCTGTATCTTGGGCAGAAAGTGCTTCTACACAAGCACTATACCTGATATAATGTTACTTAAAAATAACAAAAGAAGAATGTTTTTAAGATATGAGAAATGTACATTATTATTGTATAGTTGGTTGCTATGTAGTTGTTTATGGATACATAATTAACATGTATGATTGCAAGACAGTTTGTGTGAATATACGTTAAAAGAGTATCAACGAATAAATTATCTAATACTTATCATGGACTTGTAATTTCAGTAGAAAAGGTGATAATACTAGTGAATATAATTACGGAAGATATTTTAAGGTGTAAACGATTACTGTCACTAAAAGATATACTTATATTATCAGCCGAACCAGGGTTGACGACTACCTTTGGTGAGTCGTTGTAAAATTTTTGGTTTACCTCACCCGGGATTCTTGTAAATTCATATCCCGAAGTCTAAAGTAAGGGTGAATTTACCTCTGTAAGAAGATTCATGAATACGAACTCAACTATTCTCAGAAGTGGCAGAGTAATCACAAGAAAAATTATGATCGGTGAGATAGTAGAGAATGAAACTGTTGACAGTGTTAACTACGAGCAAAATATAGCTCCCATTACACCCGAAATGTTGACATTAGAAGACAAAATTTTAATGGCATTACAGCGACAGGAACAAAGCCGAAAAGACGATTTAGAAGCCATGAAGCAAAATTTAACTCAGATGTCTAACGAATTAAAACAAACGGTCCAGCATAAGTCAGAAGAATTGAGTAGAAGATTAGAGCAAATAGATCAAAAACCAGAAGAGACGAAACAATCTGTTATCCAGGCGGTGAGAGACATCACATTACAGTTTGATGAAAAGCTAAAAAGATTATCTGAAGATTGCCAAGATAATTACAACCATGTAATCCAAGAAGTCAATTGTGTAAAAGAGGATTTGGAAGTAATAGAATCTTCTGTTCGTCAGCAAAAGATTCAGGTCACTGATAATTCTAACCAAATACGTGCAAATACTCAATTGATATCTATCTTACAAGAGGAAATTAGGACGTTACAGATTAAGGACAACGCATACCACAACAACATGATTAATGATCGTTTGGAGTTCCCTTGTTCACAAGAGATGCCCTCGCATTCACCCACAGCAGATCGACGTGGACCTTCCGTTATCTCTTCTTCAAGTAATCCATCCGATGAGGACATTATTTTGGAAAGAATTCATCCAAGGAATACAGATGGGCGGAAAAGAGATGGTGGAACCACGCATAACGCAGTAGGTAGAAATTGTTACTCAACACGAACACGAAATGGTGAAAGGAATGTAAAGTTAAGTGTAAAGATGAGCGAAATACGTGCTATGAGTAAGTTTAGTGGTAAATGTAATGAAAATGCTACTTCTTTCCTAGAAAAATTTCAGGATGAGTGCAGTATAATGTGTATAGATAAATCGCAATATATGAAACTAATCCCTCATTTATTACTCCCACCATGTTCTTTATGGTTTAAAGCAGTACGAGATCACGTCAATACATATGAGGAATTCAAAGCAGCGCTGATTGCAAATTACGAAAATGACTTTTTACTTGCAAACAGAGATGCCACGATTAGAAACCAACCTTTTAATCCTCGCTTGCACAAATCTGTTGTTGATTTTGTTGTAAATACGTATAACGAATTAAAAGTCGTAAATCCACTGCAATCGGAATCTAGAGTGATTGCATCTATTCGAAATCTACTACCGTTTAAATTACAACAAATTCTGTTTTCTACGCAATGCATGAGTTTTAATCACCTATTAATGCTTGTCCAATGTTATGAAACTCAATACCATGCACAGAATCATCAAGCATTAGGTAAAATTAAAAATAATTCAGATCACCTTGTACCTGTTCGGAATCTAAATATCCGTAATGTGAACGATACGGAACACAACCTAAATCGAATAAATTTAAACAATCAGAACGAGCAAAATAGGCAAAGATATGTTGGGAATCCACCTAACCTAATTAATCGTGACAATCCTTATGTCAGACCATATAACCAAAGTAGATTCAAAAATAGACGAAATACATGGCGAAATTCCAGAAATACCGTAAACTACTTTGATAGACGTAATCGTAATTCAAGAGATGGCACTTCGTACCAAAATCAAGATAATGACACAATTCCCGTACAGAATAACAATGCGGGACATAATCATGATTGTGCGGTACAATGTACTTTATTGGAACCATATACGAATATGAATTTAAACTGACTGCAGCTGATGTGGTAAAGGTTAAACCCATATCAGCTATAGATTCTCATGAACATTTATCTTCAAATTTATGCGATAATGTCAAACCCATATCAGCTATTGATTCTTATGAACATTTATCTTCAAATTTACGTGTTCATGTTAATGATGAGAACGACCTTTTACATGACGTATCTGTAAATAATTATTCGGAAATAGCAGTCAATAGATGTCAATATCAATTTATGCCTGTAGTAAATCGTTGTTGGTTCAAAGATGATAATGTTAATGATGGTTTTGGTGTTGAAGAAAACTTTGTATTTTTAAAATCATATAGTACTGCTAGAATACCCGTCAAAATAAATGGGTTAAGCACAGAAGCTTTACTGGACACAGGCGCAAACGCCTCTCTATTATCATATTCGTCATGGAAAGCAATTACTAGTAATTATTCGAATTCTAAATTACAAAAGGCTGAGAATCTCATTATAGTCGATTTTACCGGTAAACATAAAAAGAGAGTAGCTGGAATTACTCGTGTGACAATAGCTATTCAAGATTTTGAAATATCTATTCCTATTCTAGTGTTAAATGAGCTGAATGAAAAACTAATTATTGGTTTAGATTTATTGTCTCAATTGCGTGTCATGCTCGATTTCAGAAATCAAACGTTAACTATACCCGGCATACCTCAGGAAATCGTTCAGAAACTTCTTCCTAAATCCGATGATATTGCTTGTCAATATAATAATGTTCCTAATGTATTGAATAATGTTTCTGTAAGTTCAGAAAGTGATAAATTAAATGATCAATTAACGCAAGTCACACAAAATTTGATGGATTCAAAAGACGATGTATTGTTTTCTGAGTGTGTTAAGTCACTTGAAAGTAGTCTTGATTTTATAGATGATACAGTAAAAACTCACTTTAAGGATATATTATATAAACATAAAAATGTCTTTTCAGAAAGTCCTGGGTGTTGTAAGGATTTTGTTTATTCTTTTAAGGTTAAGACAGACAAACCCATTGTGACTAAGCCCTATATAATTCCCTACCAATACAGGGAAAATGTACGTCAGCAAATTACAGATATGTTAAGAGATGGGATCATTAGGCCTTCACGAAGCATTCACCTTAATCCATTACATGTAGTTCCTAAGAAAAATGGTTCTCTACATGTGGTTTTGGATTTGAGACGCACGAATTGTCATATTGATTTGGAACAAGTGAGGTATCCTCCAGTGGAAGAAATATTAGCCTCTTTACAAGGGAATGCAGTATTCGGAAATTTAGATCTAGTACTGGCTTATAATCAGGTCGAATTGCATGAGGATTCGAAACCGTACACGGCATTTAGTTTTGAAGGACACTTATATGAGTACAACCGTGTAGTCTTTGGGCATATCAATGGTAGTGCGGCGTTAGCTTCCTGCTTAAATAAAGTCTTAGGTCAAGACTTACGCAGCAACGTGATCACCTACGCCGACGACATTTTGATAATGGGAAAGAATCCGCAGGAATACTTGAAGTACTTAGATATAGTTTTAGATAGATTGGAAAGTTCGGGTCTTACTATCAACCTACAGAAATCCAAATTTCTACAAAATTCTATAGAATTCCTTGGCTACCAAATTGATGCATCTGGTTTACAGTTCAGTCAATCTAAAGTACAAGCCATAGAGGATCTGCCTGCGCCGTTAAATGTGAAACAAACACGGCAAGTATTAGGGCTCTTCAATTGGTTTCGCAAAGCCATCCCGCGATTTGCTGAGATAGCCCAACCTTTATTTATGATTATAAAGAAAGGAGTACCATGGCAATGGGGTCCGATTCAAGAGCATAGTTTTAATAAGTTGAAGGAGAGCGTAATACGAAACATCCATTTGAATCACCCTCGATATGATGTTCCTTTCTATGTCCAGTGTGACGGTTCTCAACTTGGAATCTCTGCAGTACTCTGGCAACCAAATCCAACCATCAAGGAACCGGCTGTTATCCATTGCGCTAGCCGTACTTTAAAGAAAGTTGAGAAAGGATACACCACTACAGAAATCGAACTTTTGGCCGTACGTTTTGCGATACAAAAATTTGCTCCATATCTCAGTGGATGCCATTTCATAGTACTTACCGACCATAATTCATTACGATACCTTAACAGCATACAGGGATATAATAACAGACTACTTCGTTGGTCGTTAGAGCTTCAGTCTTATGACTTCGAAGTACAACACATTAAAGGAGTAGATAATGGACCCGTAGATACCTTATCACGTCTGTTTCCTGGAGAAGAACAACATATCTTGTCCATCAACGAATTTAAGGTCTTACAGGAAGAAATAGCTACCATTTCAATGGAAGATCTAAGAGAACATCAAATGAACTATCATGAATACAACCAAATCATGGAACATTTGTCTTCATGCAGTGCGGAATGTAATTGCCCCAAACAATGGAATTCCAGATTTAAATTATCCAACGGAATTCTACTTATTAAAGATTTTAAATTCAAGTCTAGAAACAAAATTTGCATTCCACCTACGTTGACAACCCGTATATTAAAAGCTTATCATGACGATTTCGGTCATTTTGGTTATGTGAAAGTATGTGCCTTGATTAATAAATCTTTTAATTGGAGAGGAATGAGAGCTCAAATCAAAAATCATATCAAGGACTGTATTGAATGTATGCGAATCAAACATAACTACCAGGCTGTACAAAAACCTATGCTCTCAATAACGCCAGAGAGACCACATTCGTTCTTATCTATCGATCTATATGGACCGTTACCACGAGCAGCTACCGGAGAAACTTATCTACTTACTACTATGGATATCTTTTCGCGCTATGTAGTAGCTTATCCTCTGCGTAGAGCAACTTCCACTGCTATCATAAATAAAATCTTGAACGTATACATTCCACATTGTGGTCCTGTCGAACACATATTATGTGATAATGGTTCACAGTTCAAAAGTGATGTGTTTATTAAAGCAATGAACAAGGCTAACATTAAAATTCATTTCGTAACTCCGTACCATCCTAGCAGCTCTGTCGTAGAAAATGTGCATCGTAATTTTGGTAAGTTGTTTCGACACTTCTGTAAAGATAAACATGCCGAATGGATTAAGCATGTCAATCAAATCACGTATCTTTTGAATCATTCGATATCAGACATATTGGGCGTGTCTCCTGCTAATGTACATAACGGTTCTGATTTGATTTTCCCTGTGGAACAACATTTTAATGTCAAGTTAGAAGATTCGACAATCGTAGATTCTTCGAGTTTAGTGAATATGGTAAAAATTCGAAGATACAACAAATTTTTGAAACGTAACTCTCAATTAGAGTCTTTACAAGAAGGAAAATATCGGATCAAGATCAATGACTTAGTTTTTGTTAAACAACATCCACAAAGTAATGCGTTGTTAAAGAAGATTTATAAATTTTGTGACATTTTCTCAGGTCCTTATTTATGTTTCAAGGAAATAAACGCTAAAGTTTTTGAATTGTTGAACGCTAAAACGGGTACATCAATTGGACTTCGTAATATATATGAGTTGAAGGTTTGGAGACCTACCCAGTATACAAGAGAAAAATGGATGTGTCTAGTGAAAAGATTAGTTACACCTGACATCCTTGTTCAAATTAATAAGAATGAAGGAGACTAAAAAAAAAGGACTTCTGTTTGTGTAAAAATAAGTTTATTTTCTTCTTTTTGCTCGTCCGAACGTAGGTTACATTTAATTTTTGATTTTTACTTAATTTAATTTTCTTTAATTCTCATTAACCAATGATAATTTCCAAATGATTTTTTTTAATTCTGTCTTGTTGATGTGAAGAATTATAAGTCGATTCATAATTGATTAAACACAAAGGCTATTTTTATTATATTGATTTGTGTTGAAACTTTATTGTCAAAGGTAAATGACAATGGAATGATGAATGTTTTAATATAAATGTATCTATATAAAATAATTGAACAAAATGATATATGAGGTGCGATCAAAATATAAAGAATAGCACTATTCTTATGCCATCATTATAAACGGACCAGTAGTTCTTAAATATAAAAGTCAAGCTACCTTGTAACTTTTATATCTAGTCCCATTATCGGGCGACATTTTTATACAACGAGATACTTTGTATCGGTCGATAATTACCTGTATATTGGGCAGAAAGTGCTTCTACACAAGCACTATACCTGATATAATGTTACTTAAAAATAACAAATGAAGAAAGTTTTTAAGATATGAGAAATGTACATTATTATTGTATAGTTGGTTGCTATGTAGTTGTTTATGGATACATAATTAACATGTATGATTGCAAGACAGTTTGTGTGAATATACGTTAAAAGAGTATCAACGAATAAATTATCTAATACTTATCATGGACTTGTAATTTCAGTAGAAAAGGTGATAATACTAGTGAATATAATTACGGAAGATATTTTAAGGTGTAAACGATTACTGTCACTAAAAGATATACTTATATTATCAGCCGAACCAGGGTTGACGACTACCTTTGGTGAGTCGTTGTAATATCTGTTATCAAATAACTCAGCATCATAATGAGATTCGTTAATCCATGTCTCAGTGATTGCAATTAGATCGTAATTGTTAGTTAATACACCACAAAAGAAATCACATGTTCGACCACGTAAGCTACGAGCATTTTGATAGAATATTTTTAGAGAGTCTTTATCTATACTTACACTTTCTTGGTCTTCTACCGGAGCCTTGTCACAGTTATTTCATTGTTTCCGTACGAGATATTCCGTACGGGAAGGGGGAGGAGTTTTGAGCTCTATATTGTTATATTTGTTCCATACCGTCACCTCATCTAATGTCACTTTAAGCACTGGTGCCGGGGCTGATTTTGGATTTAAACCGGATCGCAAAAGGACACTGTTCATCGGAATGATCCCAAAAACTATTGATTAGACACATATACGAGTATTTGTCATTTTCGATTATTATATATATCTCTCCCTCCTCTCCTCCGTGCAGCGACAAACGGCATCAGAATTGACACTGATAATCTCAGCTACTCCTAAAACTATGGATTCGACACTAATATCAGTCATTTTTGATCATTTTTAAATGTTTATCAACTTCCCCTCCGTTATCCCCTCCCCAACTATCAGGGCTGAACTTGGATTGAAACAAGCATCAGAAGTGTCACTGTTTCTCTCATCGAGCCAGAAAACTATGGATTCAACACTAATATCGGTCATTTTTGATCATTGTATATTTTCTCTCCCCCTCCCTCTCCCGAACGTTGGATCCACAAAGTAAATAGCCTAAAATAATTCGTGTCTCTTAACTCATGTATGTCGAAAATTTGGTTGAGATCGATCGGGTGGTTCAAGGGTGATGAAGTCACAAAGGCAGTAATTTTAATTTTATTTTTTTTACATAATTTCCCCCGTCCACCTCCCCTGGGTTGGCTAGTCAAAATGAAACGATAAAAATCACCCAAGGCCAGACCCTTATATATATGTTGAAAATTTGATTGAGATTGTTATTGTGGTTCAAAAGTTATTAGGTTTTATTAGTTTTACGAATACGTCCCACCACCCTCACCCTTTCCTGTCAACTACCGCTAAAGCGAAATTACAGAAATGTTTGCAAATTCGAACCTCGTGTATCTTGAAAATTTAATCGAGATCGGTCGGTTAGTTCAAGAGTTATTAAAGTACAAAAATAATCACTTTCAGTCTTATATAAATTGATTTTATATATCTCCCTCTCCTTCTCCAGCCCCTACTTTGCTCCATCAAATTTAAATCATAGAAGTAATCCCAGGCCTGAACATCATCTATGTTGAAAATTTGATAAAGATCGCTCGAGTGTTTCAGGAGTTATTAAGTTTTATTTATCTGTTTTACCCCTCCTCTTCCCCCGCCCCTCAGCTCTACCATCAAAGTTAATAGCCTAAAACCAGCCCAGTCTTGAACCTCATCCATGTTACAAATTTGATCGAAATCGGTCAGGCGGTTCAGGAAATTTAGTCACAAACATAGTAATTTTCAATTTTAGATATATATAGATTAAATTACATATTTCAATGTTAAAGTTAATCAATTTGTTTCTGAATTTGGAAACAAACTAGCATTTGGCTAGCTGTGGGTTCCGCCCCCCAGACCCCAACATTTGCTCGGCCTACGGCCTCGCATCTCTTACATATCAGCCTTTGCATCAACAGTGAATTTCGTGCATTTGCTCTTTATATTTCCAGAATTTGAACAGCTGTGGCCTACGCCCCCAAAACCCGATTTGCTCGCCTACGACCTCGCACCTCTTAAACTCATAATTCTACCGAATTTCAAGTTTCTTTTAATATTTCGACTATCTAAAAGACAAAGTTTTATATGCCAAGAAAATTCCTATTTAAATAACATGGGAATTTCTTCATCCTCCTTTATAACTCTTAAAAATTAAAATATTCACTTTTGACAATTTTTCTGTACGTTAGTCTCGGAAGGCTATAATCATGCCAAATTTCATCATTCTAATAACGCCGGAAGTGCCTACACATTTTGGGGTGTAGAAGATGTCCCATATAAATAAATGGGAAAGACTTTTCATTCCTCATAAAGCCACCCGAAATTTGAAAATTTTTGCTTTTACTGATGTACTTAGATAATGCTAACAAGATCGTTCATGCATACCAAATTTCAAGTTTTTACTCTTTTCCCAAGTTGATAAACATGAGATTATAAGTCCAAAGAAAGACCCATTTAAATAACATGAGGAAATTCTTCATTCCCTCTTTAGATCCCTTAACAATTAAAAGTATTCACTTTTGGCAATTTTCCTGTCGGTTAGTTCCGGAAAGCTAGTATCATACCAAATTTCAACTTTTCCACGTCAAGCGGAAATATCCCTTTAATTTATGTCAGTTCATGTAGATTTAGGTGAATATTCCACTTCCAGAGTTTCGAGAACTGATAAGTTAAATTTTGAGCACCAATGCTATAAGAAATGTTAAGCTACAGGTTAAGATGGAATCCGAAAAAAAAAAATGTTGCTTTCAGATTTCAAAGTTTAATGTCTAGGACTTTAACCCACAAAAGACAAAAGACAAGCGCCTTTGTAACTTAGACCAGCAGGGAGGACAAATTACTGACTGTTGTCGTTTAATTTGTATTTATGGATATTTTGGTAAAATTAAAGCGAGTCACTGTTTTCTAAATTTCGTTGTTAATTTACAGTTTAGTGATGTACATGAAATTCGTTTGATTTGGGACAATCTATTCTATATTATGATTGACTGTTAAAAACTTCCAAGCTCTTGCTCTTGCTGAAACCATACTGCTACAAAAGAAACACACTAATACTCACAAAGTGAATTTTTTTCACCACTTCATGCTTACTCAGATGAAATTAATACGAGTTTTATCTTTCCCTTTCTTTGTGTTTTTTTGTTAAGAAATTAATTCTTGGTATAATACAATATTTTAGCGACATGTAGCGACCTAATATTTCTGAGCTTATTTTACCTCTAGAACAAGAAAAGCATTATTCACGTGGGCCGCGGTAGCTCAGTGGAGGGAGACTAAACTTAAAGATTTCATGTCCAAGGACTATGCATAATCATAGTATTTACTTAACCTGATCGTATCTGACCTACACGATGATCTAAAACAAAACATCCAATAATTACGTAACATAAGCGAGGTTAGCCTAACCTACCTTTAACAACTTAAGCAATGCTAAATCTTCATACACACAGAGCCCGAAACGACTCAAAACGACACAAAAATGCATGTCTTCAAATTTAGACATACTTTAATATGTACAAATGAATCAATGGCTTCTAATGTTGGAAATAAGGAAATATGTCGATTTTTTGATTTTACGGATATGTGCGCCATGAACATAAAGAATGTGAGCAACTACAGCATGCCAAAATGATCTACTGCCTTATTTTCATTAGTTTTGACGGATTAGTATGTTATGTTTTGATCACTGCGGCAATGTTTGAGATTATATAGATGTATTTCAATAGTTTACACACATGAGCGGAAACGCGTGGCGGTTGTCGTTTGTCTCTTGTTATCAGTGTTACCAATGTAGCACTTTGTCGGTTGATCTAGAAATTTTTAAGGATATTTTTATCAAAAACAATTGGTTCATTTATCATTCTTAGAATAGAAATTTAGCACCTTTTAAATGTTGTCTAGTGACTAGACTAGCATTATTTCCACTAAAATTAATATTTCTAGCGTCTTCTTGCAGTGTGTTTAGTGACAGTATTATTCACGTTGTTGACAGCGTGTTTAGTATCATTACGGCATGTGTGTTTACCCTATTACGGACAGGTTTGACATATATTTTTATGCCATATCAACATACTTCGGGCTCTGTGTGTAGCTCAAGTTGCTATAAATAGAGAGTGACCAAAAAGTATGAAAACACCCGAATGAGTGGAAACACTGCAAAATATAACAAAAGAACTCGAGAATTCAAGGAATTGCTTAATGACAGGTCACAATGACATCGATCATCTCCGAATCGCTATCTTTAATGTTACGCATTTGTCTTAAATAGAAACCATAACATATGGTGTGTCATTTTAATAGTAAATGTTTGTAGAAATTAAGTGACACTACTACTTTCTCTGGCACTAAGCAATATGATACATTGATAATGCAACATTTTTTGTGTGTGTGTGTGTGTATGTGTGCTAACGAAAAAGATTAGTCATAAGCTCTCATTGTCCCGTCCTCTATGCAATTTGACCCAACTTTGTTGTAGTATTCTCCGGCTTCTACACTCCACGGGTAATTACGAAACTCCTGCTCTGGAAACGTTTCATGATAAGACACCACTAAGAGAATAAGGATTTGAAACCATAAAGAAACAATTATGTAGGAGCCTATATTAAAACTAGCTTTTGGATAGTTGGTGTTTCGTCCCCCTGACCCTGCGTTTGCTCAACTTACGGCCTTGCACCTCTAGAGCCTACAATTTTTGCCAAATTTCAAGTTTATTTTCCTACTTCAAATATCTAAATTATAAGATTTTGTATCCAAGGAAACGCCCATTTAAATAACATGTACATTTCTTCATCATCCCTTTAGACCCCTTAAAAATTAAAAATATTCGCTTTTGGCAATTGCCCTGTAGGTTAGTACCAAAAAGCTACGATCATGCTAAATTTAATCATGATTGCCTACAGCATAGCCCTACAGCATGGGCCCAATAATTTTGGGGTGTAAAAGGTGTCATAGATATATAACATGGAGAGGATTTTTCAATTCCTCGTAAAACCACTCCAAAGTTAAAAAAATTAATTTTTAGTGATTTACTTAGGTAACGCTAACGAAAACGTACAACAAATTTCATTTGTTTTAAAATTCAATTTCAAGTACCTAAAATATGAGATTGCAAGTCCAAATGAAGGCCCATTATATAACATGGCGAATTTTCTCATCCCCCTTTTAGACCACATAAAATGAAAAATAATTACTTTTAGCAATTTTCCTGTCGGTTAGTCCAGGAAATCTAGAATCATGACAAATTAAATTAGGCATGATTGTAGCTTTCCGAGACTAACCGAGAGGAATATTGCCAAAAGTAATAATTTTTCATTTTAGGTGGTCTAAAGGGGGGATGAGGAAACTCGACATGTTATTTAAATGGGCCTTTTTCTGAGCATATAATCTCATAGATTAGATATTTGGAATTGGAATAAAAACTTAAAATTCGGTGTTCTTCTACTTTCAGGTTAGTGTTACCTAACTAAATCACCGAAACTAAAAACTTCCAACCGTAGAATGGACTTATATGTAATTGAAAAATGAAATTAAATCTTTGAGTTTTACGTCCCACGTTATGCCGATTAGGCTAAAGGAGACGGTGATGATGAGTAATGAATGAAATGGTGGAATGGAGAAGCTGGGAGGAAACGGGAGAAACCCGAGGAAACCCACACACACAGTGTTTGTCCACCACAAAGTTCACTTGGTAGGGGCTGGGATCGAACCCTTGACCCACAAGAACCAGAGGTGAACGCTCTACCACTGAGCCACAGCGGCCCCTAATTGAAAAATATTTCCTCGGGTTTCTCCCGTTTCCTCCCACTTTCGTTGTTCCACCATTTCACTCATATCATCACCGTATCCTTTAGCCTAACCGGCATAACCGTGAGACGTAATACTTAAACATTTCATTTCAAAGCCAAACAACTACCCATTGCATTTCTTTTAACTAAACTGTCAATATGTCTGAAGCGTAAATTTGTCACTGAACGTATATTGCCTCATTTGACGTATGGATCTGAAACATGGGCACTAGCAAAATTAGACTACAGTTGGAAGCATAAAAAAAATCTTACTAGCAAAAAATCTTATACGAGAAGAAGATAATGGACAAAGAAGATCACAGAAGCTACTGATGTTATCGTAAAAATTAAGGTACTAGACCGATCATAACGTAACAACAATTGAAGGTCTGTGGTTAAATGCAATTTTTGAATTTATACCAGGAGATGAAAAATGATCTAAGAAACATCCACATATAAGATGATGTGACGAAATCAAGAAGCACTAGCTACTTTAAGATAAATTATAAGTTATAGATAGGCCTACTTATGGACCAAACTTTGATAGACCTTCATCCAGCAGTAGATTGACTTTGTCTTTTTATTGTTGACAATAAAGATGAAATTCAAATTGAAATAATGGAAATATGTTATAACTATCTATTGTGATTAAGCCACGTGTGCTCCTGCCAGAAATCGAACCCGTCCTCATTACTAAGGCAAGAACATTGACCGATTAGCCAGAAGGGAGCTTCAATGAGAATTTCACCATAGGAAGGAAGTTGTAGTAAAATTGGAGGATGAAAACACCCTCCAAAGGCTGGTGTTCAGTGATTGAGGCTGGCCTTGACTTGGAGGATAATTTGCATCTTTTCCCTCAGCTGACGCGCCTGTTCTAAGGAAAAGGTCAGCCTCTGTACTATATACATTTTCTTTACTTAGTTCCTTAGGTGATAGATATTAATTTCGGCTGTTAACTGTCAAATTTCTCAAATTTACTTGCAACACTTTTCAACTGTTTTCATACTTTCACCGTTGACGTCACGAAATTGTTTAACAGCAAGTAAAGCGGATGTAGATGGCGGTGTGCGTCGCAGTTCTATCCACCATCGTCACTTCCTTCGTCTTCCAGCGTTCTTTCCGACCCGACGCTTTGTGCGATGTGGTGATGTTCAACATTTCCTATGAACAAGCAAAACCTTTTCTCAGATGCATTTTGAAAGGAGTTAAGAGTGGAAAATTTGGAAATGAATTGACTTCAATCGACAAAATACGAGAGAAAGAATGCTTTGATGTTTTGATGTTGCATAATTTTTGTTGTGTCTAAGAAATACTGACAGCACCGCCATCTTGTGACAACCACGTTGGTTGGTGAAACGTTTCCACTAGCATGAACAGAAAAGGGCATCAGTTTTTAAAAGATTTCTACAGCTCTTGATTGGTGAATATAGTTGAAATATTGTGTTCATTTCTGGTTGATACGTAAATATATATAGGCAGTGTTCATCTATGCATGTATGTATGAGCATGTGTGTATGTGTGAGTATGGGTGTGTGTGGTGAAAAATAATTTTATGTTTCTTGTTTTCTGCAAACCACCTTAAACATACTGTATTTCACCTTAATAATGATTTATTATGTGTGTACAACAGTACAAACGTAATAGTATTAGTATTTTAACAAAAAAGTAATTTTATTTGATGTTTATTTTCTGCTGTGAATTGACTCATGGCGCATAAGAAACGCACACATTCGTAGAAACTGATACACCATAGTACCCTAAAAATGTGTGATGTTAACAGTAAAATTATGAAAATTACATTATTTTAGATATTTGCATGCATTTTATTCTCTGTGAAAGAAGAGCCTGTCACAGAGTACAGCAAAGCTGTAGCAGTTTACTTGAAATATATTTTTGTTGTGATGCGTTTATTTGTCGCTTCATAGATTATTTTACAACGAATTGTGAGAGCTATGCGAAATACAAAAAAAAAAAAAAAAAAAAAAAGTAATATATTTTAACAATAAACCTATTTTATGCAAAGTTGATTATCTTTTACCTGAAATTTATTTATTTTATTTTATTTTGTTTTATTTTATTTATTTTATTTTATTTTACTTTTTTTTTTTTTTTGCTTTCTTCTAGTGAGGGAAGTTTCTTCAACTAAATGCTGAGAAGTGTTTCGTGTAAAGAGCATTGAGAAAAGGAATTTCGTTGGATGGTGTTGCAGTTTGACAATAAATATCAGGTAATTACGATTAATTTTATGTTGATTATTAATAAAAAAAATATATATATCAAGTGTTTACTGTTACATGTATATGGAAAAAATATGCTCTGGGATTTTTTTCTGTAACTCAACCAATATTTAAAATAGATGATTTTCCATTTTGACCTAATCACAGGAAAACAAGAGAACCGTTTAAAATCAATTTTTGGTTGTTGTTATCCAGTGTCTCGAGCCGGATTTTTAACGTTTCTTTTTTTTTAAAAAAAAAAAATACATATTCTAAGCGGGAGTGGGGAATCACAATTTATACAAGAAAATTGGGATAAGTTTAGAGATGCCCTTCCGTTTTCTACAAAAATTAGTAAAATTTACAGGAGAAATGAGGTAAGAAATGATTATTTGGAGTTCTTATGTGATGCTTAGGTGTGTAAGTTTGGCAGTAAAATGATGTTTAACACGAGAAAAGATATGTAAATTGGCTATTATTTGCAAGACGCGGACTGTTACGATGAAATGAAATGAAATGAAATCTGTAAGTTTTACGTTCCACGTTTATGCCGGCTAGGCTAAAGGAGACGGTGATGAGAAATGAATGAAATTAAATCAAATCTTTAAGTTTTACTTCCCACGGTTATGCCGGTTAGGCTAAAGGAGACGGTGATGATGAGAGATGAGTGAAATGAAGAAAGTGGGAGGAAACGGGAGTACCCCGAGAAAACCCACGAGCACGGTGTTTGTCCACCACAAAGTTCACTTGGCGGGTCTTGGATCGAACCCGGGACCCCAAGCACCAAAGGTGAACGCTCTACCATTGAGCCACCGCGCATGGGCATCTCAACTAGTTTAAAACAAATTTCCAGAGTATGACTTGCTTTCCTCAAATGACGTTGATGAATGATGAAAGATAGAATCTAATATTTAATTTATTATTATTATTATTATTATTATTATTATTATTATTATTATTATTATTACACTGCCCAACAAATAAAAACATTTTTATACTTCTGCTATTAAAATTATTATTATTATTATTATTAAATATTCTGCCTTTCGGCAGGTCCTGGGACTAATGAGGATGTTTTTTTTTTTTTAAATCAATTTTAGATTTTGGCCTGGAAATTTTTCTTCCACTTTTGTCGATCTTCAGCTTCCTCTTTTAACTCCCAATATTTTCTCCTATCTTTCAAATCATCGATCAGCTGTGTTCTTCTTCTTCGTATTCCTCGCTTCCCTTCTATCTTTCCTTCTATGGCGGTGTGAAGGAGACAATTTCTTCGCAAGATGTGTCCAATCCAATTGGCCTTTCTACGAAGAATGGTGGCTAGAAGTGTCATATTTTCTTCTATCCGTTTTAAAACATCTTCGTTTGTTGCTCTCTGTCCATTTTATATTTTCCATCTTCTTCCAACATCACATTTTGAAGGTCTCCACATATTTCCTCTCTAACTTCCGTAATGTCCAAGTCTCTGAACCATACACTCCAATGTTCCATATGTAGCATTTAACCAACTTCTTAAGTCCAATATTGAGCGTGCTAGTTAAGAGTGATCTTTTCTTGTTGAATTCTCCTTTAGCTATGGCAATTCTTGACCTGATCTCCTTGGTGCAGTGATCTCTCTCGTTAAAATACTTCCCAGATACTTGAAATTATAGACCTCTTCATGTTCTCTTTGTTCTACTCTGATCCCTAAAGGCGTGTTTCCTCGGGATATCGTTTCTTCTTTGTTTCTCGATTTTCAGCTTTCTTTTTTTAACTCCTTAAATTTTCTTCTATTTTTCAAATCATCAATCACTTTGTTTTTCTTTCTATTTCTCGTTTCCCTTACACCTTTGTTTCTATGGCACGTCTTCAAGTGGTATCCAATCCAATTGAACTTCCTATGAAGGATACTGGTAAAAGCGTCCTCTTCTCTCCTATCCATTTTAAAACATGTTCGTGTTTTTACTCTCTGTCAATTTTATCTTCTTAATTTTCCTCCAACACCACATTTCATAACATAGAAACATTTTCTTCCTCTGGAATGAATCTGCTTGTCATTGTATTATATTTTTGAAATAATTTGCTTCATTATTATTATTGTGTTGTTTTCATAAACATAAATTACACTTATAAATCGATATTCAAAAAAGAAACATAATAATCCCAATCTCGATTTTAAAACGTAATTCTTGTGCTGTAAACATAATACAAAAATAAAACAACAATAATAATTTTTACATGAACTTATTAAACCAGATATTTTAAATGTATAATCAAGTTACCGAGTTTGTTTTTCAGTAAAATCTTTAATCTATGTTTTTGTATTTTTTAGACATATTTGCATATTCATCTGGCGATTAGGTGCTGTGGGAAGTTATTGGGAAATAACTTTAAAGCTATTAGAAAACTATTGGATCCATTTTTTTATGCTGATGAAGTAAGTGTTTTCTTCAACAGTTCTTTGTTATCAATAAGTTTATTTCAATATGAGGTTGGTATTGCATCATTAAAACTGTATTGCATTGTTCTAGTAAATTTACAGCGAACACCCGACAAATATGTTGTCAAGGTGTTATTAAATTTGAGTTAAGTGAAATACGGCTTATACAAGAGTACGGTGAGTTTCTCATTTTGAACCAATGCTAGCCTTTCAAATTCTATCCTCGAAACAGGATGTAGTAGGTGCATAAATTGCGATTGCAATACAGAGATAATGTCAGAAAGAAAATATGTTCATTGGACGCTAAATCCATATAAAAATCCAATACTTAATATTTTTAACATTATTATTATTATTATTATTATTATTATTATTATTATTATTATTATTATTATTATTATTATTATTATTATTATTATAATTATAATTATTATTATTATTATTATTATTATTATTATTATTATTATTATTATTATTATTATTATTATTATTAAACATTTTGCCTTTTGGCAAATCCTCGGACTAATCACATTTTCTTTTTTTAATTTTACGTTTAGTACTGGAAATGTTTCTTCCATGTTTCTCGATCTTCAGTTTCCTCTTTTAAATTCTAATATTTTCTTCTATTTTTCAAATCATCGATCAATTGTATTCTTTCTCCTCCTCCTCGCTTTCCTTCCATCTTTCCTTCCAAGCTGTAAGAAGAAGACAATTTCTTCGCAAGATGTGTCCAAGTCAATTGGTCTTCCTACGAAGAATGCTGGCTAAAAGGGTCCTCTTCTCTCCTATCCGCTTTAAAACAATTTTTGTTTGTTACTCTTTCTTTGTCCATTTTATCTTCTCCATCTTCCTCCTACACTATATTTCGAAGCTCTATAAATGTTTCTTCTCTAACTTCTGCAATATCCAAGTTCCTGAACCATACAATCCACTACTCCACTACTCCATATATAACACTTGACTAACTTCTTAGTTTAATATTAAGCCCGCTAGTTGAGACTGACCTTTTCTTGTTGAATGCTTCTTTAGTTATGACAATTCTTGACGTGACATCTTTGGTGCGATAAGCCAGTTCTCTGGAGATTCAATTTTGTTTACACTGGATAAAGTGTTCCAGACGACTGATCTAAATTCAACTTTGGATCTAATAAATATCATATAGGTACGCGTAGGAAAGAAAGAACATTTCTAAGTTCAGACCTTTGATTAAATAAAGAACGTGTCGCATACTCATTAATTGCACTATACAGAGTGGGCCAAAAGTAGATATACAGTACCGTACTGATCAACTCATTGCTTTTTATGTTTTTTTTTTTCTTATTGTTATCAATCAGGTAGACCTAGTTTCTTTATTCTCGGAACAGCTGAAGTAAATAAATCTATAAGCTAGAATGTTATACTTAATCATTGTAGGGGTGTATATCTACTTTTAAGCCACCCTATATATAATTTATATGACTACTGAGCTACAATTGTCCGTCATATATGGTACCAAGGTCCTTAATTTGTTGTTCTTTGTTTATTGTTACTCAATTAATTTTACATTTACTGACCTAATAAACTAACTAACTAACTCTATGGTCTATGGAAAACGCAGGTTCAATGCCGCGTTCACAAAAACTCTCCACTGACTTCTATCCTTAGCTAACTGCATCCAGTTTCTACTTTGTATTCCAATCTCTGCGAGATCCATCTTAATATTGTCCTCCCATCTGCGCCTAGGTCTTTCTAATGGTCGTTTTCCGATTGGTCTTCCAGTCAAGACATAATATTGAGTTTTATTTCTGAATGTCAAGTTTTGTTCAGAGTTGGTCATTAATATTTTCCCCATCAGTTTAAAGTCCCGTTTAAATCAGTGTCACATCAGTTTAAATCTTTGAGTTTAAAGTCCCGCGATTATGCCTGTTAGGCTAAGGGACACGATGATTAAATCAAGTGAATGATGATGGAAGAATCGGCGGAATGAGAAAGTGGGAAGAAATGCCCGAAAAGTCCCACGAGCACGATGTTCTTCAACACAAACTTACTTGACTGGGGATCGAACCAGAGGTGAGTGCTCTATCATTGAGCCACTGTGCCCCAGATAACTATTATACTCATTATTAAATATTCTAGAAAGCCTTATATCACTTGCGTATAATAATATTTTTTTTAGTATTTTTCCGAGTAAAACGTTGATAAATAAAAAAGTGGCTCGAGGAAAGATCCTTGAGGTATTCACCTCTCTGTTTACTTTTGACTAAATGTCACATTTATGTTGTTACTTTAAAACTTATATTTGATAAGCTCCGAGGTATGACATTTGGCGTTCTAGTTTTAAGCGATAATGCGAGATCTCTCTGCAGTGCCAACCCAAAATTATTTTTAATTGGGGGGGACGTCTTACCCATCAATCTTACACTCCTACCCTCACACCAAGACACTTCTATATCTCTCTGGTCTTGAAGAATGGTTTTAGTTGAAGGTGCTTTCGGAACAATGACGAAATGAAGTTAGAAGTAGGGACAATTTTTCATGCGTAGGACAAAACTATTTTTTCCCTTTTTTTTAAAAAGAAAGGTTTTCAACTCTTGTGTAGTGCTGTGACAAATGCATCAACGTCCTTGGTATAAATGTGGAAAAGTCAATCATGCCCTGTTCTTTATATTTGGACCAAAATATCCAATATATTTCAGGGAAAATTTTTATTGTATGATTTATATCTGGAATACTACATATACTGCAGCCAAACTCAAACTGCCATTTAACTCTGTATAATATGCTTATTTCGTAAAAAAGAAATCGATTTATGGGCCGTTCAAAAATTTTCTGGCCCCTTGATCCAAAAATGCATCAAAAGATTCAAAATATTTCAATCAAAAATTTTCTTGTACGCATTATATCTGGAAAACTGCACATAGTGTACCTAAACCCAAGCTATCACTTAGCGTAGTGTAATATGTTCCTTTTTTTAACGTGAAAAGAAAAAAAAACTCGGTTTAGGGGCCGTTCAAAAATTTTTGGCCTCTGACCCAAAAGCTAATTATTGGCCGAGCTTGCAAAATGTTGATGCATTTTTTTGGATCATTTCTAAAACTTTTGTTCAGTATATTATTTGTCTAGCATAAACACTTCGTTCCAAAGCCGCCGAAACATATAGTGTATTTGGTCTCAAGAATATCTTAAGAATAAGCTGAGGCCAACAGGTGTATATCGTGACAGCAAAGAAAAATCTTTATTTGAAATATATATTTTTTTTTCTTGAAAATATAACAAAACAAGTTTAAACACGAAAATATAACTTTAAAAAGAAAATAACGGGTTTCAATGAAATAGCGCAATTTCCTTTAATAGGTAATAAATTGAAATATGAATACGTCTGATTAATAGTAATATTTTGTACTATATATACAATAGTTTCTTTCAATATTAATATATGAAAATATTTATATAAAAACGAAAGAGGTCCATGTGCTAAAGCAATTGTGACAAATTAATTTTAAATTGTAAACATCATTAAATGCCAGGATAGTACCCAAAACCTTAATGTCCAATTTTACAACCTATTGAGACATTATATAAATATTAATGGCCCTTATAGGACATGTTATTTATCTTAACCTACTTCGTACGTGCAAAATTTCATAACCGTAACGGCCCGGTCAACATTTAGCTCTAGTTCCTTTTCTATTCACTAAAGGGCAGCATCACTCAGAATAGTTAAGCAGACAAATAATACAATTGTCTCTCTCTTATTAAGGATATAAATAATCGTGCTCGTACGAAACTATTATTTTAAAATACGACCTTCCGTTTATTGGAGCTATTACCCTACTAGTAAATTTTATTATCCGCGTTACCCTAGTATTGGTATAATAACAGTTCTATTATGCTCATTAAAAAAAATCACGGTTTATATTTACCGCAAATGACAAGCAACTGACTCTCTAATAGGTCTTATCATTTGATTTTTTTTTTAAATATGAGGTTCCCCATTTATCACAAGCGATTAATGAAGTTCATCTAGTCTTGATCAAACTAGGCATAGTAATAGACACTGACAACCTTAGTTATGTGTATTTCCTAGGCTCTCACGATTTAGTACTGTAGGGTTTCTGCTTATAGTAAATCTTTGCTAAAATTGATAAGAGATTAATATTTCCGCAATACGGAAACTTACTCATCATCATCATCATCATAATCATGGGTATTTTGCCATTATTGACAAGTCACTTGCCGCAACTGAGAAGCTTCCATGCTCCATGGTCTTCACATCAGTTTCATGGTCCATGCTAATCTGTTCATCTTCACGTACGATTCTTCTGTTTTAAAATCATACATCAGTTGCAGCCTTTTTCGCCCCTCACTGTCTTCCCTTATATATATATATATATATATATATATATATATATATATATATATATATATATATATATATATATATATATATATATATATATATATATATATATATATATATATATATATATATATATATTCAACCTCATCGTTTCTAACATCCTGAAATTCGTTTTCTGCTCGACCCAACTAATTCTCACCATTCTTCTGGACTCCAAAATTTCAAAAGCTTCCAGTTGTTTTTCATAATTTCTGCGTATTTCCATGTTTTTGCCCTATATAGTACAATACTCCATACGAAACACTTTATGAGTCTCTTCTCAACTATTCATTCAAGGTCCCAAAAAATGATATTTTCTTCTTCCGAAAGGTTTCTTTCGCCATTTTATGCTTGCTCCTTCACTTCCACTTGCATTCTTTTGTATCATATCCTCCCCTATTCTAAAGAAATATTTAAGTTTTGAGTCTCACATTTATGCTGGCTAGGCTAAAGGAGACAGTGATGATGAGAGATGAATTAAATGGAGGAATGAAGAAGGTGGGAAGAAACGGGAGAGACCTCGAGAAAACCCAGGCGCACGGTGTTTGTCCACCACAAAGCTCGCATGGCACGAGCTGGAATCGAACCAAGAACCCCATGTACCAGAGATGAACACTCTACCGCTAAGCCACCGCGTCCCCTCTCCCCTATTCTAATACATACTTGTTGGTTCATATATAAGTTTCTTATAAGTCTTTGGGTTTACTAATATGCCATATATTCGTAATGAGAGCTTGATCTTTTCATCTTCACGTAGCTTAAAGGGCATAACCGTAGGACGTTAAACTGAAAGATATCATTTCATTTCAATTTTTTATGTGTTGTTTGACAAAGAAGTAGGAAAACAATAATGAAGCGATACAATAAATTAATTTAAAATGAATATTAATTCCAGTGACTTTTTGATGAAAAAAAAAATGTGATTTTAAGTACCGTTTTTTCTCATACAGTATTATTTGCCCTGATTTTCTTAGGATTATATGATATTCAATGTAAACTACATAGAAACCTATTCAAATATAATTAATTACCTATAAATTTACTAATTACACATCTCATTCTATTGTTAGGTTTATCAACGAGCAAAACGAACAGTTTTATGGCTTATGGATTCGGCAACAAATGAAGAACTATGCGGAGGATCACCTATCATATAAAGGGCAGGCAACAACTATAAAATCAGCTTACGGTATTTGTTTTTCGTAGGACACAGAGGAAATCATGCTATCAGAACGCAGTACGTAAGTCACAGAAGAATATTCATAGAAGACCTTTTCCGAATCAATCCGTTATTCCGTTGTTATGCAATCCGAAACAACGTTTAGAATACCGGGTTGCATAAGGTCTCAGGGGTATATTAAACTATCCAATTAGTTTTAAATGTTTCCTCTTCTTTTTATGTAAAAAAAATATGAAGTTATCACTGTTTTAACTTATTTATATCAGATCTGGTAAAAACAAACCATTATATTCTCTCAGACCTGAACCTGAGAGGTTGTAAAACTTCTGCAAAGCATAGTTTTCACTAGTTTTTGTAAATATATATTCCGTATTATATTTTAACTTTAGAGAATTACAACGTTTAAATGTGCAATGATTTAAAAACTGAAGACTAAAAATAGTACAAAGGCTGCTCAGAATAGGGATGTGAAACTAGTTGAAAAAAATCGTAATACGTACTTCTGTCCGTCATAGCTACGTATTAAAAAAGAAAGTTTTTGAGAAACAGTTTTCTTTGCATGTCCTAAATATGTTGGGTCTGTTGTTACCCAAAACTAATGTTATAAATACTCAAAAAATTTACTCGTCTGCAGCTCATATACCTAGATTCTTTCAAAAAGTAAAGATGGGAGACCATCATACACTTGCTATGACAATGGCTCAAATTAGTAAAAACGATGTGGAATTTGAAAACTGAAGGAATACATTTTAATAAAATCGGTAATAATTTTTATATAGAATCCTGAACTTTCGAGGGGATAAAGAGTATTGAAAAGCTTGTAATTTACCGTAAATCAACAGTGCTTATTAAGTCAGTACGATATGAGAACCTAAATAAAATAATGAAATGAGATTGGTGACATGGAACAAATACTGCTACAATACATGAAACCAAAAGCGACTTTTTAACTTGTTGCAAAGTTGTTATATCAAACCATTAGTTTTCCATGAAGTTCCATCTAATATATTTTTTTTTGTTAGGTTGGGTTAACATAGAAATGATTATTGTAAGTAGTCTTATTTTCAAATAAAATCAAATCAAATGCTACTATAGGATCAATTTCGGTCTCCATTACAAAAATCTGTTATACAAAAGCGAAATAAGCTAACGAAAATAATGGTAAAACATAAATTTATTTTGTGTTTTTAATATAAATGTTATAGATAGAGTTATTCTTCGGTATCACGAACCCAACGATGTTTAGATTTTGACACACGAAAAAGAATATATTTTCATTTTTTTTTTCATGACGCTCTTTCAATTTGCATCGAACATGATTGAAGTAAATATTTATCTGAATCAATGTAACCTAATATTCACTTCTCTGAAACCAAATACAATAAAACTGGACCCCAAAGCACTGATTCACCAACCGTAATTATATTATATTCACTTACTAACTCTATAATGAAGAAACAGAAATGACAGCTGTCAGAAAAACACAAATTGTTCTCCCGTATGACTTCAATCCCAAGAGAACTGCAATTATCGAAATGTCTATCGTGACGGGGACATACACCTTCGATGCTGACGTCCCCCATTAAACCTTCTATTCATTCATTCATTCATTCGAAGTGCCTAAGATCCTACGCTTTATTTTATATCATTTTAATTGACCTAGTAGACGGTGTGCCGAAGATTTCTCACTTAACAGTTTAACATCCCACAGGTTTTCTTTCAATGTTGCTTACATATTCTACTTTTTTGAGATGTTTAAATCTCAATACCAGCAGAGCTTCATATGCAACTCTAAGTGAAGAGCCTTCTTCATTTTTTTCTCTTTAATTGCTTTTTTTTGGGGGGAGCTTCAAGAAATCACAACTTTCTTCTTACAGGTCTTGGAGTTGAACCCTGCACTTCTATCAATACAGAACACACAAACTAATATATTTGCACGGAATTTGTTTCAATATAAGTTTTGGCAATATATATATATATATATATATATATATATATATATATATATATATATATATATTAAAAAATCTCCTGTTTATATCCTACAATTGTTGAGAAATTACATGCTTTGTCCTTTGATTTTTCGCTATCTGTTAACACATAGGGGCGTCTTTTCGTGTTTTTATTTTGCAAGGTGCGGAATACAGTACAATTTCTCGTTTTCAATCAGTGTACTGCTATATGTCATGCTCTGCGTATGATGGAACTGCGAGAAAATAATTCACTTTGTGTTCGTTTCTAACGGTCGTATCATCAAATACCTTTATTCTTAAACTAGAAATACAGTTCACTGAACAAAGTGACATTTATTTAAAAACAATAAACGTGTAACAGTTTCGCCAACTAAGTGGCCATATTGGTTTCAACAGACACTATAACCATTCTTTGTTTTGAACAGTTGAAGCACGATTACGCCGCACTACGCCAACAATGTCCGGCGTTGATGAACCGAAAGTGCGCCCTGTTGCAACAGAATAACACAAAATTACACACGTCTTTAACACCCCCAAAAAAGAAAAAGAAAATAATAATCAGAAAATTGATCGCATCGAACTTATGTCTCACTTAGCATATAGTCAAGATCTTGGCGCCTTCGAACTAGTACTTATCTTGGTCCATGGCTCACTTCTGCTTCATCAGCTAGCTGATGAAACCACGCTGCTTCATCAGCTAGCACGAGTTTGTGATAGCAGTGACTCACGTCTTTGCATGTAAGGACAAGATGTCTTATCGACGTGGAATCAAGGAACTGGTAGGAAGGTGACTCCTGTTTTCATTATATTTTAATACATACAAGTAGGCTATGTGCTAGAATATTGTAAGATTTATGATTCGCTCGTATATAGATAGGTGCCCTCCTTGCCTCCATCCCTTATAGTGGGTAGTTTCAGTAACACTAAGACATGGGTTCAGTTATTTTAAATGAATATTTAATATATCAAGTTTTATCTTCCTCAATTGACAGTATTTGTTAGATATTTAATCTTTTGCCTACATTTTGACACTCTGTCTAATCAAACTCGGGGGAACTGTCTAGGAGAAGCTGTCGGACAAACATTGCAATATTCATTACATATATATACTAGCTAAAATGCCCGTTCTTCGGACGACAAGATAAACTTATGAAAATTATTTGAACTTCTTCGCTACTTTAGAATACTACATATTAATGAAAGTGTAATATCAAAAATTCTTTTCAGCCCATCTTTCACAGTTCCTTACTAAATTGCATGTCAGAGATAATTTAGACAGAAACCACATCGGAAAGGAGACAAAATTTGCAAAGCAGGCATATCTACATCAACGTTGGTCTATACCTTTTGTATTTTTGTGTATGTATCAGGAATCATCTCCCAAACGTTGTCAGTGTTTTTCTTTAAATCTCTAACTTTTCTGTCTTGGATTTCTTCTTTCTCTTCCAAGAGTGGGTCAAGTTCCAATTCCTTTATTGCTTTAAATTCCTACTGTGTCATCTCTGAAATAATAAACGTTCTAGTTACCAAATCTAGATGCAACTAACAGAACCCCAACAAAAATGTAACCAAATCAATTGAGACTAGCCTAAATGGCTTTCGAGGTAATGACATATTATTATAAAAAAATGGAACACGCTCTTCTCTCCCCTTCCAAAAATGTTTTCTAATTGATAGCCAACGTCACAAGTCATATGTACTGCTCAAACTTAGTCACAAGTCATATGTCAACTCAGTAGCTTAAGTACTTTATCGTAGGCGTTGATCAGTCAGTAAGGGCGTCTTCTTTTGTATATAGAGATTGATAATAGTCACAAACTTTCACACACAAAAGGGAGGAATATGGGAACTCGATTTCTTGAAAATGTTCAAAATGAAGTTGCAGTGCTGATTAGGAAGCTGGGTTACACTCATATACCGTATAATGAATTGGTTACTTTATTATTATTAAAATAATAGTTTGCAAATACTTACTGCTCCTCATGAAAATGGAAACTGGTGTCATTTTACGATTGAACTTAACTATGCGGTCCTTCCTTATCACGGTAGCAAAATTATTAGATTGTGTTTTCTTGGAAATCTGTCTCACATTTTCATCTGCGTTCAACTCAGAAGATCCCATATTTTTACCTTTTATGAGCCTTCCTTTCTAGATCTACATGATACGAACTCAATAGCCTCTACATATACAGGGTGGCCCAAAATTAGGTATACAGTCACGTAGTGACCAGCTCACTGCATTTTATATAATTTCTTATTGTTATCCATAGTTTCTTTATTATTAATTCTTAATGTCTTTTTACTTATATCTTAAGCTCAGAACAGCCGAAGCAAATAAACCTATAAGCTAAAATATTATACTTGATTAACGCAGGGGTGAATATCTACTTTTGGGCTATCCTGTACTTAACATAAATTCATGTTGTTTCCATTTGTAGATGTAGATGTAGATTTTTCGCGAAAACTACTATAACAATTTACTAGTTCATATTCCATAAATCAATTTTACTAAAACAATTAAATCATATGGTAAAAGTGATTTGCGTGGGAGAAATCGAGAAGAGGTAGTTTATTCATAAAACACCTTTTCGGACTACTTTCTTAGAAACGACAGGCAAGTTGGCCATTCTTATTCATAGAATGTTACATAAAACACTTTCATGATAATATACACATGATTAGCTTACTCTTGGGGATAGTTATTATTTTCTTTAATTTCGTAAAACACCACAGCATGAAAAGAAGTATCCATTGTTGTTCGTGAAAAAAATGTGCATCTTTTCGTCTCTTACGCTTTTACTAACATCAACTTTATCACAAAACGTGTAGAGAGAAAATGGGTTCAGATCTAGCAGATACGCAAAAACATTAAAAAGTTGGACAACATAAACCATTCTTTTACGTCTGATTCGACACCCCGAAACTTTTTATGAGTAGGCCGACGTCTTGTTCTGAATCATAGTAAATAATACCTTATCTTAGTGCGTTTTCATTCTTGTCTCTGATAATGTCTGAGCGTTTCTTTGGAATCTTTTTAAAACGTAGGATCATATAAACCGTTTTTTCGTGTGTTTCAGCACCCCGAAACAATTTATGAGTAGGTGGACGTCTCGCTCTACTGCGTTTTCCTGTATGTTGTTTATTTTTACCTGCTCTGTCACAAACATGTTATAGTGCAACCTGGGTCGCATGTAGAAAAGGTACAACTGTTATGTAAATTAGATCCGAAAACATGTTATTTTACGTTTGATCCTACTTCTGGAATGTATCAGAAACAGTACTATGTACAGCAGATGTAGACTCACAATACATATTAACACGATATGTGCGGTGTTGGTATGTTTGATTCTAAGCCCGTTATTATTTAACAGCAAGTACGTACTCTGTTTGTACGCGAAACAGGAAATTCTATATATTTCTTCTCTTCTCTTATCATTGTTCATTTACACTTACTGTAAGTTTTGACCGGTAGAACACACTCAAGAAAAGATTCACCTCTCTGAACCGTTATATAAAGTAAGATTACGTGATCGAAGTTGCTGCATTTGCTAGTATCCATAAAAGTCTTAAAACGATGTGGAATTAGTATACAATATTTAAGGGCAAACTATTTTATCTTGTAAACTAAATTCATTTTTGTATAATAATGTTATTCCTTTCCCGTCAAAGAGCTCGTGAAACGAATGAAGGAACAAATGTTGTGTACTACCGTCATATAATATATGTTGACAAATTCTACTTACTTAGTTTTCCTTCTATGGTCGTAAAAAATTTATCAGCTTGCAAAGAAGTATAGACTTTTGTACGAGAAAAATGGTGCATCTTTTGGTCCTTTATAATTTTACTAACACCAATTTTATCATAAAAACTGTGGAGTGAAAAGGGCCCAGATGCGGTAGATATCTTCTTGTTCACCTCAACCATAGTTTGGTGGGACACATGGAAATTGTAAAACTTTTCTCTCGCTTGGAAGAGGTGTTTTATAATTCTATAAGGTTTCTTCTTCGTAACTGCATCTACATACTCTATCCTTGGTCTTCCTCTTACTAGTTTTCATTCTGCCTTTTCTTCTATCAGCACGGTGATCCAATCGGAATCCCGAATAAGATGGCCAAACATGCTGTTTCTTATTTTTCCTCTTATCTTCATGATCTGTCGTCTTTCATTAGCGTCCTTTAGCATGTCTTCACTCCTTTTCCTTTCGGTCCATAATGTGCGTAACATAGTGCGCTAATACCACATTTCAAATGCTTCCAGCTTGGATATTTAAACTTTTCTGAATGTCTAAATCCGTAAAGCGAAACACTCCATACAAGTGTCTTAATAAATAGTTTACGAACGTTCAGTGACAAATTTCTTGATGTTAGTAGTCCTCTTTTCCTATAGAATGCTTGTTTAGCCTGAGCTACTCTGGAACTTACTTCTTTTACATTTCTTCCGTCCGAGGATATTAGACTTCCTAAATAGGCGAAGGTCTTGACGTTTTCGATTTTCTCACCACCTAGCCATACGTTTGCCTCTTCCTGTCCTGCTCTTGTGCACTTTATCACTTTGGTTTTCTCCTTATTTCTCTTGATTTTGCATGTTTTTCCAGTTGGTCTTTCAAGTTTGAGAGTGCTTCATGCAAGTCCTCATCGTTCTCTGCTGTCAATGCTTTCTCGTAAGCAAACCTTATTGCGCTGAAAACCTGATCATTTACTTTTAGGCCTTTCTTGTTTTTCTCAAATAATTATTTCACAGCCTCTTCTACAGTATATAGACATTGAACAGGAGAGGTGAAAGTCCACATCCTCGCGTCACTCCTTTACTTATTTTGTCTTCCTTCTGATCTCTTCTTCCTACATTACATTAATAAGATTAAAGAGTTTCTTCTTTGCTGCTATTCCGATATTCTTAATAACTTCAGTTGGTATTTGATGTGTTCATGGGGATTTAACATGTTGCATTTTCTTCAAAGCATTGTCAAATTCGCACTGTAAAATTGATGGTCCAAATTAATTTTCGTCGACGACATCCTCCTTCTTTATCTCTTCTTCTCTCACTTTGTCTTCTTTGGAGAGTTCTTCAAAGTACCCATTCAATCTTCTTGTTATCTGCTCCTTTTCTATTTGCGTTGTTTCATTCTTGTCTATGATAATGTCTGTGCGTTTCTTTGGAACCGTATTAAAATGTAGCATCATTAATCCGTTTTCTTTTTTCGTGTTTCAGCATCCCGAAACATTTTATAAGTAGGTGGATGTCTCGCTCTATTGCGTTTTTCTGTATGTTGTTTCTTTCATGTGCTCTGTCACAAATATGTTATAGTGCAATTAGGGCCGGATGCAGAAAAGGTGCAAACTTCATATAAATTAGGCCCATAAATGCGGCGTTTTACCTTTGATGTAACTTTTGAAATATGTTAAATGAAATGTATGTGGTATATTACAATGAATGTAGAGCGGAGGTAGAGTCCCAATACAAAGTAACACGGTTTATGAAGTGTTGGTATCTTTACTTCTAAGCCCGGAATTATTTAACAGCAAGTAAAAGAATTACACTCTGTTTGTGCGAGATATTGTATGATAGTTTTCGTCTCTTACCATTGTTTATTTACACTTTCTGTAACGTATGTCCTGCAGAATGTACTCGAGAAGATATTTACGTCAGTAAACCGCTTTATAAAGTAAGGCTACGTTATCGAAGTTGCTACATTCTGGTATCCACGAAACGTCTTAAACCGATGCGTAAGTATTGTGAAATATTGGAAAGGATACCGTTTTTAGAAAACTATTGTCCTTTTCCTATTATGAACTCATACCCACCTCTTCAACAAGGTCCTGAAATGAAAGAAGGAACAAATTCAATATACTTATACGTACAAACATCATGAAATGTATGTTGCTAAATCACAGTTATTTTTTTCCCTTTTATTGATGGAACATTTTACTAATATGCAGTTAAGTATAGATATTTGTACGAAAAGAAAACGTGTATCTATTTGCCTTTTACATTTTTACACTCACGTTCTTACTAAACGTGTAGAGGGAAAGCGTATCTAGACGCGGTAGATGTTTGACAACATTAAAACTTATGACTATATAGACCATCTCCTTACGGCTCAATTGACATTCCGGAACATTTTATGAATGGGTACACATCTTGTCCTGAGTCATAGGAGGTAATACATCATATTCCTCTGTTCTCTTTGTTTTCCTTCCTTTCATCTGTTATGTCGAAAATATGTTTTAGTGTAACATGGAAAGATTGAGAAAATGTACAACCGTCATCTAAATTGTATCCAAAAATGTGTCGCATTACTTTTATCTAACTTTTGATATAAACTAAACGGAATGTAACTGGAACAGTACCGTACACAAGGGAGGTAGACCTGCAAGTTAAAGTAACACGACATATGCGGTTTTTGGCACATTCGCTTCTAAGCTGGGCAAGTGAAAGAAATTGAGGCAGTTTCTGCGTGTAACGTGATATTGCTTTTCTTTTCTCACCGTTGTTTACATACACTTACTGTTTCTTAATACGTGTAGAACATACTTAATATGACATCCACCTCTATGAACCACTATATAAAGTAAGATTATGTTATCGAACTCGCTATATTCTATTATCCACGGAAAGTCTTAAACCGATAAGGCAGTACTATGAAATAGTTAAGAGGATATCGTTTCTAGTAAACTTATCCCCGTTTTTATAATGAACATATTCCTGCCTGTTCAATAATTTCAGAACTGAAAGAAGGAACAAATGCACCAAATGTACAAGCATCGTTTAACGTATCTTGGTAAATTCTGGTTAACTCTCTTCCTTTTATGGCGGCTGCATTTTTCTAGTATGCAATGAGGTATACGAGAGATATGAGGTATACATTGAGGTATACAATTGTGTACGAGAAGAAACGTTCATATTGGAATTTACAGTTTTACTTACACAAACTGTTTTATTGAACTCGTAGGGTGAAAGCGGGTCTAGTTGGGGCAGATATTCAAACACATTAAAAAGTACGACCGTATAAGTTCTTTTTCTTTACGTCTGATACTATGAAACATTTTACGAGTAGGTTCGTGTCTCGTTCTCAGGCGTACGAAGTAATATTTCATGTTATTATGTTTTATTTACCATGTTTCCGTTCATCTCTTCTGTCACAAAAATGTTATTGTGTAACTTGTGCCGAATACAAAAAAGGGACCACTTCATAAAATAGGTCCGTAAACATGGTGAATTGCTTGTGGGCTAACTTTTGTATTATATTAAGTGGAACGTAAGGTTAATGCTGCCATGTACAGCGCAGGTAGAGTCTCATTATAAATAACGAAGATATATGCTTTATTTGTATTCTTTCTTCTATCCCATTATTATTTGACAGCAAGAAAAAACGATTACGGTCATTTTGTGAGGGAAACCGAAAATTTTATGTGCTGCTTTTCGTATCTTATTATTAGTCTCTTACAATCGCTGTGATGTATGACCTGCAGAACGCACTCAAGAAGAGATTCATCTCAGTAATTTACTATATTATGTTAGATAATGTTATTGAAGTTCCTTCATTTGTTAGTATCCATGAACGCCTTAAAATGATGTGGAAGTAATATACAAAATTTGAGAGGAAATCATTTTATTTTGGACACTAATCTCATCTTTTCATTATGAAGTTTCACGAATATATATGGTTTATTTGTATTCTTGCTTCTAACCCATTATTATTTCACAGCAAGAAAAAACGATTACGGTCACTTTGTGAGGCAAACCGGAAATTTTATGTGTTGCTTTTCGTATCTTAGACCCACTAAAAATAAAAATATTCACTTTTGGGAATTTTCCTGTAGGTTAATTCCGGAAACCCACAAACGTGCCAAATTTAATGGTTTGTAATCCTACAGGAAGTGCTCAATAATTTATATAAGCTCTTGTAGTTTTATATATAGTTAGGATAGGATATCGTAATATATACTATAAACACACACTTACAGTGTCGTGAACATCCTATAACACATATAATAGAATACACTGTAAAAACAAGTGCTGTCGATTTTTTCTGACATTTGCTGTTCTCGGTTTTCGAGAAAACCAGTTTTCTGAAACCCGAAACCGCAAAAGCGATTTTGGAAATCAAAACCGCAAATGCGGGTTTCAAAACCGAAACAACAAAAGTGGTTTCCGAAACCGAAACCGCAAAAGCGATTTTCGTTTTTTTTTTTTTTTTTCAAAAACCGATTTCGACAGCACTAGTAAAAACTCTCTGCGCTCGTAAGAATGACTAAAACATAGTCCTTAATTTTATACAACAAAATATATCATAATATAGACTATAAACACACATTGCTGTCGAAAGAATGACTAATTGCATACCAGGCAGGCCCGTATCCTGGGGGTCTAAGGGGGCGGGCCTCCTAAATTTTTGCAGCCCCCTAAAATTTTCACGGTAGGCTTGCAAAATGAACTATAATATGGTAATGAACTATAGTATGGTTGGGTCGGCCCCCCTAACTTCAGCCTGGTCCCCCCTACATTTTTGGGCTGGCTGAAGGCTTGATACCAGGTCGTTAACATCTTATAACACATATACTAGAACACAATATAAATAAATTCTGCAGTTGTGTGTGACATATAATTACATTGGCGTTAATTTTATATATCAAAATATAGGTATATAGTAATATATACTATAAATACACTTTGCAGTCGTAAGAATGACTAGTTACTTATAGTGTCGTGAACATCCTATAACACATATCCTAGAATATGCTATATAAACAATCTGCAGTCTTAAGAAAAGAATGGCTAATTATTTACACCGCCGTTAATTTTATATAATAAAATATACCGTAAAATACACTACAGAAACAATTTGCAGTCATAAGAATGACTAGCTACTTACATTGTCGTTAATTTCAAGTTGTGAGCAATTCCCCGCAAGATTTCGTCAAGAGATCTTTTGTTTGTGTCATAATCCACACACATAGGTTCCTCAATCTATGCTGCAGATCAATATAAACCTTTTCAGTTTTTTTTGACAGGGTATAGTCCCCTTTCGCACTGGGAAATGGCAGAATGAACGTTGGAATTTTCTTTCTGGAGGCTTTGTATGAGTTTCCGTACCGTTGGGTGGTTGTGTCCAACCAAATGGAAAAACTTATGATTCCACCCCTCACATAAGTTATTTGTGCGAGGATTGTTAGACAGAGTTCCCTCATGAGCATTCCAAACTTCTGGCGGAAATCTTGGTGGCACTCTCTTAATTCTTACGACGTCAGAATTCTCAGAATTGAAATATGATTAGCAGTTCGAATTTTGGAACATAATGAATAAATCAAAAATTTATGTTGAAAACTTCATTTACCAAGTAAGAAACAAAATAGTTTAAAACCCGAGAATTCAAATTATACTTTCTGCCTTTATGTCCTCCTGCCACTTTATCCTCTGCCATTTCGTCCGCCAGCCATTTTGTACCCTGCTTATTCGTCCGCCTGCCATTTCATCCTCTGCCATTTTGTCCTCCTGCCATTATGTCCCCTGCCATTTTGTCCTCCGGCCATTCTGTCCGTCCCCACACTGTACATCAGAACTGTTTTTCACTAACCCAATAAAAAGGCCTATTCTGGCTCTCCACGCACTTATTGTATCTCCCATGTTACGCTTGGTCGCACTCCGGAGCTTGCTGCAGACACGTCTTCACTCCTCTTCCATCTCCTCATTCGTGAACATAATAGCTATTTGACTACACCCCATCGGATAAATGTCACAGCACTGCCGCGTCGCGACAAATCTAATCTTACCGATAACACGTGCAAATTTCTAGTCTTCACACTTCAATCCAGCGCGCACGCCGTCTCGGCCGCAACTGTCGAATATTACTGCTTTTCGTCTATTTCGTACCATTCATCTCATCTATCACAAATATATTATTGTGCAACTTCCGTCGGATGCAGAAAAGGTACTACCGTCAGATAAATTAGGTCCATAAACATAGTGCATTACCTCTGAGCTAACTTTCGAATTATATTAAGCGGAAAGAAAGTGGAAAGCTACATATGAGAACACTGGTAGAGTCTCATTATAAATTACGAAGGTATATGCACTGTTGGTATTTTTGCATTCACCCATTATTATTTCACAGCAAGTAAAACAATTACGGTCGGTTTGTGAGAGAAACAGGAAATTCCATGTGGTGCTTCTCGTCTCTTAACCTTTTTCGCCTATACTTGCAGTGACATATGACCTTAAAAGCGCACTCAAGAATAGATTCGTCTCAGCAATTCGCTAAATAAAATAATATCATTTTGATGAAGTAGCTACATGAAGCAAATGTACACACCATATTTAATATATGGTGATAACTTCTGGTTATTTCTTTGTCTTCTATGGTCGTAACATTTTATCAACATTCAATGAAGTATAGAATCTTGTACTAGAAAACATGTGCATCTTTTCGTCCTTTACATTCTTACTTATACGAACTTTCTTACCAAATGTGTCGAATGAAAGCGGGTCTAGATGCAACCACATTAAAACGTAAGAGCATTTAAGCATTCTTTTTATGTCTGAAATCCAGAAACATGTTAAGTGTTTGCTGGTTTTGAACCACTCTTAAAATGCAAGGTTTGCAAGTATTTGCAGGTTGTTCTGAGTACTGAGAAGTAATACTCTATATTGCTGCATTCTCCTTGTCTTTTCCTTCATCTGTTGTGTCACAAACATGTTGTAGTGCAACTTGGCGTGGATGCAGAAAAGGTGCAACCCTTATATAAATTAGTTCCAAAAGCCTAGTGCATTATTTCTGAGCTAACTTTTGAATTCTATTAAGTAGAATGTAAGTGGAAAGCTACCATGTACAACACAGTTAGAGTCTTATTATAAATTATGAAGATATATGCGTTGTTGGTATTTTTGCTTCTAACCCACTACTATTTCACAGAAAGCAAAGCAATTACGGTCCGTTAGTGAAGGAAACAGGAAATTCCATATGTTTCTTCTCGTCCCTTAACATTTTTCACCTATACTTACAGTGACGTATGCCCTTCAAACTTACTCAAGAAGAGATTCGCCCCGTAATTCCTACATAAATTAATATCATGATGTTGAAGTAGCTGCATTTGCTAGTATTCATGAACGTCTTGAATCGTTGTGGAAGTAACGTACTATATTTGAGAACAAACGAATTCGTTTTCAAAACTAATCTCATCTTTTCATTATGAAGTTATCCCCTCCACACCAAAGACATCGCGAAATAAAGGAGGGAACAAATGGGGCAAATGTACACGCTTTATTTAATGCAAGGTGATAAATTCTGGTTAGCTCTTTGTCTCATATGGTCGTATAATTTTATCAACATGCAAGGAAGCATAGATTTTTGTACTAGGAAACATGTGCATCTCTTCGTCCTTTACATTCATACTTACACGAACTTTCTTACTAAACGTGTAGAGTGAATGTGGGTCTAGATGTAACCACATTAAAAAATAGGAGCATTTAAGCATTCTTTCTATGTCTGAAATCCCGAAAAAATTTCATGAGTAGTTGCAGGTTTCGTTCTGTGTACTAAGAAGTAATGCTCTATATTACTGCGTTATCCTTTTTGTTTTTTCCTTCATCTGCTCTGTCACAAATATGTTCTAGTGCAACTTGGCCTGGATGCAGAAAAGGTGCAACCGTTATATAAATTAATTCCATAAACATGGCGCATTACTTAGGATCTATCTTTAGAATCAGACTAAAGGAAATGTAGGTGGATGGCTGTCATGTACAGCGCACTTATAGTCTCACTATAATGCATGAAGATATATGCGTTGTTGTTATTTTGCTTCTAAGCCCATTCATATTTCACAGCAAGTAAAATAACTACAGTGTCATTGTGAAGGAAACAGAAAATTCTTCATACTGCGTTTCGTCACTTATCATTGTTGATTTACACTTACTGTGTCGCATGACCTGGAATTCGCACACAAGAAGAGATTCGCTTCAGTAATGCCCTACATGAAGGAAGACTATGATATTGAAGTTTCTATATTCTAGTTTAAAAGGAACGTCTTAAAACGATGTGGAAGTAGTATGGAATAGTTGAGGGGACACCGTTTTTAGTAAGGTAATCTCGTTATTTACTATAAACTTATTCCTACCCCTTCAACAAGGTCTTGAAATGAAGGAAGGAAGACATGCAATATACTATTATGTACAAACATCATTTAATGTATGGTGCTAAATTACGGTTAGTTTTCTTTTCATTCTATTGACGGAATATTTTACTAATATGCAGTTAAGTGAGGACATTTGTACGAGAAGAAAACGTGTATCTCTTCGTCCTTTAAGTTTTTTACGCGCACTTTATTACTAAACGTGCAGAGTGAAAGCGTGTATAGATGCTGCAGATATTCGACCACATTGAGCTGGATCGCTGGTCATCTTTAGGGTAAAACTTTCTCACTAGATGGCAGATCACATTGCGATACATACGATATTGCCACATGACTTACGGATAGAAAAGTGTTTAGATACGATCGCATTTTATACATGATTTACAACAAAGAGAAATGAGAGCTTTCATTTCCATTTTCTCAAAACTGCCTTCTTTAAAATACGAATTAAGTATATTATTTGTTCAAAACTGTTTTGTAACTCATGAAACGTTATGCGTATCTCTCAAACTAGATATATTTACGGTGCAGATTAAGAATGCCTATACTAATACAAAATCATTACCTAAATTTCATCTTTTGGACAAAACAGACTCTCAGTATGCTCAAAAATGGTGTTTCATAAGCGTAGTTGTAATCCTTGGTGTAAAACTTATCTCTACTTTAGAGATTTAATATATCACAGCTAAAAGTATATTGTTTTCTGGTCAAAGGGCAAGTCAATTTGCATTTAGGGGGGAATCATATCATTTCTATGGTAATAGTTTCTTACAAAACGGCAGTTAAACGTTATACATTTATTTATAATTAGATGCCTCTACGGTGCAGATTAAGGACACGTGTACAAATACAAATTTATTACCTAGATAGATAGGGAAAACAGATTCTTAGTAGGTTCAAAAATGTTATTTTATAGGTGAAGTTGCAATCCTTGGAGCAGCTTTACTTTAGGGGCTTAAATATCATGGCTAAGATTCCAGTGTTTTCTGGGCAAAATTCGACTCAAACTGCATTTAGGGGTAACGAAAACTGCTTTTATGGTAATGTTTTTTTTTCTGGAAATTACAAATTATATACGTTTATCTATAACTAGATGTCTCAAAGGTACAAATTAAGAATAAGTATACAAATAAAAAAACATTACACAAATCCGATCTTTTCATCAATACGGACTTAGTTCCTTCAAACGTGGTATTTTGTCAGTTGTATTCCCATGCAGGTACGGTATTTTATAAGTTGTGTTCCCCAGTGCATATATTTTGTAAGTTGAATGTCTTAGTGTAACTTTGCTTTAGATGGCATAATCATCAGGGGGGTCTAGGTGGGCCGGGCCCCCCTAAATTTTGGCTGCCCCCGCTAAAATTTTCACGGTAGGCTTCCAAATGAACTATAATATGGTAATGAAATATAATAGTGTTGGATCGAGCCACCTCTAACTTCAGCCGGGCCCCCTACAATTTTGGAGTGGCTACCGGGATGATAATCATTATGGCTAAAATTCCAGCGTTTTCTGGACCAAACATGGCTTCGTTAAATCAAAACTATCACCAACTTTTACTAGGTTGCTTACTTACATAGACAGATTTTGTTCCACAATCCAGGTGGAATGAGGAATCTGAGATAGGGCTTTATGCAGAGTCGTTTTGACGTATGATTAGCGTCATACAAAAAGCCTGACTACTGCAGGAAACATATGTTAGTTGAACTCTTTAGTAATCATGCGTCAGAATGACTCTGCATAAGTTCCGGCAGCGAGTAAAACTACGCGATTAGCACGGGTGTTAGGGTGCCGAAGGCGCTATTTGAAACTGTCTAGTTTAGTATTCCAAGATTATAATCCGAATCTAAAAGGAGCAGTGATGATGATTATCGAAATGGTGGACTGAAGGAAGTGGGAAAACACCGAGAAAATCCACGCAAATTATGGGTCCTACAGAAAGTCTTCCTGGCGAAAAGTGGGATCGAACTAGCAATCTCATGCGCCAGAGGTGATCTATCTACCAAGCTATTTACAGCTAATTTTATTAAAATCTACTAGTATATTTAACCTACTTCATTTCTCCAAGTGTTTTGCAGAAAGTGCCCTTTTGGTCCCAGAAGAAAGTTCCAACTTCCCTGTAGATGGTTGTGTCCGATGATGGATACTGCCATTGCATGCTCGCTTTCTTATTTCCGGAATGTAATAGTGTGCCCATATTTCATACCCAGTAACGAATCTCTTCTGAAAGTTACTACCTTTTCGTTTACGGCATGGCAAAATCTCGACACATCGCTGCTTCAGTTCGTCTTTCAACTGGCGTGATACCATCCTAGCATCCAAAATCTGAGCACAGCGTGGATAATGTTACAGATTGAACAATGACTTATGCCAATGATTGTAGCTACTTCATCCAGTCACTCTGCATTGCCCCTAATCACACTTTCAATTTACATAGAGAAAAACGGTAAACGATAACAAGAAATTATTTGTTGATATAGATTCAGCGTCCCAAGCATGGGTTCCATCTCCGCTCCTTATTCTTATGTTGAAGCCGCAAGCAGTAAACGTATCACTTACAATTCGGAATTCACGGATAATATGCGTCAGAATATTGGATCAATATGAGCTAGACATAGATCACTCACTTCTGGTGAGTCAGGTTTTTGGCTGGATCCCAGCTCGCGCCAAGTGAGCTTTTTGGTGGACAAACCACAAGTGGAGTTTCCTAGGGGTCCCTCCCTTTCTTTCATTCAACCATTTCATTCGTTGTCATCATCACCTACTTCATTTCCTTCGAAACAAATGATAGGATGTTACAGGAAAAAAATATTCATGTCTCTAAGTTATGCCATATAGGTTAAACGAGACGGTGATGATAAGAATGAATTAAATGGTAGAATGAGAAAGAAGGAGCACAAAGAAACTGAGAAAATCCACACACACACATGGTGTGTGTCCACCAAAAAGTTCACCTGGCTAAGCTGGGATTGAACCAGTGACCCCGCATATAAGATGCCAATGCTCTACCACGGAGTCACTGCAGCTCCGGAGTAGAAAAAGGATTTGCATTTCTACATGAGTGGTTCCGTTTCTCAAGTGAAGCTATAGCGTCTGAATACTTTCTTTTTATTATAGGAAAAAAACAATTCAAGCTGTACGATTTTATGAATTTTTAAATACTAAGTAGAGAAGGTCGCGGGTTATTGCTCTGCCTTCATTTCGACATTATGCTCAGGCAACGCCTTTTTACATATGAAACAATTAGGCAACCGGAGAAACCCTCGATCGCAAACGTGTTCGAATTATGAGAGTTAACATTTCAAAATTGAACAGATTTTGCAGAAAATTTGAAGTACCATTTCTTGAGATAGACGATTCAGTTTTGATATCAGGGAGCTCTCCTGGATACCCAACACAGTAATAAGTTCAAAACGTATGCATTTTGCAAGATAAGGGCAATTATTTGGAATGGTTTGAAGGGTAATGAAGTCTTACGCCACGCAAATTGCCTCACATTTGGCGAGTCTAGGAGGTTTAGGTGGACGAGTCATGTAGCTAGAATGGGAGAAAGTAGAAACGCTTTCAAGGTCTTGAATGGAAAACCAATCGGAAAACGACCATTAGGAAGACCTAGCCGCAGATGGGAGGACAATATTAAGATGGATTTCGCACAGATGGGAATACAAAGTAGAAACTGGATGCAGTTAGCTAAGGATAGAAGTCAGTGGAGAGCTTTTGTGAACGCGGCGTTGAACCTCCGGGTTCCATAGGGCATAAGTAGTAGGCCCCGACGTATATTGAGCCGAGTCAGCAAAAATTTTTGTGACGTCATAGGTCAAAGGTCAATGACCTTGGCCCGGGGTCAATGACCTAGGGGTACATAGGACCACCCCCTCTAAATTTTGGCAGGGGTACCATGGCCCACCCCCTAAATTTTGGCAGGGGTACATAGGACCACCCCCCTTAAATTTTGGAAATTGCCAAATCTAAAAATTTGGTATGGTAGCCTAGGACCATAGTATGTACCTCTATCAGTATTCGGGGTCTATGTCGTTCCCTTTCATGGGTAAAAAATTGCCAAAAATTGAAATTTCGGGGGTTTTTGACCTAATTTATCCCCTTTGATGAGGTGTTATTACCTTATATAGTTATATGGGCGTATACAGGGGTTCATTACCTTTCATAAGACATGGGTATATTTGTGCACCCCTTGAGAAATTTGGGAGGGGTACCTTGGCCCACCCCTTCATTTTTAGAAATTGCCCAATTTAAACATTTGGTATAATAGTATAGAACCCTAGTATGTATCACTATAAATTTGGGTGGTCCACCTTGTTCCCTTTCATGGGTACAAAATTACCAAATTTTAGTACAACCACGTGTTTGGTCTTTTCACCTAATTTATCGCGTTTGATGAGGTGTTATTACCCTATATGGTTATATGGGCGTATACAGGGGTCCATTACCTTTCATAAGACATGTGTATATTAATGCACCCCTTTAAAAATTTGGGAGGGGTACCTTGGCCCACTCCTTCATTTTTAGAAATTGCCCAATTTAAACATTTGGTATTATAGTACAGGACCCTAATATGTATTATGATAAATTTGGATGGTCCACCTCGTTTCCTTTTAGGGGTACCAAATTGCCAAAATATAAACGTAAGCAATACGTTATACCACGTGTTTGGTTTTTGGCTCAATTTATCCCCTTTGATGAGGTGTTATTACCTTATATGGTTATATGGTCATGTATAGGGGTCCATTACCTTTCATAAGACATGGGTATATTAATGCACCCCCGGGAGGGGTACCATGGCCCACCCCTTAAATTTTGGAAATTGACCAATTTCAACATTGGGTATTATAGTATTGGACCCTAACATGTATTATGATAAATTTGGGTGGTCCACCTCATTTCCTTTTAGGGGTACAAAATTGCCAAAATATAAACGTAAGCAATACGTTGTACCACGTGTTTGGTTTTCGACCTAATTTATCTCCTTGGATGTGGTCCTATTACCTTATATGATTATATGGTCATGTATAGGGGTCCATTCCTTTCATAAGACATAGGTACATTTGTGCACCCCTTGAAAATTTTGGCAGGGGTACATAGGACCACCCCCCTTAAATTTTGGAAATTGCCAAATCTAAAAATTTGGTATGGTAGCCTAGGACCTTAGTATGTACCTCTATCAGTATTGGGTGTCTATGTCGTTCCCTTTCATGGGTAAAAAATTGCCAAAAATTCAAATTTCGGGGTTTTTTGACCTAATTTATCCCCTTGGATGAGGTGTTATTACCTTATATAGTTATATGGGCGTATACAGGGGTCCATTACCTTTCATAAGATATGGGTATATTTGTGCACTCCTTTAAAAATTTGGGAGGGGTACCTTGGCCCACCCCTTAAATTTTGGAAATTGACCAATTTAAACATTGGGTATTATAGCACAGGACCCTAATATGTATCGTGATAAATTTGGGCGGTCCACCTCATTCCCTTCTAGGGGTACAAAATTGCCAAAACTATAAACGTAAGCAATACGTTATACCACGTGTTTGGTTTTTGGTCGATTTTATTCCCTTTGATGATGTGTTATTATCCTATATAGTTATATGGTCATGTATAGGGGTCCATTACCTTTCATAAGATATGGGTATATTCGTGCACTCCTTTAAAAATTTGGGAGGGGTACTTTGGCCCACCCCTTAAATTTTGGAAATTGCCCAATTTAAACATTTGGTATTATAGTACCGGATCCTAACATGTATTATGATAAATTTGGATGGTCCACCTCGTTTCCTTCTAGGGGTACAAAATTGTCAAAATATAAACGTAAGCAATACGTTGTACCACGTGTTTGGTCTTTTGGCCCAATTTATCCTCTTGGATGAGGTTCTATTACCTTATATGGTTATATGGTTATGTATAGGGGTCTATTCCCTATCATAAGACATAGGTACATTTGTGCACTCCTTTAAAAATTTGGGAGGGGTACTTTGACCCACCCCTTAAATTTTAGAAATTGCTCATTTTATATATTTGGTATTATAGTACTGGACCCTAACATGTATTATGATAAATTTGGGTGGTCCACCTCGTTCCCTTTTAGGGGTACAAATTGCCAAATTTTAGTACAACCACGTGTTTGGTTTTACCTAAGTTATCCCCTTGGATGAGGTTCTATTACCTTATATGGTTATATGGTTATGTATAGGGGTCTATTCCCTATCATAGGACATAGGTACATTTGTGCACTCCTTTAAAAATTTGGGAGTTGTACTTTGGCCCACCCCTTTAATTTTGGAAATTGCCCCTTTTACATGTTTGGTATTATAGTATAGAACCCTAATATATATTACTATAAATTTGGGTGGTTTACCACGTTTCCTTTGATGGGTACGAAATTGCCAAATTTTAGTAGAACCACGTGTTTGGTTTTGGCTCAATTTATCCCCTTGGATGAGGTCCTATTACCTTATATGGTTATATGATCATGTATAGGGGTCCATTCCATATCCCCTTAAATTTTGGAAATTTTCCAATTTAAGCATTCGGTATCATAGTACATGACCTCAACATGTATCATGATAAATTTGGGTGGTCCATCTTGTTCCCTTTCATGGGTAAAAATTACTAAAATATAAACATAAGCAATATGTTGTACCATGCGTTTGGTTTTTGGCCCAATTTCTTCCCTTTGATGGGGTTCTATTACCTTATATGGTTATATGGTCATGTATATGGGTTCATTTCCTATCATAAGACATGGGTACATTGACGCACCCCTTGAAAAATTTGGGAGGGGTATCTTGGCTCATCCACTCGGTTTTAGAAATTGTTTTAATATAAGCATTTGGTATCATAGTACAGGACTTCAATATGTACCACTATAAATTTGGATGGTCCACATCGTTCCCTTTCATGGGTAAAGAACTACCAAAAATCGAATTTCGGAGGTTATTGACACCTATTTAGCACGTTATATGGTTTATTACCTTTATATGTTTATGTTCCCTTTTAAATTTGGGAATTATCAAATAACAAAATTCGGTAAACGTTTTCTAGGACCCATTGGTGTTCCTCTTATGGCCAAATATTCAAAATTTAAATGTTATTGACCGGCTTTATTATTGAATAAGTACAGGATTTATTACTTTTTTCATAAGACACAGGTGTATTTGTGTACCAATCTTTAATTTTGGGAGGGGTACATTTCTTATTGTCATATCAATAATTGGTAATTGTTCTTTGGGTAAATCATTATGATCACGTGATCAGTTGTTGACCTATGATGGGATTAGGAGTCCAGGACATTGGTACATTGAAACTTTGTAGGATAATTTGAGAATGCGTCATTGGTATTGATTATTACACCCAAATATAAACGTAAGCAATACGATGTACCACGTGATTGACCTTGATGAGGTAGTGTACAGGGATACATAGCTAACCTTATTGAATCTTAGGACTCATAGTCTTAAGGGAATACATGCTACAACACTGGCAAAGTTATTGTTGATGCAATTTGATTGGTTGATCACTATCTTTAGTGCAATCTGATTGGCTGATCACTATCTTTCGTGCAATCTGATTGGTTGCTGATTTTCAAATCTTTGCTGCATTCAGTTTTATTTTAACATTTAAAAAGTTTGAAACTTTGGTTTGACATTTTTTCGTTTGATATTTTTCGTTTAAAAATTTTTGTTTCGAAATTTTTGTTTCAAAATTTTGTTTGAATTTTTTTGTTTCAGAATTTTGTTTGAAAATATTTTGTTTAAAATTTTTTGTTTGTAAATTTTTGTTTGAATTTTTTTTGTTTAAAATTTTTTCGTTTGAAATTTTTCGTTTCCAAATTTTTTGTTTGAAAAAATTTTTTATTTCCAAATTTTGTTTCAAATTTTTTGTTTGAAAATTTTTGTTTGAAAATTTTTTTGTTGCAAAATTTTGTTTAAAATTTTTTTGTTCGAAATTTTTGTTTTGAAATTTTTTGTTTTTCCAAAATTTTTTTTGTTTCGAAAGTTTTGTTTGAAATTTTTGTTTCAAAGTTTGGTTTGACATTTTTTAAAAGTTTGTGCACTCATTAGTAAAGAACCGGAACTGTTTAGAACAAAAACCTCTGGCAACATTGTGGTGCAATAGTACACGTCAGAACATGATCATGCAACGTCATCAGTTTTGCATCATCGTTCACGTTAGTATTCATGATAACGTCATCATGGCTACTTGTCTGCAGTTTCTAAACACACGTGATGTGATGAAATCATTTACCAAGATTACTGATTTACAACAGAATGTACCTTATAGAATCTTAGCTAGCGAAAAAATCCCTACAAAATTTGGATTAAGAATCGTAGTGAAGCTTGAAAATGATAAGAATATAATTTTACCAGCAAGATATTTACCCATGGAAGCATCAAAACAAGAAGTGCTGCATTTCTTAAATACTGGATCTGTATCTTTATGTTATAAAAGACTCTTGGGTCGAAGTCATCAATTTGAATTTAGTACACAGCCAGATTCGTCAGCAATTGTGATTCAAACGTCAGCACATCAGCCGTAGTTGTATGAATTTGGTTGGTCAGCAACTGTGATGAAATCATGAATTCAAATGTCAGCACATGACGTCAGCCGTAGTTCTATAAATCAACCAATACCGTGAAATCATTTGAGCAAGTGCTTTTCAGGAGGAAAGATGTGTACTTCTAACGATAAAGAGTTCATCTTCGCAAGCTATTATCCAATAAATATATTTCAAACAAAACATGTGATGATTGGTATCAGTGCTAGAACATTTGAACCTGTGATTCGATTGGGCAAAGCAAAACAATTTGGTGTACAACTGACCTGTGAAGAATGGCACGAATCGACCAAATGAACGATTATTTTCATGATGAGCTAAATGTAACCATAGTCAAATCATTAGGCTCAAATCATGAAGTGGTGATGCGTACAGTCCTCGAAGAGAAGATGGTGCTGTTACGTAAAAAGAGTACATTTCATGTCCCTCGCAATATGGTGTATCTAACGGAAACAGAATGGGACAAATTTATCAGCGTATTTCAATGTGTGAAACATGCAGTGGAAGTGTGCAACAAAACTAGTATATTCCTGAAAAAGTACTATTTTGAAAAATGTGTTATGCATATTGTACAACATGTATCTAGATATTGTGATGGTTGTCAACATCGTTCTTGGGTGCATACCTGTATTGATAAACAGTTTATTTGTGATCAAATGGACATTGAGTTTCCACCAATTGATATTGCATTAGACCTTAAAAGACTTCAATTGGAATTAAAATTATATGCTAAAGACAAACTAGTGCAAGAAGTTCAAAATACATTGTATCGACAATATCCAGAACCGCTATCTGGTATGGATGTATGTGGAGTGTAATAAAATGATCCATTTCAATGAATTGTGTTTTTTCATTTCAAGTACAACCCCATGTTCTGATGTGTACTATTGCACCACAATGTTGCCAGAGGTTTTAGTTCTAAACAGTTCCGGTTCTTTACTAATGAGTGCACAAACTTTTAAAAATGTCAAACCAAACTTTGAAACAAAAAATTCAAACAAAAAATTTCAAACCAAAAGAAATTCAAACAAAATTTTGAAGCGAAAAAAATTTCAAACAAAATTTTGAAACAAAAAATTTCAAACAAAAAATTTGGAAACGAAAAATTTTAAACAAAAAATTTTAAACAAAATTTTCGAACAAAAAAATTTTCAAACAAAAAATTTCAAACGAATAAATTTTCAAACAAAAAATTTGAAAAAAAAAATTGGAAACGAAAAATTTTCAAACAAAAAAATTTCAAGCAAAAAAATTTCAAACTAAAAAAATTTTACGTTTCACGGTTAACCGTCAAACTTTATCCGGTTTTTAACTATTCGATTAACAAATAAACGGTTTTGATCATATTTATCATTGAGTGCAAAATGTTGAACGAAACCAAGATTTTTAAATGTTAAACAAAACTTAAAACTGAATACAGCAAAGATTTGGAAATCATCAGCCAATCAGATTGCACGAAAGATAGTGATCAACCAATCAGATTGCAGGAAAGATAGTGATCAACCAATCAAATTGCATTAACAATAACTTTGCTAGTGTCAGATTACATCACCTAATCATTAAATTTCAAACTGTTGTAGCATGTATTCCCTTAAGACTATGAGTCCTAAGATTCAATAAGGTTAGCTATGTATCCCTGTACACTACCTCATCAAGGTCAATCACGTGGTACATCGTATTGCTTACGTTTATATTTGGGTGTAATAATCAATACCAATGACGCATTCTCAAATTATCCTACAAAGTTTCAATGTACCAATGTCCTGGACTCCTAATCCCATCATAGGTCAATAACTGATCACGTGATCATAATGATTTACCCAAAGAACAATTACCAATTATTGATATGACAATAAGAAATGTACCCCTCCCAAAATTAAAGATTGGTACACAAATACACCTGTGTCTTATGAAAAAAGTAATAAATCCTGTACTTATTCAATAATAAAGCCGGTCAATAACATTTAAATTTTGAATATTTGGCCATAAGAGGAACACCAATGGGTCCTAGAAAACGTTTACCGAATTTTGTTATTTGATAATTCCCAAATTTAAAAGGGAACATAAACATATAAAGGTAATAAACCATATAACGTGCTAAATAGGTGTCAATAACCTCCGAAATTCGATTTTTGGTAGTTCTTTACCCATGAAAGGGAACGATGTGGACCATCCAAATTTATAGTGGTACATATTGAAGTCCTGTACTATGATACCAAATGCTTATATTAAAACAATTTCTAAAACCGAGTGGATGAGCCAAGATACCCCTCCCAAATTTTTCAAGGGGTGCGTCAATGTACCCATGTCTTATGATAGGAAATGAACCCATATACATGACCATATAACCATATAAGGTAATAGAACCCCATCAAAGGGAAGAAATTGGGCCAAAAACCAAACGCATGGTACAACATATTGCTTATGTTTATATTTTAGTAATTTTTACCCATGAAAGGGAACAAGATGGACCACCCAAATTTATCATGATACATGTTGAGGTCATGTACTATGATACCGAATGCTTAAATTGGAAAATTTCCAAAATTTAAGGGGATATGGAATGGACCCCTATACATGATCATATAACCATATAAGGTAATAGGACCTCATCCAAGGGGATAAATTGAGCCAAAACCAAACACGTGGTTCTACTAAAATTTGGCAATTTCGTACCCATCAAAGGAAACGTGGTAAACCACCCAAATTTATAGTAATATATATTAGGGTTCTATACTATAATACCAAACATGTAAAAGGGGCAATTTCCAAAATTAAAGGGGTGGGCCAAAGTACAACTCCCAAATTTTTAAAGGAGTGCACAAATGTACCTATGTCTTATGATAGGGAATAGACCCCTATACATAACCATATAACCATATAAGGTAATAGAACCTCATTCAAGGGGATAACTTAGGTAAAACCAAACACGTGGTTGTACTAAAATTTGGCAATTTGTACCTCTAAAAGGGAACGAGGTGGACCACCCAAATTTATCATAATACATGTTAGGGTCCAGTACTATAATACCAAATATATAAAATGAGCAATTTCTAAAATTTAAGGGGTGGGTCAAAGTACCCCTCCCAAATTTTTAAAGGAGTGCACAAATGTACCTATGTCCTATGATAGGGAATAGACCCCTATACATAACCATATAACCATATAAGGTAATAGAACCTCATCCAAGGGGATAACTTAGGTAAAACCAAACACGTGGTTGTACTAAAATTTGGCAATTTGTACCCCTAAAAGGGAACGAGGTGGACCACCCAAATTTATCATAATACATGTTAGGGTCCAGTACTATAATACCAAATATATAAAATGAGCAATTTCTAAAATTTAAGGGGTGGGTCAAAGTACCCCTCCCAAATTTTTAAAGGAGTGCACAAATGTACCTATGTCTTATGATAGGGAATAGACCCCTATACATAACCATATAACCATATAAGGTAATAGAACCTCATCCAAGAGGATAAATTGGGCCAAAAGACCAAACACGTGGTACAACGTATTGCTTACGTTTATATTTTGACAATTTTGTACCCCTAGAAGGAAACGAGGTGGACCATCCAAATTTATCATAATACATGTTAGGATCCGGTACTATAATACCAAATGTTTAAATTGGGCAATTTCCAAAATTTAAGGGGTGGGCCAAAGTACCCCTCCCAAATTTTTAAACGAGTGCACGAATATACCCATATCTTATGAAAGGTAATGGACCCCTATACATGACCATATAACTATATAGGATAATAACACATCATCAAAGGGAATAAAATCGACCAAAAACCAAACACGTGGTATAACGTATTGCTTACGTTTATAGTTTTGGCAATTTTGTACCCTAGAAGGGAATGAGGTGGACCGCCCAAATTTATCACGATACATATTAGGGTCCTGTGCTATAATACCCAATGTTTAAATTGGTCAATTTCCAAAATTTAAGGGGTGGGCCAAGGTACCCCTCCCAAATTTTTAAAGGAGTGCACAAATATACCCATATCTTATGAAAGGTAATGGACCCCTGTATACGCCCATATAACTATATAAGGTAATAACACCTCATCCAAGGGGATAAATTAGGTCAAAAAACCCCGAAATTTGAATTTTTGGCAATTTTTTACCCATGAAAGGGAACGACATAGACACCCAATACTGATAGAGGTACATACTAAGGTCCTAGGCTACCATACCAAATTTTTAGATTTGGCAATTTCCAAAATTTAAGGGGGGTGGTCCTATGTACCCCTGCCAAAATTTAGGGGGTGGGCCATGGTACCCCTGCCAAAATTTAGAGGGGTGGTCCTATGTACCCCTAGGTCATTGACCCCGGGCCAAGGTCATTGACCTTTGACCTATGACGTCACAAAAATTTTTGCTGACTCGGCTCAATATACGTCGGGGCCTACTACTCCATAGAGTTAGTTAATTCGACTATATTGTTATTTAAATATCACTTTCCTGTGTGGCCACCTTCAAATTGAACAATCACATTTGCCTTGGAAACACTTTGTCAGGCGTGGAAAATTCAATGAAGAACGACGTGATATTCATAATTAAACTTGTGATGATATGCATAATTAATATTGTTGTGTTCTTCCCAGGCCCGTATACTCGGGGGTTCTAGGAGGCCGGGCTCCCCCTAAATTTTTACTGCTCCCCTAAAATTTTTACGATAAGCTTGCAAATGAACAATAATATGGTGATGAACAATATAAATGGTTTGATCGGCCCCCCTAACTTCTACCCCTCCCCTGCATTTTTGGACTGACTACTGGCCTGGTTCTTCCCCTTCTGTAGCTAGGTCCAAACAGCTCGAGCAGCGCCAGACAGGCTTGCCCTGCCGCGGTACTCCGAATTCTTTCGGCCTATGCTTATGCATCGCAGAATGCGGTGTTCTAATACATCAGCGCTAGCCATGTGCTTAGATTTCAGCAATTGGAATGTCGATTAAGGGGAAATATTGGTCAAAATCCGGAAATATTTTAAGATATTCAACGAGAAAATAGACCGAAAAATTTAAAGAAGAAAAAAATGGTTAGCGGGAATGTGCGCTCAAAGTTGTGAACCAGGACTTTTATTTTCGAGAAAACCACTGTTTGCATACATCATCTCTAGCCGACTGTTTTTTTTTTTTTTTTTTTTTTTTTTTGGTCACATTTCTCGCGAAATACCGTAAAATATTGTCTGAAGTTTGGCCACTATTTTTAAATAATCCCCATTGAAATCCGTGAAAAATTTAAAAAAAATGGCTAGCGATGAAATATTGAAACACTGTCTTCCGCAATGGATACCATCATGTCCATGGGTTTTCTCGGGGTACTCCTGTTTCCTCCCTTCTTATCATTCCATCAATTCTTCCATAATAATTCACTTGCCTTAATCATCGTCTTCCTTAGCCTAAAGGATATAATCATCGGATGTTAAACTGAATTATTTCATTTTTTCCACAATGCACAGAGGCTGGCTGGGTTGGGAGTCGCGTTGAAGTTAGTCCCGCGGCAAAGCGTTTCTGAGACAAGTGTCATTGTTTAATGTTTAGGTGGCCACACAGAAAGTGACCTTTGAATGACAATACAGTTGGTTTCAAATAAATTTTATTAGCCTATTTATCCGGTGTGCCAAATAGGATGCAATTTGAATGTTGTAAGACGCCATTACCCTTCAACCCTTCCCCAATAAGTTCCCTCATCTTGCAAAATGCGTACGTTTTGACCTCACCATTCCGTCGAGTACCCAAAAAAATACTCCAGTACCAAAAGTGAAGCGTGTATCTTAAAAAATGGTTTCTTCAAACTGTTCAATTTTGAAATTTTATCGCCCATAATTCGAACAAGCTTGCGATCGAGGATTTCCCCGGTTGTCTAATTATTTCATATGTAAAAAGAAGTCGACTGAGCATAGTATCAATATGAAGTCAGAGTAACACCCCACGACCTTCCCTAGTAAGTTGACTTAATTACTATTTTCCACTAACGGGTTCAGGCAACTATTCGTGTATGTATGAAAGCTCAAAAACATATATAGATTATTTTCAAGAAGATATAATATTTTACCTAAGCAAATTAAGTTTCAGCAAAAATAAAGAAAGAAAGAAAGAAAAAAGAAGAAAAAGGAAGAACACATATTAGGCTACATATTTAACGTTCAAAATGATCATCAAAATAAACTATCTTTGTATTATTATCTTTGTATTACGTGGAAACAAACAGTTAAATATATATCATTCCTTCCGTTTCCTCGTTATTACGGTACAGCTTCGCGCAGTGCGGTACGCACCATCAATAGACTGTTACCGTAGGGAACTCACAACTCTTTACCTCCAAATAATATAGCTTTGCACTATATTACTTGTAGGTTCAGAAAGCTCGTTCCCCCGACAATCGTCTAATAGTCCAGGAAGGCACGGTTCACCTTACCGTAACGGTCCAGATTCGGACGGAATCACCTGAGAGGAGACCTGAGGCGTGATAAAGAAAATAGGTGAGAGCATCACCCACTTTCACAGATCAATTACAAGTAATTCAACAACCACGTTTTAACCTTGCCATGCAGCCTGAAAATAGAACAAACAAAACTAAATACTTTCAGTGCCATTTATTATGAATAATTAAACGTACCTGTAACATAGTTTAGATTACAATTTACCTTGCCCCAATTTCATAGTCGGTTCGTAGAAATACTTTGAAGTTTCTTACAAGAACAAAGTCTTAGTCCGTCGAAGCATACTAACGTTCATGATACGTTCAGTATTTCCATTATAAATCTGATGGATGTTCTTGCAATAATTGTCCTTTACTTCACTTTTAACGATTTACGAAGCAGGTTTCTCCGGGGAACGTGATGACTAAAATATTTTGAAATTAAATTGAAGAAATTTGTTTAATTAATAGGCCCTCATATTAATTGGTGTTTTAGACGTCCATTCTGTTACGATACCCCTCGCCGAGTCCCTTGTTTAACTCACTGTCTCGTCCTCAACCCCCTCTTGTTATAAAGTACTTCATGGGGTAGATTTACTTTAATAAAAACTCACGGGATATTTATAAAAAAAACACTAATATCTGCATTACTATTTTTACAGATTATTTATGGAATTTTGGAAACAATTCTGGCTTTTCTAAAATATAGCGTAATTCATATCCTTTTAAAATAAATCTGTGTTGAGATATTAATATGTTCAGCAAAAACTTGCTGATTCATCCTCCACACACACACTTACACCAAATTTTAGTTTACGCATCTGCAGTTCTCTCAGTGTTTTTCTTCCTTTTCTTCTACTCTTCTTTCTTTTAGTACCACCAGGCAGCAGCACAATTAATGGAAGGCATACACCATACGAATTGTACGAATTCAAATCAACGTCACAAAATACACTAATGCAGAATTTGCGTTGAAGCGAAAAATTATATCAAACAAAAACTTTGAGCAGTTACGTTGGCGGTCGAAACGAATTTACGTGCACCATTGAATAATGGTAAACGTTCAAGAACCCTGTACTGTAGTTTCACTTAAGTAATAATCACTGTTCCAACGTCAATCTGAACATTAGTTCACTGGGAATTTTATAAGAACTTTCGCCGGGTGACTTCATCAGATGCAAATATCTCATTTTAACGTAGAAAAATGATGAACTCGTGGGGTATTTGTACGCATACATAAAAGTTTATGGGGCTTTTATATGTAAAGTTTTTTTTTTTTTACATTTGGCACTGTTACTAAATTAAACAGTTATACGTGCATGACTCACAATTGATATACAAATAATTCTCATGATATACTTTTAATATTTGACCTACAATATTGCTATATGCGCTCTCATTATTAAAAATAACACAAACATTACACGAAATTATGACATTAATTCAGCATAAAGTGTTCACATTACATACTTTACGATATTATGTAAAAACTATAAAACATGATCAAATTGACATTATGAATTACTTAGTTTATCAGACAAATAGATAAAACAAATATTAATAAAAATCATATATTTTAATGTTCCACAAGAGGAAATAAACAAACTTATTCTGCAAATATTATACTTAAAATTGCATAAATGACGAAACATTCCTAAACTTCTTACGCTATTCTAACAAAGAAGTTACGGGAAAAAAATGTTATTCACAAATACAAAAGTTGCACATCATTTAATTATAATAACTACATCAAATAAATTTATTGCCACTCTTTCGTACTGTTACGACAAAAGTGAGGCCGGATAGAAGTAAGTCTGCCACACTTTTACGCTAATTAGCGCCTATCCACTTAAATTTATAAGTCTCCCTTCCCCATTATACATTCATTGTTTCATCTCACCCCTTTGGAATGGCAACAAGACCTTCTAGTGAGGTAGGAGTGTAAAACCAACAGGAAATGAACCCAAAGGTTAAAAATAAAATGAGGTGGAGAGTTGCCATTCATAATTCAATACTCGCGTAACAGTATTGAATTATTCCACTGACACACAAAAACTTACTCTTGCTCAAATAAAATTAGAGCTTATCATTGTTTACATCAGTAATAGTACATGAATGCTAAGCGACTCACCTCATGCAATTGGTGGTTTAAGATCTTACTGTTAGTTGCAGTAATTTGTCGCAAAACATCAACAGTACAATATGATAATTCATGTAAACGAGAGTTTTTAACTCATATTTCCTTTACATATCAATACTAATGAAAAATATTGTCATACTCATTAATATTTAGAGTACAATCATGTCCGTGACTTTTTTTCTACACGTCACGTCTATTTAGCTTAGGATTCAGCAAATGATTTAAAGCTAATATAAGAGTACGATGTCGACAATCTAGCTTTTCGTTTAAGTACTGCAAATATGTGTCACATTTTAATAACTCCTTCAACAACAACTGAACATTGAACTTATTCCTTTCACTCGAGTTGAAAACAGACAAACTAACTTTCGTTACATTTAAGGAATTCACATATACTAAAGTTTCAGGTTCACAAGAATCAATTTTTTCGCTACTTTATTTTACAGAATCACATTCTTTTTCATGAATATGTTTCTTAGCTAATCCTAACCAGATGTTCCTAGTTTTCTGAGTGGGTCTCCACACTCTCATACGATCAATAGAATGTACACCACAAGATTCTCCGGTTAAATGATCTACAAGTTCAATTACTTTGTCTGAAATCTTACTTTTACAAAACAGGGGACCTTTATAGAGCATGAAAAATTTACGAATCTTCTTGGCTACTGCTGAACTCAGATGTGATTGCAACAAAAATACTAAATCATTTTCTTTTATTTTATATTTTCCTTCTTGGGATGCATTATATTTCTCGTTTCTTTTTCTAACTTTTTCATTTCTGCGATAGTCAGCCATTATGAGTTTATTTTCCCAATTTACATGTTCATTTTCATCATAGCTTTCGTTCGTTACAATACCAAAATGCTTCACCACAGAGTAATTTGCTTTTACGTTTAAATGAAGGCTAGCAGGGCTGACACCTAAACTACTACATACAGAATAATTCAACAAAATGACAATTTGAGGTATGTATCTCTCTACGACGACGATTACAAAAATAATTTTAAAATTTTGACATTTCCAAAATCACTGCAAATATCATATATTCCAAATAAACAATTCGGCGGAAGGTAATAATCTATTTAACCTACGCCTACTTTTGGTTTCTCTAACTCATGAGTAATTTTGTACGGCTTCATTTGCCAAAACATCATGTACGTAAAATCACAAATGATTAAGTGGTTTCTAATCATAGCTTTACTTTTAGAACACACCATATTTATATATGCACTTTGTTTTTCAACACTGCAGATGGCAACATTGCACAAAATATTGCTCTTACTTTCGCATTTTAACACACTCAAATGTTTGACTTTCACTTTATTAGCATTAAATTTTGCATCTTTTAACTTTTCATTCATTGTGGCAACACTGCGTCGATACTTGGATTGGTTACCAAGTTGTGAATTAAAACACTGATTCATGGTAGAAGATTGATTCATTAACTTTTGAACTATACCACAATCTTGACAATTTCTTCCTTTCTTTCCAAAACTTTTAACTTGCTTTACTAGCATTTTTCGAAATTTTAATCGATCACTAATTCGACTTTTCATTTTGAATTGGTTTTTTGATGCACCTGTATGTTTGGATTTTTTCGTTTCTTTGTACTATTTGATAACGAGCACTTTCCTCCGTAACGCATTCTTTTGTCACTGTGCGCTGAATCGTAACACCTTACCCACTTTGTTTCTTAAAATTTACTCGTATTGTTAAGTCATCTAATTGACCTGTAGTAAGAACTACGCTTTCATTTGTTGTCTCATTGCTTTTCTCTGAAGATCCACCTTTGTTAGTCTCAGAACCCGTTTCTACATTTTTCCATATTGTAACACTTAATGAGGGAGATTTCACTGATCGTTCACAATCTAAAGCTTGTCCTGTTCTGACATGAGACTGTGCTGAAACATACTCGTTAACCTCTGACTAAGCTGTAGCGGAAACAGTACTTGAACTATGAACCACTTGTGTCATATTTACATTTGAGTTTGATACTTGCTACCTTCGAAGAAGAAGGGAAAATAGTTTCTCATTCTTAATGCGCACTGCATTATTTCTATAGAAACTAGAAAGAGTTACTGTCGATTAAGTTGATGCCTTTACCATGTCGTACATTAAATAGTTCCTCAAAATAAATAATAAATATAGCACTCCTCGGTGAACTTCTCTTGGTCTAATGCAAGGTAGTAAACTTAGTCCCACACTTTTTAATATCTCATGGTGGACTTACTGGAAATACTCAATGATCCAGTATCAGCATCTCTCTTCGCAGATGACTTATTTATTTATTTATTTTTTTTACAAATGATCTGGATACTGGTCGAAAGAAATTGCAGTCATCATTGGAAATAATTGCAACCTGGTGCCGGAACAATGGTTTAGAAATTAATCCAAGTAGTTGCTCTGGCGCAGTCATGTTGTCGCTTATGTATTCGAGAAGTGCGTCCATTATCATAATTTTATTAACGGAAAAATTGTTCCAAAATATAACTTTGTAGAATGGTGGCAGTTCTATCCAAAATGGTTGAGTCGAAGGTACTTGTTTCTGATACTACAAGTAATATATTGCAAAGGTATATTATTTGGAGGTAAAGCGTTGTGAGTTATGTACGGTAACCGTCTACTGATGGTGCGTACCGGGCTGCGAGAAGCTGTACCGTAATAGAATGACGCCCGAACAGGGACACGACTGACCCTGTTCGGACGCCATTCTATTACGGTACAGCTTCGCGCAGCCCGGTACGCACCATCAGTAGACGGTTACCGTAGAGAACTCACAACTATCTAATAATTTTTAATAATATGTGCGGTGTTGGTACGTTTGATTCTAAGCCCGTTATTATTTAACAGCAAGTAAAGGAATTACAGTCTGTTTGTACGAGAAACGCGAAATTCTATATATTTCTTTTCTTCTCTTGTCATTTTTCATTTACACTTACTGTAATTTATGACCGTTAGAACAGAGTCAAGAAAAAAATCACCTTGGTGAACCGTTATATAAAGTAAGATTACGTGTTCGAAGTTGCTGCATTTTTTAGTATCCGTAAACGTCTTAAAACGATGTGGAATTAGTATACAATATTTAAGAGCAAACTATTTTATCTTGTAAACTAAACTCATTTTTGTATAATAATGTTATTCCTTCCCCGTCAAAGAGGTCGTGAAACGAATGAAGGAACAAATGTTGTGTACTACCGTCATATAATATATGTTGACAAATTCTACTTACTTACTTTTCCTTCTATGGTCGTAAAAATTTTATCAACTTGCAAAGAAGTATAGACTTTTGTACGAGAAAAATGGTGCATCTTTTGGTCCTTTATAATTTTACTAACACCAATTTTATCATAAAAACTGTGGAGTGAAAAGGGTCAAGTTGCGGTAGGTATCTTCTTGTTCACCTCAACCATAGTTTGGTGGGCAACATGGAAATTATAAATCTTTTCTCTCGATTGGGAGAGGTGTTTTATAATTCCATGAGGTCTCTTCTTCGTAACTGCATCTACATACTCTATCCTTTGTCTTCCTCTTCCTAGTTTTCATTCTGCCTTTCCTTCTATCAGTACGCTGATCCAATCGGAATCCCAAATTAGATGGCCAAGCATGCTGTTTCTTATTTTTCCTCTTATCTCCATGATCTGTCGTCTTTCATTAGCATCCTCTAGCATGTCTTCACTCCTTCTCCTTTCGGTCCATAATGTGCGCAGCATCCTGCGCCAACCAACATTTCAAATGCTTCCAGCTTGGATATTAAAACTTTTCTGAATGTCTAAATCCGTAAAGCGAAACACTCCATACATGTGTCTTAATAAATCGTTTACGAACGTTCAGCGACACATTTCTTGATGTTAGTAGTCTTCTTTACCTATAGAATGCTTGTTTAGCCTGCGCTATTCTGGAATTTACGTCTGTTACATTTCTTCCGTCCGAGGATATTAGAATTCATAAATAGTGGAACATCTTAACCTTTTCGATGTTATCTCCACCTAGCCATACGTTTTTCTCTTCCTGTCCTGCTCTTGTGCACTTTATCACTTTGGTTTTCTTCTTAATTATCTTGATTCTGTATGTTTTTTCCAGTTGGTCTTTCAAGTTTGAAAGTTCTTCCTGCAAGTCCTCATCGTTCTCCACTATCAATGCTTTGTCATTAGCAAACTTGATTGTGCTGAAAAACTAACCATTTACTTTTACGCCTTTCTCGTTTTTCTCAAAGAATTCTTTCACAGCCTCTTCTACAGTATATAAACGTTGAACAAGAGGGATGAAAGTCCACATCCTTGCCTCACTCCTTTACTTATTTTTGCTTCCTTTTGATCTCTTCCTATAACAGCTGTGTGGTTCATATAAAGTTGGTATATTATTCTTCTGTCTCTGTAATCCACTTTCAGGGTCTTCAGTTCTCTGAACATGATATTCCAATTTACATTGTCAAGAGCTTTCTTTATATCTACAAATGGTATCACAATTGGTTTGTTTATTCTGATGTGATGTTTCAAGTTCAATCGTAGACTCAGTATTGCTACCCTTTTTCCCCTTCTCCTCCTGAACCCAAACGGGTCTTCCAATAGTCATTCTTCTATTTTCGCTTTTATTCGTTGTGCGATAATTTTGCACAGTTCTTGGATGCATGGGAAAGCAAACTTAATGTTCTGTGTTCTTTGCATTTCCGTGCCCATTTTCTCTTCGGGATAGGTACCAATATGTTTTCTCGAAGTCTCTTGGCATCTTTCCCGAGATGTACATTACATTAATAAGATTAAATAGTTTATTCTTTGTTGCTATTCCGATATTCTTAATAACTTCAGTTGGTATTTGATCTATTCCTGGAGCTTTACCATTTTGGTTTTTCTTCAAAGCATTGTCAAATTCGCACTGTAAAATTTATGGTCCAAATTAATTTTCATCGACTTCTTCTTAATTATCTATTTCTTCTCCTTTCACTTTGTCTTCTTTGTAGAGTTCTTCAAAGTATCCATTCAATCTTCTTTTTATCTGCTCCTATTCTATTTGCGTTGTTTCATTCTTTTCTATGATAATGTCTGTGCGTTTTTTTGGAACCGTATTAAAACGTAGGATCATATAAATCGTTCTTTTCCGTGTGTTTCAGCACCCCGAAACATTTTATGAGTAGGTGGACGTCTCGCTCTACTGCGTTTTCCTATATGTTGTTCCTTTTTTGTGCTCTGTCACAAATATGTTATAGTGCAACTAGGGCCGGATGCAGAAAAGGTACAACCTTCATATAAATTAGGACATAAATGCGGCATTTTACGTTTGATCTAACTTTTTAAATATTTTAAATGGAATGTATGTGGTATATTACAATGTATGTAGAGCATAGGTAGAGTCCCAATTCAAAGTAACACGGTTTATGAAGTGTTGTTACCTTTGCTTCTAAGTCCGGAATTATTTAACAGCAAGTAAAAGAATTACACTATGTTGTGCGAGAAATTGCACTATAGTTTTCGTCTCTTACCATTGTATATTTACACTTTCTGTAACGTATGTCCTGCAGAATGTACTCGAGAAGATATTTACTTCAGTAAACCGCTTTATAAAGTAAGGCAACGTTATCGAAGTTGCTGCACACCGTGTGCGTGGGTTTTGTCGGGGTTCTGCCGTTTACTAACACTCACAATCCACCATTTCACTCACCTCTCATCATCACCATCTACTTTAGCCTAAAGGGCATAACCGTGGAACGTAAAACTCAAATATTTAATTTTCATTGTTTTTTTCGCTTCTGAGCTAATTTTTACATTATATTAAGTGGAATGTAAATTTTAGGGCTACAATGTAAAGGGTAGGTAGAGTCTATATTATAAATTATGAAGATATATGCGTTGTTGGTATTTTTGCATCTAACCATTACTTCACAGCAAGTGAAACAATTACGGTCGGTTCGTGAGGGTAACATCAAATTCCATGTGCTTCTTCTCGTCTCTTAACCCTTTTCACCTATACTTACTGTGACATATGATCTTAAAAACTCACTCAAGAAGAAATTCGTCTCAGTAATTAGCTACATAAAATAATATAATTATGTTGAAGTAGCTACATGAAGCAAATGTACACACATTATTTAATATATGGTGATAACTTGCGCCATAACATTTTATCAATATTCAATGAAATATAGATTCTTGTACTAGAAAACATGTGCATCTCTTCGTCCTTTACATTCTTACTTACACGAACTTTCTTACTAAATGTGTCGAATGAAAGCGGGTCTAGATGCAACCACGTTAAAAATTAGGAACATTTAAGCATTCTTTTTATGTTTGAAATCCAGAAAAATGTTATGTGTTTGCTGGCTTTGAACCACTCATAAAATGCAAGGTTTGCAAGTATTTGCAGGTTGTTCTGAGTACTAAGAAGTAATACTCTATATTGCTGCATTCTCCTTGTCTTTTCCTTCATCTGTTGTGTCACAAATATGTTGTAGTGCAACTTAGCTTGGATGCAGAAAAGGTGCAACCGTTATATAAATTATTTCCATAAACATGGACCACTACTTCTGATATATCTTTTCAATCAAACTAAGGGGAATGTATGTGGAAGGCTGTCATATACAGCGCAGTTAGAGTTTCATTATAATATATGAAGATATATGCGTTGTTGGTGTTTTGCTTCTAAGTCCATTACTATTTCACATCAAGTAAAATAACTACAATCTGTTTGTGCGGGAAACAGAAAATTCTGCTTACTGCGTTTCGTCTCTTATCGTATGCGTACTGAACTGTGTCCTATGACCTGCAGGTCTAACACAAGAAGAGTTACGCTTAACTAACGCCCTACATGAGGGAAGATTATGTTATGGAAGTTCCTATATTCTAGCTTAAAAGGAACGTCTTAAAATGATGTGGAAATAGTATGAAATAGTTGAGACGACACCGTTTTTAGTAAGGTAATCTCCTTTTTTACTATCAACTTATTCCCACATCTTCAATTAGGTCCTGAAATGAAAGAAGGAACAAATGCAATATACTCATACGTACAAACATCATTAAATGTATGTTGCTAAATTACGGTTAGATTTTTTTTCCTTCTATTGACGGAATATTTTACTAATATGCAGTTAAGTATAGATACTTGTACAAGAAGAAAACGTGTATCTATTCGTCCTTTACATTTTTGCACGCACTTTCTTACTAAACGTGTAGAGAGAAAGCGTATCTAGACGCGGTAGATGTTTGACCACATTAAAACATATGACTATATAGACCGTCTACTTATCGCTGAATTGACATTCCGGAACATTTTATGAATAGGTACATATTTTGTCCGGAGTCATAGGAAATAATACGTCATGTTCCTCTTTTCTCTTTCTTTTGCTTCCTTTCATATCTTATTTCGAAAATATGCTTTATTGTAACTGGGCCAGATTGAGAAAGTGTACAATAGTCATCAAATTATGTCCAAAAATGTGTTGCATTACGTTTTATCTATTTTCTGATATTCTAAACGGAAGGTAACTGGAACAGTACCGTACACAAGAGATGTAGATCTGCAAGTTAAAATAACACATTAAAATGCAGGACCATATAATTCCTCATTTTACGTCAGAAGCTTAGAAACATTTTTCGGATAGGTACGTTTCTTTTTCTCAGGTATAGGAAGTAATACTTCCTCTTACTACGTTTTATTTACTTTGTTTCCGTTCATCTCCTCTGTCCCAAAGATGTCATTGAGCAAATTGGGCCGAATACGGAAAATTGACAAATTCATATAATACAGGTCCCTAATCATGGCGAATTACTTCTGAGCTAACTTTTGTATTATATTAAGTGGAACGTAAGGTTAATGCTACCATGTAGAGCGCAGGTACAGTCTCATTATAAATTACAAAAATATATGCTTTATTTGTATTCTTGCTTCTAACCCATTATTATTTAACAGAAAAAAAAACAATTACGGTCATTTTATGAGGGAAACTAAAAATTTTATGTGCTGCTTCTCGTATCTTATTATTGTTCTCTGACAATCGCTGTGATGTATGACCTACAGAATTCACTCAAGAAGAGATTCATCTCAGTAATTTTCTATATTATGTCAGATAATGTTATTGAAGTACGTTCATTTGTTAGTATCCATAAACGTCTTAAAACGATGTGGAAGTAATATACAAAATTTCAGAGGAAATCATTTTATTTTGGACACTAATCTCACCTTTTCATTATGAAGTTTCACGAGCAGCGTTAAACGCGTCTAGATGCGGCGGATATTCGATCACATTAAAAAATATGACCATATAGACCGTCCCTTTACGTCTCAATTGATACACGGGAACATTTTATGAGTAGTTACATATGTTGTTCTGAGTCATGGGAAGTAATATTTCATATATATATATATATATATATATATATATATATATATATATTTATTTATTTATTGTAACAACGCAACAGGCATCCTGCCCATTTACAGTGTTTGTTTACATATATTTTAAAATATCGTTATTTTTTTAGAAAGAAAACACAGACATTTGTATTGTTTATTAATTAACTGAGCTCATCATACTACGATTTATATTAATAAAGATTTTTTCAGACATATTGAATATGTCTATCATTTCACACTTTTCTTCAATATTATTGTAGTGAGAGCTCATTCTCCACAAAGGCGATTTATACAGGATGTCAGTGCGTGTTTTCTTAAAGTACATGTTACTACTATTGCTCAACCTCGTTCTAGACGTCGAAACGTGCAGAAATATATCAGAACTTAGTTCGAAGCTATCAATTTTATTATTTATTATTTTATGTAGAAAAACTAAATTATTAACATACCTACGTTGCTCTAATGTCGGTATATTGAAATTGTTTGTTAGTTCTGGGTATGATATGTATGCTGGGTACATTCCAGTTTTTTTATACATTAGTAATCTCAAAAACTCACACTGCACTCTTTTAATCATTTGGATATATTTTCCATTATGAGGAGTAAAAATAACAGAAGCGTATTCCAGTTGGGATCTGATACACAAATAATATAGTTTCAAAATTGTCATGTGGCTACGGAAGTCTCTACTTACACGACAAACAAATCCAAGACTCTTATAAGCATTGTTTGCAATAGTTTCAATGTGATTTGGGAAAGTCAGTTTTGGGTCGAAGGTAACACCAAAGTATTTAACAGTTTCCGGCCTAGAAAGTTTTATACCGTCAATAGTATAATCATAATTTATGTATTTTCCTTTTCTAGTAAATTTAATAGCTTTACATTTAGTTATGTTTAGACTAACTTTGTTGACGTGGCACCAGTGTTTTACATTTTCCAAGTCTTCCTGGAGGTTTTTACAGTCTTCAAGTGATTTAATTTGAGTATATAATTTTAAGTAATCTGCAAACAGTTAAGTATGCGATTTCTTGATGTGCTTAGTTATGTCATTCATAGTGATGAGGAATAATAAAGGTTCAAGGTTTGATCCTTGCGGTACTCCCAACGTAGCATTAAAATCTTTGGAGATATGACCTTTGTAAGCTACAGATTGTTTACGATCACATAGGTATGATGTGAAAAGTACTTATGCTTGCTTAGAAAGATTCATAAGAACTAGTTTTAAAAGTAAAATGTATTGGTTCACTAAATCGAACGCCTTCTGAAAGTCTGTATATATTACATCCACCTGCACCCCCACTTGTGTAGTTCTGAAGCTATAAAGTTTGTTATAATTGTCAAATTAGTTGAAGTGGATCTATTCTTGAGAAATCCGTGTTGGTATATAGAGATACTGGATCTAACATGATTCAGTAAGCGATTGTGTATTATATATTCATAATTTTTTGCAAATGGGGATAGAATTGCAATTGGTCTAAAGCTTTCTATATTTTTAGCATTGTTAGTTTTTGGAATAGGACATATCAAGCTTTCTTTCCATCGGTCCTGAGAAACATTATATTTTACGGACATGTTTAATAGTATATGTATAGGATGTTTTATGATATCAATAGTTCCCTTTATTATGTAAGGTGAGATACCATCAGGGCCACACGCTGTTCTAGATTTCAACCTTTTAATGGCATTTTCTATTTCTGATATTGTTATGTCAGTGATTTGGAAAATATCGAGTGATATACTTCTAGGTTCGTAGGACATTAGAGCATCAGTGTTATAACTCAGAGGTTCATGATTGTAAACAGACTTAAATAGTGTGCAAAAGCCTCCGCAATATCCCTGTTACACTGTATATTTAAACCATTTTCCATAAGGGGGCCAATAGTGAAATGCCTTGTCTTATTTTTGATAAAATTCCAAAAGTTTGTTGGATCATCTGCTATGCAATTCTCGGAGTTAGCTACGAATTCTTTATATGCTTTCGCAATCCCCCGTCCTTAAATTATAGAATTTATCACGGTAATATGTATTATTGTCTATTGTGCCCTTCCTCTCTTTTGGTAGTATGATTTTTGTTTGATTTTTCGAATTATTTCTGAGTTAAACCAGACAGGAAAATTTTATTACTGGGATTCTTTTTAGTTGGAATGCATTGTTTAAATACGTCGTCAATTAATGGATAAAAAATACACCTTTATTTACGTCATTTAAATATGAAAGGCAATTCTAATTAACTTTTGAAAGTTATGAATACAATTTATGATAATCGGCTTTTCTGAAATTAAAACCAGATGATCTATTGTTTACTTTTTGTCTCGGAAAACGTTTAACTGAAAGCGCTATAATTAAGGGGGGATGGTGATTGTCTATAGGCACCAATGGTGAATTTTCACGGTTTACTTCAATTTCGCATGCATTCGAGAGTACTAGGTCCAGTGTACGGTTATTGGTATTTTGTATATTATTATGCATATTTAAATTATAGAGTGACATGAAATTGAGGAGGCTTTTACATTTAGTTGAGGAATGAGTGAAGTCAAACGTAGGATTGCTAATTTCCGGTAGGTTGAAGTCCCCAATACCGAGAATAGAGCTACCCACTAGACAATTACTTTCAATGAATCGAAAGAAGTTTTCGTAAGTGCTTATTTTCAATTCTGGCCCTATATACAAAGCACAAATATACATACCTAATGATTTGTTTATAAGTTTGATTAGAACACATTCAAATCCTGCATCATATGAATTAACAAACTGAACATTGAAATCTGAATGTATTGCTATTATTACACCCCCTCCCTTTGATGTCCCAAATAGTTTCAAGTTCCTGCCTTGACGAAATACCATGTATCTGTCATAAAAATAATCAGAATTATAGTATCCCTCACACAACCAACTTTCAACAGCTATAATAATATCATTCAACAGCTGGATCCAATTAGCTAAGGATAGAAGTTAGTGGAGAGCTTTTGTGAACGCGGCAATGAACCTCCGGGTTCCATAGGCCATAGAGTTAGTTAGTTAGTTAGTTAGTTATAATAATATCATAGTTAGAAGATAAAACATTAGTATAAAATATTTCACTTTTGCATCGTAAGCTACGACAATTCTGGAAATATATTTGCAAGTTAGTTCTACCTATTTGTGTTAACGTGTCACTGACCTGCTTTTTTAAACATTCTGTTACATGCATATTTTTATATATTATCTTACTTACTGATGGAGAGTCCTTGATACACATTTTTTACTTGACTGGGTTTGTCACAATAAGTTTGTTCTTGGACGAAGAGGGGGAAGATGAACTCTTCTTCCTGCTCCCCATGGCGCCTTCAGAACTCAGCTGCTGGATTTCTTTAGCTCTGGGCTGTTCAGATGGCACACTATCACTTTGGAATGCAGTCATTGTTGTTTGTATCTGGCCTCTTTCTTTCAATTCCCAAAGGGTGAATCTTTTCCCACCTATGAATAAAAACCGAAATTGCATATACGCGAAGCTTCCTTTCCTTCTAGCCTCATCTAGATAAAATTGAAGTTGCTTCCGTTCGTCACGCACCTTATTTGAATAATCTTGGTCAACTTATATTTTAGTCCCTGGAAGTTTGCTCCTATTTTTAAAACAAGTTCTTTCCTTTTATCGCTAGTAAACTTGCACATAATAGGTCTGTTTCTTCCTGGCGCTTTCCTTCCCATTCTGTGCGTTCGCTGTAGGTCTTCGTATCGTAGTTCAATATGGAGTCTATCCTGTATCAGTGTTCTCACTTTGGTTTCGGTTTCTCCCCAAGTTTCCCTTGCACTTTCTTCTATACCATATAGCATCAAATTTTGTCTTCTTGAATGGTTTAAAGATAGTCTATTTTGTCTTCTAAATATTTCGCATATTCTCGTAAATCATTCACTTCACTAGACATGTTTTTCAACTATAATTCAACGTTGATGAACCTACGTTGTTAGTTCACATACACTCGTTTTTAATTGTTTCATTTCTACGACAAATTGCTCGTTGGAACTGCGAACATTGTTAAGGATTTCCTTGATATCTGTCAATTCAGATTTGTGAGGGGGCCCTGAATTGCTTTCCACACAACAAATTATAAGCATCGTAACTAGAACAAAACTGTATACAAAATATGCATTTTGGCGTTTGGTACCCCTTTCACACTGTATATCAGAACTGTTTTTCACTAACCCAATAAAGAGGCCTATTCTGGCCCTCCACGCACTTATTCTATCTCCCATGTTACGCTCGGTTGCACTCCCGAGCTTGCTGCAGACACGCCTTCACTCCTCTTCCATCTCCTCATTCGTGAACATAATAGCTATTTGATTACACTCCATCCGATAAATGTCACAGCACTACCGCCCCGCGACAAATCTAATCTTACCGATAACACGTGCAAAATTCTAGTCTAAACACTTCAATCCAGCGCGCACGCCGTCTCGGCCGCAACTGTCGAATATTACTGCTTTTCGTCTATTTTGTACCATTCATCTCATCTAACACAAATATGTTATTGTGCAACTTCGGTCGGATGGAGAAAGGGTACAACCATCATATAAATTAGTTCCATTAACATAGCACATTACTTCTGAGCTTATTTTTGAATTAGAGTAAGTGGATTGTAAGTGGAAGGCTACCATGTGCAGCGCCGGTAGAATCTCCTTATAAATTTTGATTGTGCAACTTCGGTCGGATGGAGAAAGGGTACAACCATCATATAAATTAGTTCCATTAACATAGCACATTACTTTTGAGCTAATTTTTGAATTAGAGTAAGTGGATTGTAAGTGGAAGTCTACCATGTGCAGCGCCGGTAGAATCTCCTTATAAATTTTGATTGTGCAACTTCGGTCGGATGGAGAAAGGGTACAACCATCATATAAATTAGTTCCATTAACATAGCACATTACTTCTGAGCTAATTTTTGAATTAGAGTAAGTGGATTGTAAGTGGAAGGCTACCATGTGCAGCGCCGGTAGAATCTCCTTATAAATTTTGATGATATATACGTTGTTGGTATTTTTGCTTCTAACCATTATTTCACAGCAAGTAAAACAATTACGGTCGGTTTCTGACAGAAACAGGAAATTCCATGTGCTGCTTCTCGTCTCTCAACATTTTCAACTATAATTACTGTGACGTGGTCCGCCAAGTGAACTTTGGGGTGGACAAACACCTTGTGCGTGGGTTTTGTCGGGATTCTTCCGTTTTCTAACACCTTCATCATTCCACCATTTCATTCCCTCACATCATCACCGTCTCTTTTAGCCTAAAAGGCATAATCGTGGCACGTAAAACTCAAATATTTAATTTTCATTTTCTTCCACTTCTGAGTTCACTTTTCAATTATATTAAGTGGAATGTAAATTTTAAAGCTACCATGCACAGGGCAGGTAGGGTCTCATTATAAAGTATGAAGATATATGCGTTGTTGGTATTTTTGCATCTAACGATTATTTTACAGCAAGTAAAACAATTACGGTGGGTTCGTGAGGGTAACATCAAATTCCATGTGCTTCTTCTCGTCTCTTAACCTTTTTCACCTATACTTAGTGTGATATATGACCTTAAAAACTCACTCAAGAAGAAATTCGTCTCAGTAATTCGCTACATAAAATAATATCTTTTTTGAAGTAGCTACATGAAGCAAATGTACACACATTATTTAATGTAGGGTGATAAATTCTGGTTAGTTCTTTGTCTTCCATGGTCGTAACATTTTATCAACATTCAATGAAATATAAATTCTTGTACTAGAAAACATGTGCATCTCTTCGCCCTTTACATTCTTACTTACACGAACTTTCATACTAAACGTGTAGAGTGAAAGAGGGTCCAGATGAAGCCTCATTAAAAAGTAGAAGCATTTAAGCATTCTCTTCATGTTTGAAATTCCGAAACATTTTATGTGTATGCTGGTTTTGAACCACTCATAGAATGCAGGGTTTGTTAATATTTGCAGGTTGTTCTGAGTACTAAGAGGTAGTACTTTATATTGCTGCATTCTCCTTGTCTTTTCCTTCATCTGTAGTGTCACAAACATGTTGTAGTGCATATTAGCTTGGATGCACAAAAGATGCAAGCGTTATATAAATTATTTCCATAAACATGGATCACTACTTCTGATCTATCTTTTGAATTAAACTAAGGGGAATGTAGGTGGAAGGCTGTCATGTAAAGCGCAGTTAGAGATTCATTATAATATATGAAGATATATGCGTTGTTGGTATTTCGCTTCTCAGCTCATTATTATTTCACATCAAGTAAAATAACTACAGTCGGTTTGTGCGGGGAAAAAAATTCTGCTTACTGCGTTTCGTCTTTTATCGTATGTGTACCAAACTGTATCGTATGACCTGCAGGTCTAACACAAAAAGAGTTCCGCTTCACTAACGCCCTACATGAAGGAAGATTATGTTATGGAAGTTCCTTTATTCTAGCTTAAAAGGAACGTCTTAAAATGATGTGGAAGTAGTATGAAATAGTTGAGACGACACCGTTCTTAATAAGGTAATCTCGTTTTCTACTATCAACTTATTCCCACCTCTTCAACAAGGTCCTGAAATGAAAGAATGAACAAATGCAATATACTCATACGTACAAACATCATTAAATGTATGTTGGTAAATTACGGTTAGATTTTATCCTTCTATTGACGGAACATTTTACTAATATGCAGTTAAGTGTGGATATTTATACAAGAAGAAAACGTGTATCTATTCGTCCTTTACATTTTTGCACGCACTTTCTTACTAAACGTGTAGAGAGAAAGCGTATCTAGACGCGGTAGATGTTTGACCACATTAAAACATATGACTATATAGACCGTCTACTTATCGCTGAATTGACATTCCGGAACATTTTATGAATAGGTACATATTTTGTCCTGAGTCATAGGAAATAATACGTCATGTGTCTCTTTTCTCTTTCTTTTGCTTCCTTTCATATCTTATTTCGAAAATATGCTTTATTGTAACTGGGCCAGATTGAGAAAGTGTACAACAGTCATCAGATTATGTCCAAAAATATGTCGCATTACGTTTTATCTATATTCTGATATTCCAAAAGGAATGCAACTGGAACAGTACCGTAAACAAGGGATGTAGATCTGCAAGTTAAAGCAACACATTAAAAAGTATAACCATATAATTCCTCTCTTTACATCAGAAGCTTAGAAACATTTTTCGAATAGGTACGTTTCTTTTTCTCAGGTATAGGGCGTTATACTTCATCTTACTACGTTTTAATTACTTTGTTTCCGTTCATCTCCCCTATCACAAATATTTTATCGTGCAACTTGGGCCGGATACAAGAAATTGACAACGTCATATAATAAAGGTCCGTAAACATGGCGAATTACTTCTGAGCTAACTTTTGTATTATATTAAGTGGAACGTAAGGTTAATGCTACCATGTACAGCGCAGGTAGAGTCTCATAAATTACGGATATATATGCTTTATTTGAATTTTTGATTCTAACCCATTATTATTTGACAGCAAGAAAAAACGATTACGGTCATTTTATGAGGGAAACCGGAAATTTTATGTGCTGCTTTTCGTATCTTATTATTGTTCTCTTACAATCGCTGTGATGTATGACCTGCAGAAAGCACTCAAGAAGAGATTCATCTCAGTAATTTGCTCTATTATGTCAGATAATGTTATTGAAGTTCCTTCATTTATTAGTATCCATGAACCTCCTAAAACGATGTGGAAGTAATATACAAAATTTGGGAGCAAATCATTTTATTTCGGACACTAATCTCACAATTTCATTATGAAGTTTCACAAGCAGCGTCAAACGCGTCTAGATGCGGCGGATATTCGATCTCTTTAAAAATTATGACCATATAGACCGTCTTTCTACGTCTCAATTGATACACGGAAACATTTTATGAGTAGTTACATATCTTGTTCTGAGTCGTGGGAAGTAATATTTCATATTACTGCGTTTCGTCTATTTCGTACCACTCATCTCATCGATCACAAATATGTTATTGTGCAACTTCGGCCGGATGCAAACAAGGTATAACCATCTTATAAATTAGTTTCATTAACATGACGCATTACTTCTGAGCTACTTTTTGAATTATAGTAAGTGGAATGTAAGTGGAAGTCTATCATGTGCAGCGCCGGTAGAATCTCATTATAAATTTTGAAGATATATACGTTGTTGGTATTTTTGCTTCTATCCATTATTTCACAGCAAGTAAAACAATTACGGTCGGTTTGTGAGAGAAACAGGAAATTCCATGTGCTGCTTTTCGTCTCTTAACATTTCCAACTATACTTACTGTGACGTGGTCCGCCAAGTGAACTTTATGGTGGACAAACACCGTGTGCGTGGGTTTTGTCGGGATTCTTACGTTTTCTAACAGCTTCATCATTCCACCATTTCACTCACCTCTCATCATCACCGTCTCCTTTAGCCTAAAGGACATAACCGTGGCACCTAAAACTCAAATATTTAATTTTTATTTTTTTTTCACTTCTGAGTTAATTTTTACATTATATTAAGTGGAATGTAAATTTTAAGGCTACCATGTACAAGGTAGGTTGGGACTCATTATAAATTATGAAGATATATGCGTTGTTGGTATTTTTGCATCCAACCATTATTTCACAGCAAGTAAAACAATTACGCTCGGTTCGTGAGGGTAACATCAAATTCCATGTGATTCTTCTCGTCTCTTGACCTTTTTCACCTATACTTACTGTGACGTATGATCTTAAAAACTCACTCAAGAACAAATTCGTCTCAGTAATTCGCTACATAAAATAATATCATTTTGTTGAAGTAGCTACGTGAAGCAAAAGTACACACATTATTTAATGTATGCTGATAACTTCTGGTTAGCTGTTTGTCTTCTATGGTCGTAACATTTTATCAACATTCAATGAAATATAAATTCTTGTACTGGAAAACATGTGCATCTCTTCGTCCTTTACATTCTTACTTACACGAACTTTCTTACTAAATGAGTCGAATGAAAGCGGGTCTAGATGCAACCACATTAAAAAGTAGGAACATTTAAGCATTCTTTTTATGTTTGAAATCCAGAAACATGTTATTTGTTTGCTGGTTTTGAACCACTCATAAAATGCAGGGTTTGCAAGAATTTGCAGGTTGTTCTGAGTACTAAGAAGTAATATTCTATATTGCTGCATTCTCCTTGTCTTTTCCTTCATCTGTAGTGTCACAAACATGTTGTAGTGCAACTTAGCCTGGATGCAGAAAAGGTGCAACCGTTTTATGAATTATTTCCATAAACATGGCCCACTACGTCTGATCTATCTTTTCAATCAATCTAAGGGGAATGTAGGTGGAAGGCTTTCATGTACAGCGCAGTTAGAGTTTCATTATAATATATCGAGATATATGCGTTGTTGGTATTTTGCTTCTCAGCTCATTATTATTTCACATCAAGTAAAATAACTACAGTCGGTTTGTGCGGGAAACAGAAAATTCTGCTTACTGTGTTTCGTCTTTAATCGTATGTGTACCAAACTGTATCGTGTGACCTGCAGGTCTAACACAAGAAGCGTTACGTTTCACTAACGGCCTAAATGAAGGAAGATTATGTTATGGAAGTTCCTATATTCTAGCATAAAAGGAACGTCTTAAAATGATATGGAAATAGTATGAAATATTTGAGACGACACCGTTTTTAGTAAGGTAATCTCGTTTTCTACTATCAACTTATTCCCACTTCTTCAACAAGGTCCTGAAATGAAAGAAGGAACAAATGCAATATACTCATACGTACAAACATCATTAAATGTATGTTGCTAAATTACGGTTAGATTGTTTTCCTTCTATTTACGGAACATTTTACTAATATGCAGTTAAGTATAGATATTTGTACAGGAATAAAACGTGTATCTATTCGTCCTTTACATTTTTGCACGCACTTTCTTACTAAACGTGTAGAGAGAAAACGTACCTAGACGCGGTAGATATTTGACGACATTAAAACGTATGACTATATAGACCGTCTACTTAAGTTGAAGTTACACATTAAAAAGTAGGACCATCTAATTCCTCTTTTTACATCTGAAACTTCGAAACATTTTTCCAAGAGGTACGTTTATTTTTCTCAGGTATGAGAAGTAATACTTCATCTTACTACGTTTTATTTTCTTTGTTTCCGTTCATCTCCTCTGTCACAAAGATGTTATTGTGCAACTTGGGCCGTATACAGAAAATTGACAACTTCATATAATATAGGTCCCTAACATAGCGAATTACTTCTGAGCTAACTTTGTATTATATTAAGTGGAACTTAAGGTTAATGCTACCATGTACAGCGCAGGTAGAGTCTCATTTTAAATTACGAAGATATATGCCCTATTTGTATTCTTTCTTCTAACCCATTATTATTTGACAGCAATAAAAAACGATTACGGTCATTTTGTGAGGGAAACCGGAAATTTTATGTGCTGCTTTTCGTATCTTATTATTGTTCTCTTACAATCGCTGTGATGTATGACCTGCAGAACGCACTCAAGAAGAGATTCATCTCAGTAATTTGCTCTATTATGTCAAATAATGTTATCGAAGTTCCTTCATTTATTAGTATCCATGAACCTCCTAAAACGATGTGGAAGTAATATACAAAATTTGGGAGCAAATCATTTTATTTCGGACACTAATCTCACAATTTCATTATGAAGTTTCACAAGCAGCGTCAAACGCGTCTAGATGCGGCGGATATTCGATCTCTTTAAAAATTATGACCATATAGACCGTCTTTCTACGTCTCAATTGATACACGGAAACATTTTATGAGTAGTTACATATCTTGTTCTGAGTCGTGGGAAGTAATATTTCATATTACTGCGTTTCGTCTATTTCGTACCACTCATCTCATCGATCACAAATATGTTATTGTGCAACTTCGGCCGGATGCAGAAAAGATACAACCATCATATAAATTAGTTCCATTAACATGCCGCATTACTTCTGAGCTACTTTTTGAATTATAGTAAGTGGAATGTAAGTGGAAGTCTACCATGTGCAGCGCCGGTAGAATCTCATTATAAATTTTGAAGATATATACGTTGTTGGTATTTTTGCTTCTATCCATTATTTCACAGCAAGTAAAACAATTACGGTCGGTTTGTGAGAGAAACAGGAAATTAAATGTGCTGCTTTTCGTCTCTTAACATTTCCAACTATACTTAGTGCGACGTGGTCCGCCAAGTGAACTTTCTGCTGGACAAACACCGTGTTCCTGGATTTTGTCGGGGATCTCCCGTTTTCTAACACTTTCATCATTCCACCATTTCACTCACCTCTCATAATCACCGTCTCCCTTAGCATGAAGGACATAACCGTGGAACGTAAAATTCAAATATTTAATCTTCATTTTTTTTTCAATTCTGAGCTAATTTCTCCATTATATTAAGTGGAACATAAATAATAAGGCTACCGTGTACAGCGCAGGTAGGACTCATTATAAATTATGAAGATATATGCGTAGTTGGTATTTTTGCTTCTAACCATTTTTTCACAGCAAGTAAAACAATTACGGTCGTTTCGTGAGGGTAACATCAAATTCCATGTGCTTCTTCTCGTCTCTTAGTATTTTTCACCTATACTTACTGTGACATATAATCTTAAAAACTCACTCAAGAAGAAATTCGTCTCAGTAATTCGCTACATAAAATAATATAATTTTTCTTGAAGTAGCTACGTGAAGCAAAAGTACACACATTATTTAATGTATGGTGATAACTTCTGGTTAGCTGTTTGTCTTCTATGGTCGTAACATTTTATCAACATTCAATGAAATATAAATTCTTGTACTAGAAAACATGTGCATCTCTTCGTCCTTTACATTCTTACTTACACAAACTTTCTTACTAAATGTGTCGAATGAAAGCGGGTCTAGATGCAACCACATTAAAAAGTAGTAGCATTTAAGCATTCTTTTTACGTTTGAGATCCAGAAACATGTTATTTGTTTGCTGGTTTTGAACCACTCATAAAATGCAGGGTTTGCAAGAATTTGCAGGTTGTTCTGAGTACTAAGAAGTAATATTCTATATTGCTGCATTCTCCTTGTCTTTTCCTTCATCTGTAGTGTCACAAACATGTTGTAGTGCAACTTAGCCTGGATGCAGAAAAGGTGCAACCGTTTTATGAATTATTTCCATAAACATGGCCCACTACGTCTGATCTATCTTTTCAATCAATCTAAGGGGAATGTAGGTGGAAGGCTTTCATGTACAGCGCAGTTAGAGTTTCATTATAATATATCGAGATATATGCGTTGTTGGTATTTTGCTTCTCAGCTCATTATTATTTCACATCAAGTAAAATAACTACAGTCGGTTTGTGCGGGAAACAGAAAATTCTGCTTACTGTGTTTCGTCTTTAATCGTATGTGTACCAAACTGTATCGTATGACCTGCAGGTCTAACACAAAAAGAGTTCCGCTTCACTAACGGCCTAAATGAAGGAAGATTATGTTATGGAAGTTCCTATATTCTAGCATAAAAGGAACGTCTTAAAATGATATGGAAATAGTATGAAATATTTGAGACGACACCGTTTTTAGTAAGGTAATCTCGTTTTCTACTATCAACTTATTCCCACCTCTTCAACAAGGTCCTGAAATGAAAGAAGGAACAAATGCAATATACTCATACGTACAAACATCATTAAATGTATGTTGCTAAATTACGGTTAGATTGTTTTCCTTCTATTTACGGAACATTTTACTAATATGCAGTTAAGTATAGATATTTGTACAGGAATAAAACGTGTATCTATTCGTCCTTTACATTTTTGCACGCACTTTCTTACTAAACGTGTAGAGAGAAAACGTACCTAGACGCGGTAGATATTTGACGACATTAAAACGTATGACTATATAGACCGTCTACTTAAGTTGAAGTTACACATTAAAAAGTAGGACCATCTAATTCCTCTTTTTACATCTGAAACTTCGAAACATTTTTCCAAGAGGTACGTTTATTTTTCTCAGGTATGAGAAGTAATACTTCATCTTACTACGTTTTATTTTCTTTGTTTCCGTTCATCTCCTCTGTCACAAAGATGTTATTGTGCAACTTGGGCCGTATACAGAAAATTGACAACTTCATATAATATAGGTCCGTAAACATAGCGAATTACTTCTGAGCTAACTTTGTATTATATTAAGTGGAACTTAAGGTTAATGCTACCATGTACAGCGCAGGTAGAGTCTCATTTTAAATTACGAAGATATATGCCCTATTTGTATTCTTTCTTCTAACCCATTATTATTTGACAGCAATAAAAAACGATTACGGTCATTTTGTGAGGGAAACCGGAAATTTTATGTGCTGTTTTTCGTATCTTATTATTGTTCTTTTAGTATGGCAGTGATGTATGACCCGCAGAATGTGCTCAAGAAGAGATTCATCTCAGTAATTTGCTATATTATGTGAGATAATGTTATTGAAGTTCCTTCATTTGTTAGTATCCATGAACGTCTTAAAGCGAAGTCGAAGTAATATACAAAATTTGAGGGGAAATCATTTTATTTTGGACACTAATCTCATCTTTCCATTATGAAGTTTCATGAGCAGGGTCAAATGCGTCTAGATGCGGCGGTTATTCGATCAACTTAAAAATTATTAGCATATAGACCGTCTCTTTGGGTCTCAATTGATATACGGAAACATTTTATGAGTAGTTATATATCTTGTTCTGAGTCATGTGAAGTAATATTTCATATTTATTTATTTATTTATTTATTTATTTATTGTAACAACGCAACAGGCATCCTGCCCATTTACAGTGTTTGTTTACATACATGATAAAATATCATTATTTTTACAGAAAGAAAACACAGACATTTTTATTGTTTCATTAATTAACTCAGCTCATCTTACTACAAATTGTATTCCTAAACATTTTTTTCAGAGATATTGAATATGTCTATCATTTCACACTTTCTTTAATATTATTGTAGTGAGAGCTCATTCTCCACAAAGGCGATTTATACAGGATGTCAGTGCGTGCTTTCTTACAGTACATGTTACTACTATTGCTCAACCTCGTTCTAGACGTCGAAACGTGCAGAAATATATCAGAACTTAGTTCGACGCTATCAATTTTATTATTAATTATTTTAGGTAGAAAAACTATATCATTAACATACCTACGTTGCTCTAATGTCGGTATATTGAAATTGTTTGTTAGTTCTGGGTATGATATGTATGCTGGGTACATTCCAGTTTTTTTATACATTAGTAATCTCAAAAACTTGCACTGCACTCTTTCAATCATTTGGATATATTTTCCATTATGAGGAGTAAAAATAACAGAAGCGTATTCCAGTTGGGATCTGATACACAAATAATATAGTTTCAAAATTGTCATGTGGCTACGGAAGTCTCTACTTACACGACAAACAAAACCAAGACTCTTATAAGCATTGTTTTCAATAGTTTCAATGTGATTTGGGAAAGTTAGTTTTGGGTCGAAGGTAACACAAAGGTCTTTAACAGTTTCCGGCCTAGAAAGATTTATACTGTCAATAGTATAATCATAATTTATGTATTTTCCTTTTCTAGTAAATTTAAAAGCTTTACATTTAGTTATGTTTAGACTAACTTTATTGACGTGGCACCAGTGTTTTACATTTTCCAAGTCTTCCTGGAGGTTTTTACAGTCTTCAAGTGATTTAATTTGAGTATATAATTTTAAGTAATCTGCAAACAGTAAAATATGCGATTTCGTGATGTGCTTAGTTATGTCATTCATAGTGATGAGGAATAATAAAGGTCCAAGGTTTGATCCTTGCGGTACTGTCGATGTAGCATTAAAATTGTTGGAGATATGACCTTTGTAAGCTACAGATTGTTTACGATCACATAAGTATGATGTGAAAAGTACTTATGCTTGCTTAGAAAGATTCATAAGAACTAATTTTTCAAGTAAAATGTCTTGGTTAACTAAATCGAACGCCTTCTGAAAGTCTGTATATATTACATCCACCTGCCTCCCCCATTTCTTTAGTTCTGAAGCTATAAAGTTTGTTATAATTGTCAAATTAGTTGAAGTGTATCTAATCTTAAGAAATCCGTGTTGGTATATAGAGATACTGGATCTAACATGATTCAGTAAGCGATTGTGTATTATATATTCATAATTTTTTGCAAATGGGGATAGAATTGCAATTGGTCTAAAGCTTTCTATATTTTTAGCATTGTTAGTTTTTGGAATAGGACATATCAAGCTTTCTTTCCATCGGTCCTGAGAAACATCATATTTTACGGACATGTTTAATAGTATATGTATAGGATGTTTTATGATATCAATAGTTCCCTTTATTGTGTAGGGTGGGATACCATCAGGGCCACACGCTGTTCTAGATTTCAACCTTTTAATGGCATTTTCTATTTCTGATATTGTTATTTCAGTGATTTGGAAAATATCGAGTGATATACTTCTAGGTTCGTATTACATTAGAGCATCAGTGTTATAACTCACAGGTTCATGATTGTAAACACATTTAAAATAATGTGCAATAGTCTCCGCAATATCCCTGTTACACTGTAGACCTTCACCATTATCCCTAAGGGGACCATTCGTCAAATGCCTTGTCCTATTTTTGATAAAATTCCAAAAGTTTGTTGGATCATCTGCTATGCAATTCTCGGAGTTAGCTACGAATTATTTATATGCTTTCGCAATCCTCCGTTCTTAAATTATAGAATTTATCACGGTAATGTGTATGTTTCTCTATTGTGTTCTTCCACGTTCTTTTTGATAGTACGATTTTTGTTTGATTTTTCGAATTTTTTCTGAGTTAAACCAGACAGGAAAGATTTTATTACTGGGACTCTTTTCAGTCGGAATGCATTGTTTAAATACGTTATCAATTAATTGATAAAAAGTTTTTACTGCTTTATTTACGTCATTTAAATATGAAAGGCAATTCCAATTAACTTTTGAAAGTTCTAAATACAATTTATGATAATCGGCTTTTCTGAAATTAAAACCAGATGATCTATTGTTTACTTTTTGTTTCGGAAAACGTTTAACTGAAAGCGCTATAATTAAGTGGGGATGGTGATTGTCTATAGGAACCAATGTTGAATTTTCACGGTTTACCTCAATTTCGCATGCATTGGAGAGTACTAAGTACAGTGTACGGTTATTGGTATTTTGTACATTATTATGCATAGTTAAATTATAGAGTGACAGGAAATTGAGGAGGCTTTTACATTTAGTTGAGGAATGAGTGAAGTCAAACATAGAATTGCTAATTTCCGGTAGGTTGAAGTCCCCAATACCGAGAATAGAGCTACCCACTGGGCAATTACTTTCAATGAATAGATAGAAGTTTTCGTAAGTGCTTATTTCCAATTCTCGCCCTATATACGAAGCACAAATATACACACCTAATGTTTTGTTTATAAGTTTGATTAGAACACATTCAAATCCTGCATCATATGAATTAACAAACTGAACATTGAAATCTGAATGTATTGCTATTATTACACCCCCTCCCTTTGATGTCCCAAATAGTTTCAAGTTCCTGCCTTGACGAAATACCATGTATCTGTCATAAAAATAATCAGAATTATAGTATCCCTCACACAACCAATTTTCAACAGCTATAATAATATCATAGTTAGAAGATAAAACATTAGTATAAAATATTTCACTTTTGCATCGTAAGCTACGACAATTCTGGAAATATATTTGCAAGTTAGTTCTACCTATTTGTGTTAACGTGTCACTGACCTGCTTTTTTAAACATTCTGTTACATGCATATTTTTATATATTATCTTACTTACTGATGGAGAGTCCTTGATACACATTTTTTACTTGACTGGGTTTGTCACAATAAGTTTGTTCTTGGACGAAGAGGGGGAAGATGAACTCTTCTTCCTGCTCCCCATGGCCCCTTCAGAACTCAGCTGCTGGATTTCTTTAGCCCTGGGCTGTTCAGATGGCACACTATCACTTTGGAATGCAGTCATTGTTGTTTGTATCTGGCCTCTTTCTTTCAAGTCCCAAAGGGTGAATCTTTTCCCATCTATAAATAAAAACCGAAATTGCATATACGCGAAGCTTCCTTTCCTTCTAGCCTCATCTAGATAAAATTGAAGTTGCTTCCGTTCGTCACGCACCTTATTTGAATAATCTTGGTCAACGTATATTTTAGTCCCTGGAAGTTTGCTCCTAATTTTTAACACAAGTTCATTCTTTTTATCGCTAGTAAACTTGCACACAATAGGTCGGTTTCTTCCTGGCGCTTTCCTTCCCACTCTGTGCGTTCGCTGTAGGTCTTCGTATCGTAGTTCAATATGGAGTCTATCCTGTATCAGTGTTCTCACTTTGGTTTCGGTTTCTCCCCAACTATCCCTTGCACTTTCTTCTATATCATATAGCACCAAATTTTGTCTTCTTGAATGGTTTTCAACATAGTCGATTTTGTCTTTTAAATATTTCGCATATTCTCGTAAATCACTCACTTCACTAGACATGTTTTTCAACTGTAATTCAACGTTGTTGAACCTACTTGTTAGTTCACATAGACTCGTTTTTAATTGTTCTATTTCTACGACAATTTGCTCGTTGGAACTGCGAACATTGTTAAGAATTTTCTTGATATCTGCCAATTCAGGTTTGTGAGGGGGCCCTGGATTGCTTTCCACACAACAAATTATAAGCATCGTAAATAGAACCAAACCGTATACAAAATATGCATTTTGGCGTTTGGTACCCCTTTCACACTGTACATCAGAACTGTCTTTCACTAACCCAATAAAAAGGCCTATTCTGGCACTCCACGCACTTATTGCATCTCCCATGTTACGCTTGGTCGCACTCCGGAGTTTGCTGCAGACACGTCTTCACTCCTCTTCCATCTCCTCATTCGTGAACACCATAGCTATTTGATTACACCCCACCCGATAAATGTCACAGCACTGCCGCGCTGCGACCAACCTAATCTTACCGATAACACGTGCAAAATTCTAGTATTCACACTTCAATCCAGCGCGCACGCCGTCTCGGCCGCAACTGTCGAATATTACAGCTTTTCGTCTATTTTGTACCATTCATCTCATCTATCACAAATATGTTATTGTGCAACTTCGGTCGGATGCAGAAAAGGTACAACCATCATATAAATTAGTTCCATTAACATAGCACATTACTTCTGAGCTAATTTTTGAATTAGAGTAAGTGGATTGTAAGTGGAAGGCTACCATGTGCAGCGCCGGTAGAATCTCCTTATAAATTTTGATGATATATACGTTGTTGGTATTTTTGCTTCTAACCATTATTTCACAGCAAGTAAAACAATTACGGTCGGTTTGTGAGAGAAACAGGAAATTCCATGTGCTGCTTCACGTCTCTTAAAATTTTAAACTATACTTACTGTGACGTGGTCCACAACGTAAACTTTCTGGTGGACAATCACCGTGTTCGTGGGATTTGTCGGCGTTCTCCCGTTATCTAACACTTTCATCATTCCACCATATCACTCACCCTTCATCCTGACCATCTCCTTTACCCTAAAGGGGATAACCGTGGCACCTAAAACTCAAATATTTAATTTTCATTTTTTTTCACTTCTGAGGTAATTTTTACATTATATTAAGTGGAATGTAAATTTTAAGGCTACCATGTACAGGGTAGGTTGGGACTCATTATAAATTATGAAGATATATGCATTGTTGGTATTTTTGCATCCAACCATTATTTCACAGCAAGTAAAAAAATTACGGTCGGTTCGTGAGGGTAACATCAAATTCCATGTGATTCTTCTCGTCTCTTGACCTTTTTCACCTATACTTACTGTGACGTATGATCCTAAAAACTCACTAAAGAAGAAATTCGTCTCAGTAATTCGCTACATAGAATAATATCAATTTGTTGAAGTAGCTACATGAAGCAAAAGTACACACATTATTTAATGTATGGTGATAACATCTGCTTAGCGGTTTGTCTTCTATGGTCGTAACATTTTATCAACATTCAATGAAATATAGATTCCTGTACTAGAAAACATGTGCATCTCTTTGCCCTTTACATTCTTTCTTACACGAACTTTCTTACTAAATGTGTCGAATGAAAGAGGGTCTAGATGCAACCACATTAAAACGTAGGAACATTTAAGCATTCTTTTTATGTTTGAAATCCAGAAACATGTTATGTGTTTGCTGGTTATAACCACTCATAAAATGCAGAGTTTGCAAGATTTTGCAAGTTGCTCTGAGTACTAGGAAGTAATATTCTATATTGCTGCATTCTCCTTGTCGTTTCCTTCATCTGTTGTGTCACAAACATGTTGTAGTGCAACTTAGCCTGGATTCAGAAAAGGTGCAACCGTTATATAAATTATTTCCATAAACATGGCCCACTACTTCTGATCTATCTTTTGAGTCAAACTAAGGGGAATGTAGGTGGAAGGCTGTCATTTACAGCACAGTTAGAGTTTCATTATAATATATGAAGATATATGCGTTGTTGGTATTTTGCTTCTAAGCCCATTATTATTTGACAGGAAGTAAAATAACTACAGTCGGTTAGTGCAGGGAACAGAAAATTCTGCTTACTGCGTTTCGTCTCTTATCGAATGTGTACCAAACTGTATCGTATGACTAGCAGGTCGACCACAAGAAGAGTTACGTTTCAGTAACGACCTACATGAAGGAAGATTATGTTATAGAAGTTCCTATATTCTAGTTTAAAAGGGACATCTTAAAATGATGTGGAAATAGTATGAAATAGTTGAGACGACACCGTTTTTAGTAAGGTAATCTCCTTTTTTACTATCAACTTATTCCCACCTCTTCAACAAGGTCCTGAAATGAAAGAAGGGAAAAATGCATTATACTCATACGCACAAACATCATGAAATGTATGTTGCTAAATTACGGTTAGATTTTTTCCTTCTATTCACGGAACATTTTACTAATATGCAGTTAAGTATAGATATTTGTAAGAGAAGAAAACGTGTATCTATTCGTCCTTTACATTTCTACGTGCACTTTCTTACTAAACGTGTAGAGGGAAAGCGTGTCTAGAAGCTGCAGATATTCGACCACATTAAAACGTATGACCATATAGATCGTCTCCTTACGGCTCAATTGACATTTCGGAACATTTTGTGAATGAGTACATATCTTGTCCTGAGTCATAGGAGGTAATACGTCATGTTACTCTTTTCTTTTTCTTTTGCTTCCTTTCATCTGTTATGTCGAAAATATGTTTTAGTGTAACTTGGCCAGATTGAGAAAGTGTACAACAGTCATCAAATTATGTCCAAAAATGTGTTGCATTACGTTTTATCTATCTTCTGACATTCTAAACGGAATGTAGCTGGAACAGTACCGTACACAAGGGACGTAGATCTGCAAGTTGAAGTTACACTTTAAAAAGTAGTACCATCTAATTCCTCTTTTTACATCTGAAACTTCGAAACATTTTTCCAAGAGGTACGTTTATTTTTCTCAGGTATGAGAAGTAATACTTCATCTTACTACGTTTTATTTACTTTGTTTCCGTTCATCTCCTCTGTCGCAAAGATGTTATTGTGCAACTTGTACCGAATACAGGAAAGGGACAGCTTCATATAAAATACGTCCATAAACATGGCGAATTACTTCTGAGCTAACTTTTGTATTATATTAAGTGGAACGTAAGGTTAATGCTACCATGTACAGCGCAGGTAGAGTCTCATTATAAATTATGAAGATATATGCTTTATTTTTATTCTTGCTTCTAACCCATTATTATTTGACAGCAAGGAAAAACGATTACGGTCATTTTGTGAGGGAAACCGGAAATTTTATGTGCTGCTTTTCGTATCTTACTATTGTTCTCTTACAATCGCTGTGATGTATGACCTGCAGAACGCACTCAAGAAGAGATTCGTCTCAGTAATTTTCTATATTATGTGAGATAATGTTATTGAAGTTCCTTCGTTTGTTAGTATCCATGAAAGTGTTAAAACGATTTGGAAGTAATATACAAAATTCGAGAGGAAATCATTTTATTTTGGACATTAATTTCATTTTTGCATTATGAAGTTTCACGAGCAGCGTCAAACGCGTCTAGATGCGGCGGATATTCGATCTCTTTAAAAACTATGACCATATAGACCGTGTCTTTACGTCTCAATTGATATACGGAAACATTTTATGAGCAGCTACATATCTTATTCTGAGTCATGGGAAGTAATATTTCATATTACTGAGTTGCGTTTGTTTCGTACCATTCATCTCATCTATCACAAATATGTTATTGTGCAACTTCGGTCGGATGCAAACAAGATATAACCATCTTATAAATTAGTTTCATTAACATGACGCATTACTTCTGAGATAATTTTTGAATTAGAGTAAGTGGATTGTAAGTGGAAGACTACCATGTGCAGCGCCGGTAGAATCTCGTTATGAATTTAGATGATATATACGTTGTTGGTATTTTTGCTTCTATCCATTATTTCACAGCAAGTAAAACAATTACGGTCGGTTTGTGAGAGAAACAGGAAATTCCATTTGCTCCTTGTCGTCTCTTAACGTTTCCAACTATACTTACTGTGACGTGGTCCGCCATGTGAAATTTCTCGTAGACAAACACCGTGTTCGTGGGTTTTGTCGGGGTTCTCCCGTTTTCTAACACTTTCATCATTCCACCATTTCACTCACCTTTCACCATCACCGTCTCCTTTGCCCTAAAAAGCATACCTGTGGCACGCAAAACTCAAATATTTAATTTTCATTTATTTCACTTCTGAGCTAATTTTTCCATTATATTAAGTGGAATGTAATTTTTAAGGCTGCCATGTACAGCGCACGAAGGGTCTCATTATAAATTATAAAGATATATGCGTGGTTGGGATTTTTGCATCTAACCATTATTTCGCAGCAAGTAAAACAATTACGGTCGGTTCTTGAGGGTAACATCAAATTCCATGTGCTTCTTCTCGTCTCTTGACCTTTTCCACCTATACTTGCTGTCACATATGACCTTAAAAACACACTCAAGAACAGATTCTTATCAGTAATTCGCTACATAAAATAATATCATTTTGTTGAAGTAGCTACATGAAGCAAATGTACACACATTATTTAATGTATGGTGATAACTTCTGGTTAGCTGTTTGTCTTCTATGGTCGTAATATTTTATTAACATTCAATGAAGTACAGATTCTTGTAATGGAAAACATTTGCATCTCTTTGTCCTTTACATTCTTACTTACACGAACTTTCTTGCTAAACGGGTAGAGTGAATGTGGGTCTAGATGCAACCACATTAAAAAGTAGGAACATTTAAGCATTCTTTTTATGTTTGAAATCCAGAAACATGTTATGTGTTTGCTGGTTATAACCACTCATAAAATGCAGAGTTTGCAAGAATTTGCAAGTTGCTCTGAGTACTAGGAAGTAATATTCTATATTGCTGCATTCTCCTTGTCGTTTCCTTCATCTGTTGTGTCACAAACATGTTGTAGTGCAACTTAGCCTGGATTCAGAAAAGGTGCAACCGTTATATAAATTATTTCCATAAACATGGCCCACTACTTCTGATCTATCTTTTGAGTCAAACTAAGGGGAATGTAGGTGGAAGGCTGTCATGTACAGCACAGTTAGAGTTTCATTATAATACAAGAAGATATATGCGTTGTTGGTATTTTGCTTCTAAGCCCATTATTATCTCACAGCAAGTAAAATAACTACATTCGGTTTGTGCGACAAACAGAAAATTCTCCTGACTGCGCTTCGTCTCTTATCTTATGTGTACCAAAGGGTATCGTATGACCTGCAAGTCGAACACAAGAAAAGTTACGCTTCAGTAACGCACTACATGAAGGAAGATTATGTTATGGAAGTTCCTATATTGTAGTTTAAAAGGGACATCTTAAAACGATGTGGAAGTAGTATGAAATAGTTGAGACGACACGGTTTTTAGTAAGGTAATCTCGTTTTCTACTATCAACTTATTCCCATCTCTTCAACAAGGTCCTGAAATGAAAGAAGGGAAAAATGCATTATACTCATACGCACAAACATCATGAAATATATGTTGCTGAATTACGGTTAGATTTTTTCCTTCTATTGACGGAACATTTTACTAATATGCAACAGAGTATAGATATTTGTACGAGAAGAAAACGTGTATTTATTCGTCCTTTACATTTTTACACGCACTTTCTTACTAAACTTGTAGAGAGTGTAAGAGGTCTCCTGGTTCGTTTATCTTAAAAGTTAATCTTCAAAATAACTCAACGCGTTTTATCACTTTCTTAACTGACGTTTATTATTTGACCATGAGAAGTATATATTATTAACTTTTAGGCACATGCAATAAAATATATGGACCTTCATACACAAACTTCTTTTCTCATCAAGATGTCTACGTACATGTACAATTATTTATATATTGTTGCTATAGTAAGAACAACTCTTATTTTAGTTACCGTTTACAAAATAATAATCTCGAAATCTCTATATATCTTTCTTTCTCTTTTATACATTATACTTTTCACATAATTCGCCTCTGATCCCTTTCTGAAAATAGGCACAGATTGCCAATGATACATACAACGTTATCGTTGTAGATGTCGCCTCGAACGGGACTTCCATAATAGTTTTTGTATGAAGGAAAGAACCCTGGATTAGATATCATGAAACATTTATCTTTTGTATAGCCCTCATATATATATATATATATATATATATATATATATATATATATATATATATATATATATATATATAATATCACGTTTAATATACATATTCCACTTTTCCATTTATTTATAATATACTATAACATAACACATTTTTATATATGTCAATATATCTCAATATTAATCACGACGAATTACAATTATCATAATTAAGGCTATTCAAGGATTAAACCTAACTAATAGTTAACTTATAGGGTACAAAATTAACTATTCCTTCATATATAAACAACACTATTTACAAACAAAGATCTTCATAATACTAAATATTGATAGGATCAGAAATCAACAAAGTTGGAACATATAAACGCATTGATGGTGATCACTTAACACAATAATAAACTTTGAAAACTCAAGAGATTCGATATTCATTATTCTTATTCTTTCCATATAATAAATTGCATCTACTTCATATATCTGTCATTACTTTCATAAGTTTACATTAAAATTACGATCTTTTATTTTTAAATATTCATAATATTCAAATAAGTAATTATGAGATAACTTTGCAAAAGACATGAAACACAAACATTAAACATCAGATAGAATATACAATTCTTAAAATTCAACGATAGAATAACAAAGTTTAATACAATGAACTCCTTTTTTTTCAATTATTATTTATATTTGATTGCGTCATGACCTCAGAAGGAACTAAGGTTTTGACTACATCTAACCACCGTTTTCTAGTACTTTCAGTAGGCTGCCATAGCTTGATTTCATCAACATTCCGCAGTCCTAACGTTTTTCCCGTTTTTATGTCCACAAGTTCGAATACCTTAGGACTGATTTGTTTAGAACATAGATAAGGTCCAGCGTACAAATCACAAAATTTGTATATCCTTTTTAATGTAGCGTCACTCTGAGGGTGTAAGCGTGCAAATACTAAATCTTTAGGTTGAATTTTAACGTTTCCTAATTGTTGTTCTTCAATTTTCGAATTTCGAGATTTAAATTTCTGTACTCGTCGTAAATCAATCATGCTCGCTAAGTGGGAATAATCTATTTCATTGTTATTATCAAGTCGAATCCCAAAATGTGTCTCAGTTGGCGCTACGTAATCTGTACCATTGTGAATATTGGCAGGCGCCACTCCAAGTGTATCAGACACTTAATAGCTCAGAAAATATGTGATTTCAGTCACATATTTAATCCAATCCTTATGATTATTACGCAACAATGTCGAAACAACATTCCTAGATGTAGATGAACATTCTCTACAACAGAACTACTGGGATGATACGGCGTCACGAAATGTACTTTGATACCTGAATTATTAATGCCACGTAAAAACACATGACTCCTAAATTGTCCTCCATTATCACATAATACATGCTCAACTGGACGGCAATGCGGAATGTATACATTTAAAATACGGTTAACTATCGCTGATGCGGTTGCTCTTCCCAAAGGATACGCTACTATGTACCTGGTGAAAATATCCATTGCAGTGAGCAAAAAGGTTTCGCCAGTAGAAGCTCTTGGAAGTGGACCATACAGATCTATGGAGATGAATGAATGTGGTCGTTCAGGTATTATGGACATCATAGGTTTATACATAAAACGATAGTTGTGCTTGATTCTCATACATTCTTCACAATCATTAATATAATTTTTAATCTGAGATCTAAATGATTTCCAATAGAATGATTTATTTATAAGAGAATACACCTTCAGATAACCGAAATGTCCAAAGTCATCGTGATAAGCTTTCAATATGTGGGGCACCAATTTAGATGGAACACAAATTTTGTTTCGATGTTCAAATTTAAAATCTTTAATTACCAACACATTGTTTGATATACGATACAGGGTGTTCCAAGAACGAGGACAATCACATTTATTTGGACATGAAGTCAGATGTTGAATGATCTTTGCATAATGTTCATATTCTCTTTGAGATTTTTGCAATTCATCAACAGAAATATTTGAAATTTCTTCTTGCAAAATTTTGAAGACATTTATTGACAATACATGATGGTTTTCACTAGGAAATAATCGAGATAATGTATCTACAGGTACGTTATCTACTCCCTTTATATGCTTAACTTCGAAATCAAAGGATTGCATCTCTAAGGACCATCTTAACAAACGGCTATTGTATCCCTGTATTTTTTTCAAATGGCATAGTGAGCTATGGTCAGTAATAACGGTAAAGTGGCATCCGCTTAATTATGGGGCACATTTTTGCAAAGAAAATCGCACCGCTAATAATTCAATTTCTGTTATGGTATATGCCTTCTCCGCATTTTTCAGAGTCCGACTTACACAATGTATTACTGATGGTTCATTAGTGTTAACCCCAGGTTGCCAGAGTATACCAGAAATGCCTGTAAGTGCTCCATCGCACTGAACAAAAAAAGGACGACTATAGTCTGGATGATTCAAACGGATGTTTCTCATTATGCAGGTTTTTAAACGTTGGAAGCTTCGTTCTTGTGAGTCTCCCCATTGCCATGGTACTCCTTTCTTCGTAATAGAAAACAATGGTTCAGCAATCTCAGCAAACTTAGGAATAGATATCCTAAACCAACTAAAAAGTCCTAATACCTGCCGAGTTTCTTTTAAATACGTGGGAATTGGTAGATCTCTAATTGCTTGAACTTTATAGTCACTATAGCACACTCCATTGGCATCTATTAAATAACCCAAAAATTCTATAGATCTCTGAAAGAATTTAGACTTTTCGATGTTTACTGTTAAACCAAAATTTCCTCATCGTTCCAGTACTAAATCCAGATTTTTCAAATAATCTTTCGGAGTTTTGCCCATAATCAAAATATCATCAGCGTAATAAACTACATTATCGCGTAGGTCTTGCTTCAATACTTTATTCAGACAAGAAGGTAATGCTGCACTGCCATTAATCAGTCCAAATACTACGCGATTATACTCATAAAGCTGACCTTCAAACAAGAAGGCGGTATATGATTTAGAATCTTCATCCAAAAACACCTGATTGTATGCCATGACTAAGTCTAAATTCCCAAGCAGAGTGTTGTCTTGTAATGTACCAAGGATCTCGTCTACAGGAGGATATCTCACCTGTTGTAACTTAATGTGCGAGTTCAGTTTTCTGAAGTCCATCACAATTCTCAAATTCTTTCCATCCTTCTTGGGCACTACATGCAATGGATTAAGATGGATACTCTGTGAAGGTCGTATTATTCCTTGAGCTAACATTTTGGCTATTTGTTTACGCACATTATCTCTATAACGATAAGGAATAATATATGGTTTTGTTACGATGGGGTCCTTGGTGTCTACTTCAATAGTTTATACAAAATCTTTACAACATCCTGGTCTACGTGAAAATACCCTTTTATGTTTATAAAGTATGTCTCTAAATGATGAAGCAATTTCCTCATCAAATGACCTTACTGAATTTAAAATTTCATCTACACGCTTGTAGAAGAAATCATCATATTTCATAATTGACGACTCATTTATCACATTAACATTATTTTATTTCAATCTGTCAAATTTAATATTAAAAACATCATCTCCAAAAGGTTTACTCTGCGATGCAATATTGTCTTGTGCAGGAATTAATTTTTGAACAATAACATCATCTAACGTCTTTATAGTGAAAGTTTTGTTCTCGAAATCTAATATGGTACGCAGCTTTGTTAAGAAATCTAAGCCAATTAATATTTTTTTCGTTTAACTCATTAATAACTAATATAGGAATCATAATTTTAAAGTTCTGTATACCTATTTCAATTTGAGTTTTTTCTAACACCCTTTTTTGTGTTTACCGGTATAGTCAACCAATAACAAATTGTCTACCTTTTGTAGTCTTGGGTTCGAAAAGTCCTTAGTTATTTGTCGCCAAAAAGCATACGATAAAAGCGAACTGTAGCCCCGGTATCAATTAATGCGTGAATAGGAATTGCATTAACTGTTATATCTGTTCTTGCCGTGCAGAAAGTTTTTAAGAATACAAAATCTTTATCAATGTTACTTAAATTTACATCCATATCATCACCAAATCTCCAAAAACAGTTAGCAATTGGTACATATTGATAAACAATATTAGTATCTAAAAGCTTTAGATTAGTTTCGCAATCAGAAAATTGATCTGAAGTATTTGATGCTGACGTGGGTTCAACCCCCTCCACATCAGTACATGCTAGTTTAAATTACGTTGACTTGTAACCTCATTTAAGTTACATTGAATCCCACAATCTATAGTACTTCTTGAGCGATTAGGCATTGTTACCATATTTTGATTCCTATTTACGAAGTTCCTGCCATCTGCAAATTGATTTTGTGAGAATCGACGATAACTATTATTCCTACTGAAATTCTTGTTGTTATTTCTGAAATTTCTAGCTCCATTTCTATAATTGAGTTGCGTTTGATTTCCGGTACCATTAAAACTACTCATTCTATTATTGAAATTACGAACATTAGTATCATTTTCAGGTTGTATATCTACATTACGAACATATGCATATTGTGAGGTGAGGTGAGTTAATTTTTACGTCCCGTTCAGCACCGAGGCTATATGAGACGTGGACCTACTGATTAACGTGGAATCCGAACCACATGAACTCCAGCCCCATATGCATATTGTGTCTGGTTACGTACATAATTACCCTGACCTCTATCCTGCATCTTATTGTTATTCTGAATTGCAGATTGACTCCCATAACTCTGAATGAGCATAATTAAATGATTGAAATTAATGCACTGAGCCGACATTAACAACTGTTGTAGTCTAAATGGCAATAAGATCCTAATTGACGCTATAATTCGGGATTCCGGATGGTTCGGATTTAACGATCTTAGCTCATGATATGTCGATACTACAAATTCAGTAATACTACGGTGTAACTTTGGATTGTAGTGGTTCGTTCGCAAAACAGCATCTCTATTGGCTACCATAAAATCGTTTTCATAATTTGACAAAAGAGCATTCTTAAAATCTGAATACGAATGAAGACTACCTCTAATAGCCTTAAACCATGTTAAGTGACGACAAGATATGTGGTAATAGTTTTAAGAATTGAGACTCATTTACACCGATTAGCTCACATTCATCCTGGAATTTTTCGAGAAATGCCCTAGCGGGTATATCTCCTGGTACGCCACTAAACTTTGTGAGCGACTTTACTTAGCTAAACCGCAACTGATTACCTGTTGATGTCTTCATACCCCTACTGGAAATGCGTCTGCTTTTGAACGTTTGCCTCTCTCGTTCTTCTTCGCCACTACTCTCTGCACCACTCGATGATCCAGCAAATTCCAATGTTGCTCTTGGAGGATGATCAGGTACCCAACCTGTGGCTATAGGATGACTCGTGCCTTCAGTATCCTGGAATGAAGTTCCGGGAATGCATCTTTCTTTGATGAAATTAACTTCATCTTGCAGTACTTTAATGTGGTTTTCATGGGCGTTGATTGTCGATTTTAAAACATCCAGGGATTCTTGTATTTCTGTGTTTCTTTGTACGACTTTTTCTATCTTCTCTTCATACTTCTCGAATTTTTCCACCACATGTAAGTTCATTTGATCTAGCTGATGTTGCACATGCTCCCATCTATCTTCATTACGTTGGTTCAATTTTACTAGTTTTTCATTAAACTCGTTGACTAACTGAGTTAATTTCTGGTCTACATGTTGCATTTGCTGGTCCAATTTTTCATCCACATGTTGCATTTGCTGGTTCAATTTTTCATTCATATGTTACATTTGCTCAGATTGGTTTTTCACCTGTTCGGACTGGTTTCTTATCTGTTGGGCCTGGTTTTCAATCTGTTGGACCAAGTCTTTTAGAATATCTGCCAAATTGTCACTCGGAGTCAACGCAGGATTCACACTTTGTAGATCAATCATATTTATATTTTCTGTACTCATTGCCATATTTCGTGTAATTACTTTTCCACTTCTTAATATAGTGATGTTAAGGTCGCGTTGAAATACCGTTTTTACTAGACCTTCGAAACGACACTTTATATAACTCCCGTGGTGAGGCACCAATTTTTGTAAGAGGTCTCGTGGTTCGTTTATCTTAAAAGTTAATCTTCAAAATAACTCAACGCGTTTTATCACTTTCTTAACTGACGTTTATTATTTGACCATGAGAAGTATATATTATTAACTTTTATGCAAATGCAATAAAATATATGGACCTTCATACACACACTTCTTTTCTCATCAAGATTTTCTACGTACATGTACAATTATTCATATATCGTTGCTATAGTAACAACAACTCTTGTTTTAGTTACCGTTTACAAAATAATAATCTCGAAGTCTCTCTATATATTTCTTTCTCTTTTATACATTATACTGTTCACATAATTCGCCTCTTATCCCTTTCTGAAAATAGGCACAGATTGCCAATGATACATACAACGTTATCGTTGTAAGAGAAACAGTATCTAGACGCGGTAGTTGTTTGACCGCATTAAAACGTATGAAATATAGACCGTCTACTTACGGCTGAATTGACATTCCGGAACATTTTATCAATAGGTACGTTTCTTGTCCTCAGTCATAGGAAGTAATACGTCATGTTACTCTGTTCTCTTTGTTTTGCTTCCTTTCATCTGTTATGTCGAAAACTTGTTTTAGTGTAACTTGGGGAGATTGAGAAAATGTATAACCGTCATCAAATTATTTCCAAAAATGTGTCGCATTACGTTTTATCGAACTTCTGATATTCTGAACGGAATGTAACTGGAAAAGTACCGTACACAGGGGATGTAGATCTGCAACTTAAAGCAACTCGACATATGTGGTGTTGGCACGTTCGCTTCCATGCTGGGTATTATTAGCCTGCACGTGAAATAATTAGAGTCGATTTCTGCGAGTAACGTTATATTGCTTTTCTTTTCTCACCGTTGTTTACCTTTAATTACTGTTTCATAAAATGTGTAGAACATGGTTAATAAGACATCCACCTCTATAAACCACTATATAAAGTAAGATTATGTTATCGAACTAGCTATATTATATTATCCACGGAACGTCTTAAACCGATGTGGTAGTAGTATGAAATAGTAAAGAGGATATCGTTTCTAGTAAAATTATCCCCTTTTTATAATGATTGTATTCCTGGCTGCATTTTTTAGCATGCAATTAGGTATACATTTGTGTACGAGAATAAACGTTCATCTTACAATTTACATTTTTACTTACACAAATTGTTTTATTGAATTCGTAGAGTGAAAGCGGGTCTAGTTGGGGCAGATATTCAAACACATTAAAAAGTAGGACCTCATAAGTCCTCTTTTTCACGTCTGAAATTTCGAAACATTTTACGAGCAGGTTCGTTTCTCGTTCTCTGGTATACGTAGTAATACTTCATATAATTAATTTTTATTTACTTTTTTCCGTTCATCTCCTCAGTGACAAAAAAAATGCAACTTTTGCTGGATGCAGAAAAGGCACAACCGTCATATCAATTAGGTCCATAAACATGGCGGATTACTTCTGAGCTCTTTTTTGAATTACATTTAGTGGAATGTAAGTGGAAGGCTAGCAGGTACGGCGCTGGTAGACACTCATTATAAATTATGAAGATATATGCGTTTTTGGTATTTTTGCTTGTAACCCATCATTATTTCACAGGAAGTATAACAATTATGGTCTGTTTGTCTCTCATCGTATGTGTACCAAGCTCTGTTGTATGACATGCAGCTTGCAAACAAGAAACGGTACTCTTCTGTATCGGCCTACATGAAGGAAGATTGTGTTTTGGAAGTTCCTATATTCTAGTTTAAATGGACGTCTTAAAACGATGTGGAAGTAGTATGAAATAGTTGAGACGACACCGTTTTTAGTAACGTAATCTCGTTTTCTACTATTAACTTATTCCCACCTCTTCAACAAGGTCCTGAAATGAAAGAAGGGAAAAATGCATTATACTCATACGGACAAACATCATGAAATGTATGTTGCTAAATTACAGTTAATTTTTTCCCTTCTATTGACGGAACATTTTACTAATATGCAGTTAAGTATAGATATTTGCACGAGAAGAAAACGCGTATCTATTCGTCCTTTACATTTTTACATGTACTTTCTTACTAAACGTGTAGAGGGAAAGCGTGTCTAGACGCTGCAGATATTCGACCACATTAAAACTTATGACTAGATAGACCGTCTCCTTACGGCTCAATTGACATTCCAGAACATTTTATGAATAGGTACATATCTTGTCCTGAGTCATAGGAGGTAATACATCATATTCCTCTGTTCTCTTTGTTTTCCTTCCTTTCATCTGTTATGTCGAAAATATGTTTTAGTGTAACATGGAAAGATTGAGAAAATGTACAACCGTCATCTAAATTGTATCCAAAAATGTGTCGCATTACGTTTTATCTAACTTTTGATATAAACTAAGCGGAATATAACTTGAACACTACCATACACAAGGGAGATAGACCTGCAAGTTAAAGTAACACGACATGCGGTTTTTGGCACATTCGCTTCTAAGCTGGGCAAGTGAAAGAAATTGAGGCAGTTTCTGCGAGTAACGTGATATTGCTTTTCTTTCCTCACCGTTGTTTACCTACACTTACTGTTTCTTAATACATGTATAACATGCTTAATATGACATCCACCTCTATGAACCACTATATAAAGTAAGATTATGTTATCGAACTCGCTATATTCTATTATCCACGGAACGTCTTAAACCGATAAGGTAGTAGTATGAAATAGTTAAGAGGATATCGTTTCTAGTAAACTTATCCCCGTTTTTATAATGAACATATTCCTGCCTGTTCAATAATTTCAGAACTGAAAAAAGGAACAAATGCACCAAATGTACAAGCATCGTTTAACGTATCTTGGTAAATTCTGGCTAACTCTCTTCCTTTTATGGCGGCTGCATTTTTCTAGTATGCAATGAGGTATAAGAGAGGTATGAGGTATACACTGAGGTATACAATTGTGTACGAGAAGTATGAGGTATACATTTGTGTACGAGAAGAAACGTTCATATTGGAATTTACAGTTTTACTTACACAAACTGTTTTATTGAACTCGTAGGGTGAAAGCGGGTCTAGTTGGGGCAGATATTCAAACACATTAAAAAGTACGACCGTATAAGTTCTTTTTCTTTACGTCAGATACTACGAAACATTTTACGAGTAGGTTCTTGTCTCGTTCTCAGACGTACGAAGTAATATTTCATATTATTATGTTTTATTTACCATGTTTCCGTTCATCTGTTCTGTCACAAAAATGTTATTGTGTAACTTTGGCCGGATGCAGAAAAGGCACAACCGTCATATCAATTAGGTCCATAAACATGCCGGATTACTTCTGAGCTAACTTTTGAATTACGTTAAGTGGAATGTAAGAAGAAGGCTCCCATGTACAGCGCAGGTAGAGTTTCATTATAAATTATGAAGATATATTAATTGTTGGTAGTTTTGCTTCTAAACCATTATTACTTCACAAAGAGTAAAACAATTACGGTCAATTTCTGAGGGAAACCGGAAATTTCCTGTGCTTCTTTTCGTATCTTATTATTAGTCTCTTACAATTGGTGTGATGTATGACCTGCAGAACGCACTCAGGAAGAGATTCATCTACGTAGTTTGCTATATTATGTAAGATAATGTTATTGAAGTTCCTTGCATTGGCTAGTATCCATGAACGTCTTAAAACGAGGTGGAAGTAATATACAAAATTTGAGAGCAAATCATTTTATTTTGGACACCAATATCATATTTTCATTATGAAGTTACACGATCACCGTCAAAGACATCTTTAAATCAAGAAAGATCAAAAGTACAAAGTTCTAAAACATCATTTAGCGCATGCGGCCGTACAATTTTACCATCATGCAATGAAGTATAGATTTTTGAACTAGAAAAACCGTCCATTATTTAATAGTTGACATTGTAGTTAAACGAGCTTTCTTACTAAACTTGTAAAAGAAAGACGCGTCTATATGCGGCGGATATTCGATCACATTAAAGAAGTGTGACCATATAGATCGTATCTTTACTTCTCAATTGATGTACTGAAACATTTTATTAGTAGTTCCAAATCTTGTTCTGAGTCATTGGAAGTAATATTTATATTATTGCGTTTTCTCCATTTCGTTTACATTCATCTGATATCTCACAAATATGTTATTCTGGAACATGGGTCGGATGCTGAGAAGGTAAAACCATCATATAAATTACTTCCATAAACATGGCGGATAACTTCTGAGCTAACTTTTGAATTATATTAAGTGGAATGTCAGCGGAAGTCTACCATGTACAGCGCAGGTAGAGTTCCGTTATAAATGATGAAGATATATTCGTTGATGTTATTTTTGCTTCTAACCCATTATTATTTCACAGGAAGTAAAACAATTACGGTCGGTTTGTGACGGTAACAGGAAATTCAAAGTGCTGCTTCTCGTCTCTTAACATTTTTCTCCTATACTTATTGTGACATTTGACCTTAAAAACGCAGTCAAGAAGAGATTCGATTCAGTAATTCGCTACATAAAATAATATCATATTGGTGAAGTAGCTGCATTTGCTAGTATCCATAAACGTCTTAAAACAGTGTGCAAGTAATGTACAATATGCGAGAGCACACGATTTTGTTTTGAAAACTAATCTTACCTACCCATTATGAAGTAATTCATTTGCCGTCTAAAACGTCGTGAAATGGAAGAGGGAAAAATGGAGCAAATGTGCACATATTATGTAATGTATGGTGATAAATTCTGGTTAGCTCTTTGTCCTCTATGGTCGTAACGTTTTATCAGCATTCAATGAAGTATAGATTCTTGTACTAGAAAACATGTGCATCTCTTCGTCCTTTTCATTCTTATTTACACGAACTTCCTTACTAAACATATAGAGTGAAATGGATCTAGATACAACCACATTAAGAAGTATGAGCACTTAAGCATTCTTTTTAAGTCTGAAATCCCGAATTATTTTATGAGTGTTTCCCGGTTTTGAGCCTCTCATAAAATGCGCGGTTTGCAAGTTTTTGCAGGTTCCTCTGAGTACTAAGAAATAATACTCTATATTACTAACTTTTCCCTGTTGTCTCTTCCTTCATATGTTGTGTCACATATATGTTGTAGTGCAACTTGCCATGGATGCAGAAAAGTTTCAACCGTTACACAAATTAGTTCCAAAAGCCTGGCGCATTACTTCGGATCTATCTTTTGATTCAGACTATGGGGAATGTAGGTGAAAGGCTATTATGTTAAGCGCAGTTAGAGTTTCATTATAATGTATGAAGACATATTTGTTGTTGGTATTTTGCTTCTAAGTCCATTATTATTTTACAGCACGTAAAATAGCTACAGTCGGTTTGTGCGGGAAACAAAAAATTCTACATACTGAGTTTCGTCTCTTATCATTGCTGATTTACACTTACAGTGTCGTATGACCTGTAGGTCCCACACAAGAAGAGATTCGCTTCAGTAATTCCCTATATGAAGGAATGTTATTTTATGTAAGATTCTATATTCTAGTTTAAAAGGAACGTCTTAAAACGATGTGCGAGTAGTATGAAATAGTTGAGACGACACCATTTTTAGTAAGGTAATCTCGTTTTTTACTATGGACTTACTTCTACCTCTTCAACAAAGTCCTGAAATGAAAGTAAGAACAAATGCAATATATGTCCAAACATCTTTTAACATATGGTAATAATTTACGGTTAACTATTTTCTTTCTATCGACGTGACATTTTACCACTATGCAATGAAGTATAAATTTTTGTACGAGAAAAAAAAGTGTATTTCTTCGACCTTTACATTTTTTTACACACACTTTCTTACTAAATGTGTAGAGTGAAAGCTGGACTAGATGTGGCAGATATTTGACAACATTAAAATTATGACTATATAGACCGCCTTTTTACAGCTGAATTTATAATGATAAAGATTGCATGAGTAGATACATAAATTGTCCTGAGTCATAAGAAATAATACATCATATTCCCGTGTTTTCTTTCTTTTGTTTCTTTCCAACTACTATGTCGTAAATACGTTTTATTGCAACTTTACGTAGATGCAGAAAATATACAACCGTCATCTAAATTGTGTCCAAAGATGTGTAGCATTATTGTTGAACTAACGTATGAAATAAACTAACGGAATGAAACTGGAACAGTACCGTAGACAACATAGTTAGATCTGCAATTTAAAGTAACACGGCATATACTATGTTGTCACATTCGCTTCTGAGCTGCGAATTCTTTACCAGCAAGTGAAAGAATTACGGTCATTTTCTGAGACTAACGTTATATTGCTTTTCTTTCCTTACCACTGTTTACCTACAGTTAGTGTTTCTTAGTACGTGTAGATCATTCGTATGAACCTCTATGTAAAATAAGATTATGTTATCGAAGTCGCTATATTCTAGTTTCGACGTAACGTCTTAAACCGATGTGGAAGTAATGTAAATATCTTAGAAGATACCATTTTTAGTCAAATAGCTTCATTTTTCATAAGGAAGTTATTCCTTCTTCGACAAGGACATCGTGAAATGAAGGAAGGAACAAAGTGACCAAATGCGCAAACACAATTTAATATGAGTTGATAAATTATAGTTACCTTTTTTTCCTTCTATGGTCACTGCATTTTATCAGCATGCAATGAGATATAGATTTGTGTACTGGGACAAACGTGCATATTTTTGGTTGCACGAGTTTATTTTACTAAAAGTGAAAAGTGGAAACGCGTCTAGTTGCAGTAGATATTCAGCCACATTAAAAAGTAGGGCCATATAAATCGCATTTTTACTTCTGAAATACCGAAATATTTTCGAGTGTTGCAGGTCTTGTATTTTGTCATAAGTAATACTTCATATTACTGAGCTTTCTTTACCATGTTTCCTTCCATCTGCTCTGTCACAAATACGTTATTGTGCAACTCGAGCCGGAAGCAGAAAAAGTACAACCGTCATATAAATTAGGTCCATTAACATGGCGTATCACTTCTGATATAATTTCAGAATCAGATTAAGCGGAATATAAGTTCAACGCTACCATGTACAGCGCAGGTAGAGTCTCATTATAAAGTATGAAGATATATGTATTGTTAGTATTTTTCTTCTAAGCCCATTATTATTTCACACCAAGAAAAATAATTACAGTCAGTTTGTACTGCAAACAGAAAATTCTATACACAGCTTTTCTTATCTTATCTTTGTTCGTTCACGCCTACTGTAAAGTATGACCTGCAGAACGCACTCAAAAAGAGATTCACCTCAGTAATTCGCTACATAAAATAAGATTTTGTTGTTGAAATAGCTGCATTTGCTAGTATTCATAAACGTCTTAAAATGATGTGGAAGCAATGTACTATATTTCAGAGCAAAGCATTTTGTTTCGAAAAGTAATCTCATCCTCATCAACTAATCTTATCTCATCCTCATCCATAACTTTTGTTATTCCTTCCTCTTCAAGGAGGTCGTGAAATGAAAGAGGGAACAATCCCACCAAATGTACAAGCATCATTTAATGTATGGTGACAAATTCTTTTTAGCTCTTTTCCTTTTATGGTCGTAACATTTTATCAACATGCAATAAAGCATAGATTTGTGTACGAGAAAAAACGTGCCTCTTTTCTTCCTTTACTTTTTAACTTAGACGAGCTTTGTTACTAACAGTGTAGAGTAAAAGCTGGTCTAACGCCGCAAATATTCAAACACATTAAAAAGTAGGTCCATGAACACGTCTTTTTCATCTGATTTGATATCCCGAAACTCTTTATGAGTAGGTGAAAGTCTTTTTCTGAGTCATAGGATATAATATTTCATATTACTGCGTTTTTCTTCTTTTGTTTCCTTTCGTCTGCTCAGCCGCAAATATGTTTTAGTGCAACTTGTGCGGTATGCAGAAAAGGAACAACTTTGGTCTAAATTATGTCCATAAATGTTGCACATTACGTTTGATGTAACCTCGAAATAAATGAAAGGGTTCGTAACTGGAAAAGCACAACACACAATCCAGGTTGAGTCGAATTTAAAGTAACATGATATGTACGGTGTTGTCACGTGTGCTTTTAACCCGGTGTTATTTAACAACAAGTGAATAAATTACAGTTAGTTTATGTGAGAAACGATATATTTCTTTTCTTTTCTTTTCGTTCTCTTTTCTATTATGAACATTCCTACCTCTGCAATAAAGTCGTGAAAAGAAAGAAACACGAAATCTGCAAAGATAATTTAATTTATGGTGATAAACTCTGGATAGCCTTTTTTTTCCATGGTCCTAACATTTCGTCAGCATAGAATGAAGTATAGATTTTGTAGGAGGAGAAAAGTTTATCTCCTAGTCCTGTGCATTTTTATTTACACGAGCTTTGTTACTATACGTCTAGAGTCACAGTTGGTCTAGGTGCGGCATATATTCAACCACTTTAAAAAGTAGGACCATGTAAGCCATCTTTTTACGATCGGTTTGATATAACGAAATATTTTATGAGTAGGTGCAGCTCTTTTTCTGAGTCATAGGAACTAATAGTTCATTGTACTGCGTTTTCGCTATTTTACCTTTCATCTGCTCTGTCACACATATGTTATACTTTAACTTTGGCCAGAAGGAGAAATGTTACAAGAGTCATCTAAATTATGTCCACAAGTTTTGTGCATTACGTTTGATCTAACTTCTGAAACAAAGTAAACGGAATGCACCTCAAACAGTACCATATACAACGGAAGTAGAGCAGCAATAGAAAGTAACACGATATATGCCGTGTTGGCACTTTTGCTTCTAAGCCAGGTATTATTTAACAGCAAGTGAAAGAACTATTCAGTCAGTTTCTGCGAGAAACGGCATATCGCTTTTCTTTTCTTACCATTGTTTAACTATACATTCTGTAGCTTTATACCTGTAGAACGTACTAAATGAGGGATTCAACTCTGTGAACCGCTATGTAAAGTAAGATTAAATTTTCGAAATTGCTGTATTCTAGTGTCCATGGATCGTCTTAAACCTACGTGCAAGTAATATGAGATAGTTGGGAGGATATCGTTTTTAATAAACTAATTTCGTGCTTTCTTTATGAAGTTATTCATTCCCAGTCAAAAGCGTTGTTACATCAAAGAAGTAACAAATGCACCAAATGTGGAAACGTCATTTATTTAATTGTGATAAATTTTGGTTAGCTTTCTTCTTTCTGTCTTCGAAACATTTTGTCAGCATGCAATCAAGTATAAATTTTTGTACAACAGAAAAAGTGCATCTCTTTTTCATTTACATTTTTACTTAAAGGAGCATTCTTACTAAACGAGTAAATTGAAATCGAGTCCAGATGCTGTTGGTATGCAAGCAGGTTGAAAAGAAGGACCACACAAACTTTTTTTTCTGTATGATTTGATACCCGGAAATATTTTATGAGTAGGTGGACGTTTTGTTTTAATTAATAGGAAATGATAATAATAGCAACAGTACCATGTACAGCGGAGGTTGAGTCACAAAATAAAGTAACATGATATATGCTGTATTGGTAGGTTTGTAAGCCCGGTATTATTTAACCACAAATAAAAGAATTACAGTCAGTTTGTACGGGAAATAGTGTATTGCTTTTTCTCTCTTATCATCGATCACTTACACTTAATATAAAATATAACATTTAGAATGCACTCGTGAGAAGATCCGTCTCAGTAAACTGCCATATAAAGTATTATTATATTATCGAAGTTCCTACATTTTAGCATCCACAAAACTTCTTACACCGATGTGGCAGTATTAAGAAATAGTTTAGAGGATACCGTTTTTAGGAAATTAATGTCCTATTTTTATCATAAATTTATTAGTATCTGTTCAATATAGTTGTGAAATTAGAGCAGGAGTAAATGTACCAAATGTATAAACATCATTTAATGTACCGTCACATAATATATGATGACAACATTACTTACTAAGGTTTCCATCCATTTTTTCATCATACAAAGAAGTACGAATTCTTGTGCGTAAAAAAATGTACATTTCATCGTCCTTTACATTTTCACTAACATAAACTAAATTACAAGACGTGAGAACGGGTCCAGATGCGATAGATACGCAAACACATTAAAAAGTAGGAACAATTAACTTACTGATTCGATACCCCAAACCACTTTTTCATGAGAATGTATACACATCTTTATCTCAGGCATAGGAAGTAATACCTTATACTACTCCGTTTGTCTTATGTTGTTTCCTTTTACCTGCTCTGTTATAAATATGTTACAGTACAGCCTGTACCGGACGCAGAAAAGGTGCAACCGTCTTTAAAATTGTTCCATAAACATGGAACAATGTTTACGTTTGGTCCTACTTCTGAAACAAGCTAGACGTAATGTATCATGAGCAGTACCATGTATAAACAGCGAAGGCAGAGTTGCAATATAAAGTAACAAGATATATGCAGTGTTGGTATATTTACTTCTAAGGCAAGTATTATTTAACAACAAGTAAGAGTTACAGTACGTTTGAACATGAAACGGGTAATTCTATATATTGGTTTTCTTATCTTGTCATGATTCACTTAAAGTTGCTGTAACATATAACCTGTTGAACGCATTCAAGAAGAGCTTTGCCTCAGTAAATCACTATATAATGTAAGATTATTTTATCGTTTTGCTGTATTTGCTTATCTAGACGAAACATATTAAAAGCATAAACTACTTGGGGAAACCTTTTTCTTTTGTCAACCCTTTTCATTATAAACTTTCCTATCCCATTGAAATATGTGTAAAGTGAAATGTGCATAAGTCCCATACTATATGATGCATTTTTTCTTTTACAGTTTTACATTTTATCAACATGCAAAAAAGTGCGTATTTTTTGTGCGGGAAAAAAATTGCATCGCTTTGTCCATTACATTTTCCTAACACTGAATTTATCACAAAGCGTGTTGAGTGGAAACGTGCGAAGGCTGATATGCAACTACATTATATAGTAGGACCATATATACCGACTTTTTACGTCTGATTTCATATCCCAGAAACATTGTATGAGTAGGTGCAAGTCTTATTCTGAGTCATAGGAAGTAACACTTTATATTACTCCGTCTTTCTTTATACTGTTTCCCTTTGTCTGCCCTGTCACAATTATGTTACAGTGCAACCCGGCCCGGATGCAGGAAAAGTACAGCCGTCATACTTCAATTAGGTATATAAACATGGCGCATTTGATCCTACTTTTGGAACATGTTAGAAAAAGTTAAAAATTATATTATTACCTTTAACTATATGTTTTTCCTTTCACCTGCTTCATCACGAATAGCTTGTAGTGCAACCTTGTCTAGATGCAGAGGACGTACAACCGTCATAGAAATTAGATGTATAAACATGGCACGTAACGAGAGTTTCTACTCATAAAATATATTTATGTGATGTAAGAAATATCTCACCTGAGACTGATCTCCTGGTTGTTAGACAAAGGTAAAAATTATTTCTATCAATACTTTTTCTATATGTTCTTTCCGTTTAAATGCTTGGCTACAAACAGCTTGTACTCCAACCTTGGCCAGATGCAGCGCAAATAAAACCGTCATGCAAATTATTTAGGTAAACATGGCACATTACGTTAATTTCTACTCTTCAAATATATTTATATGATGGAAGAAATATCTCCCCTATCTCAAATAGCACGATCTTTTGGTCGTTATAAAAAAGTGTAAATTCCTTCTATCAGTGTGTTATTCTTTATGCTCTTTCCTTTTACCTGGTTCGTCACAAATAGGTTGTAGTGCAACCTTGGCCAGATACAGCCATCATAGGAATTATATCATTAAACATGGCACGTAACGTTAGCTTCTACTCATCAAATCTTTTTATGTGAGGGAAGAAATGTTTTCCAAACTCTGATATTTTCGTTGTTAGACAAATATAATCATTCTTACTATGGATATATTTTTTGCATGCTTTTTCCTTTTACCTGATAAATCACAAATAATTTAAAGATAAAGCGTGGCCAGATGCAAGGCAGGTACAACATGGTAGCAATTGCTTTCGCAAACATGACTCGTAACATTACTTTGTACTCAGCAAATATGTTTATATGAAGGAAAAAATGTCTTCATAATCTCCCCTAACACTGTTCTTCTGGTCGTTAGAGAAATATAAAAATCCCGTCTATCAAAATATTACTTTCTGTTGGGTTTTCCTTTTTCCTTATTTCGTAACAAATAAGTTATAGTGCAACCATGACCAGATTCAGAGGAGATATAACCGTCATAGAAAATATATACTTAAACATTTCATGTTGTTAGTTTCTACTCTTCAAACTTTTTTTTAAATGGGAGACTAAATGTTTCCCCTAAATCTATTTTCTGGTTGTTAGACAAGTGTGAACATTCTTTCTATCGTTTTCTATATTCCCTTACTTTTTACCTGCTTCTTCAGAAATAGCTTGTAGTGCAAACTTGGTCACACTTAGTGCAGATACAACCGTCATAGAATTTATTCACATAAATATAGCACGTTACGTTAGTGTCTACTCTTCAAATATATTTATATGAAGGAAGAAATGTCTCCACTATCTCCCTTAACGCTGTTCTTCTTGTCGTTAGAAAAAGGAGTAAATTTTTTCTATCTATGTGTCTTTCTTAGTGCTCTTTCTTCTTACCTGCTTCGTCACAAATAGCCTACAATGCAACCTTGGCCAGATGCAGAGCAGATACAACCCCCATAAAAGTTACATACGTAAACATTGCACGTTACGTTAGTGCTACTCTTCAAATATATTTATATGAAGGAAGAAATGTCTCCACTATTTCCCTTAACGCTGTTCTTCTTGTCGTTAGAAAAATGAGTAAATTCTTTCTATCTATGCGTCTTTCTTAGTGCTCTTTCTTCTTACCTGCTTCGTCGCAAATGGCCTACAGTGCAACCTTGGCCAGATGCAGAGCAGATACAACCCCCATAAAAGTTACATACGTAAACATTGCACGTTACGTTAGTGCTACTCTTCAAATATATTTATATGAAGGAATACATGTTTTCCACTATCTCCCCTAAGACTGTTCTGCTGGGTATTATACAAAGGTAAAAATTCATTCTATCAATATTTTTTTATATGTTATTTCCTTTTACCTGCTTCGTCACAATTAGGTTGTAGTGCAACTTTGAATAGATGCAGAGCGGACTAAACCATCGTAGTAATTATATACTTAAATATGACACGTTTCATTAGTTTCTACTCTTCAAATATATTTACATGAAGGAAGAAATGTCTTCCCTATCTCCCATAACACTGTTCTTTTTGCCGTTAGAAAAAAAGTCAATTCTTTCTATCTATGTTTTATTAACAAATGCTCTTTCCTTTTACCTGCTTCGTCACAAATAGCCTGCAGTGCAATCTTGGCCAGAGACAAAGCATATAAACCCATCGTAGTAATTAAATACATAAAAATGGCACGTTACATTAATTTTTACTCTTCAAATATATCTATAAGAAGGAAAAAATATATACCCTATCTCCCTTAACGCTGTTCTACTCGTAAGACAAAGGTAAAAAAATTTTCTATCAATATAATTTTCTATATATGCTTTCCTTTTACCTACTTCATCACAAATAACTTGTAGTGCAAACTTAGCCAGATGCAGAGCAGATACGACTGCCATAGAAGTTTCACATAAATATGTAACGTTACGTTAGTTTTTACTCTTCAAATATATTTATATGAAGGAGGAAATGTCTCCCCTATTTCCGATAACACTGTTCCTCTGGTTGTTAGACAAAGATAAAAATTATTTTTATAATATCTTTTTGTATAAGTTCTTTCCTTTTACTTGCTTCGTTACAAATGGCTTGTACTGCAATCTTAGCCAGATTCAGAGGAGTTAGAACCGTCATAGTAATTATATACTTAAACATTGCACGTTACGATAATTTCTACTCTTAAAAAATATTTTTGTGATATAACAAATGACTTACATGAGAATGTTCTGCTTGTTAGACGAAGGTAAAAAGTCTTTCTATTCTGTATCTTTTTTCTATATGTTCTTTCGTTTTACCTGCTTCGTCAAAAATAACTTCTAGTGCAAGATTGGCCAGATGCAGAGGAGGTAAAACCGTCATAGAAAGTATATACGTAAGCATACACGTCACGATACTTTCTGCTATTAAAATATGTTTATATGAACGAAGGAATGTCTCACCTATCTCTGATAACACTGTTCTTCTTGCCGTTAGACAAAGATAAAAATTATCTCTATCAAAATATTTTTTCTATATGGTATTCCCTTATTCTATATGGTATAGTGCAATCTTTGCCAGATTTAGAAAAGAGACAACCCTCACAGAAGTTATATACGTAAACATGGCACGTTTCATTTGTTTCTAATCTTCAAATACTTTTTTTGGTAAAATAAAAAATGTCTCACCTAACACTGTTTTTCTGGTTATTAGACAAAAGTAAACATTATTTCTATCAACATATTTTTATGCATGTTCTTTCCTTTTACCTGCTTCGTCGCAAATAGTTTGTAGTGTAGTCTTGGTCGGACGCAGAAGAGGCACAATCGTCATTGAAATTATATACGTAAACATGGCACGTTACAATAGTTTCTACTGTTAAAATATATTTATTGTGAAGGAAGAATTTTCCCCCCTAACAGTGTTCTCCTCTCTACGTTCTTAAGTTATACCGATTTTAAAACAAAATTAAGGGAGATAAAATAGAATAAGATGAAACCGAGATAAAGCCGTCATAGAGAGTGGGACGTCGTATGAGGTGTAGTTAAGTTTGTTTCCTCGCACGAAACATTTCAACAGACATTATAAGTTTGGTTCTCTTTCGGAATGATATGAACATTTCTATATTATTTTTCTTCTGTTTTTTTTTTTTTTTTTTTTTATTCATTTACATCTGCTCCAAGATATAACGTGCTGAACTTACTAAAAGCTAGATGAACCTCGATGCAGTCGACAATATAAAGTTAGATTATAGCAACCCAATTGTTATAATAGATTTTACAACTGAACCATTTTAATACTTTATAAAAGTAGTATATAATCATTATGGGGAAAAGTTTCATCTATCATTCGCCTTGCCTTTATATTATTTTGTTATGTTTATCACACACTTTGTTACATGGAACATAACAATACACAATCAAGGTGATAAAAATATGAAATAAAGAACAAATATTTTTTATTGTTCATTTATTAGTCTATGTGTTAAATTTTGATATTATTTGACTTTAAATATTGACGAAAAATTTCCTTGGGAATGGAGAAATGCATAGATGTTACTAAGAAGAATAAACGTGCGCTGTTTGTTCTGGAAAAAGCTTTCTCTAAATTTTCTTGATTTCATTAATCTACAGTGAACCGTGATGGGTGTTGAGCTTGGAATTTATAGGGCCAGAATAGGCTTATTCAGAATTGCTGTGAAAGAATCATCATGCTCTGTGTTAGTGAATACACCAGGCTATACGAAAGTGTTTTTTTGCCTACGGATTAATAATATTTACTTTGTTAATCATCGGGGGTGTAGAGCAGCATCCTGGACCTCCTAGCACTCAAAGCAATGACATTGCTGAAATTAAAGATATATTATCTTCTCTTCGCGCGTCCAATGAAAAAGTAGTTGTTGAAGTGGCATCCCTTTGTGCAGCTAATGAACGCTTAACAACTGAAATCAAAACTTTAAGGGAAACAGTAACAAAACTGGTTGACAGAGTAGATACCATCGAAACGAAATTACTGGAAGTGACAAGTGAAGTAAGTGAACTACATCGCTATACTGCGTTCTTAGAACAAAAAATTGACGACCTCGAGAACAGGTCACGAAGACAAAACTTAGTGTTTTATGGGGTGAAGGAAGAAGGAAATGAAGACTGGGCAACTACTGAGAAAAAAGTGTGTGATTTGCTAAACGACCGACTGCAAATGGAAACTGATGACCAACTTATACAGAGGGCTCACCGCGTTGGAAGAAAGTGTCAGGGCAGAACAAGACCCATAGTATGTAAATTTTTAAGTGATAAGAAAAAGGAACACGTATTAAAAAATAAAAATAAACTTCGGGGTACAAACATTTACGTGGAGCAAGATTACTCTAGTTCTGTAAGACAGGAACGTAAACAGTTACAATATTATTTAGTGAAAGCGCGCAAAGAAGGAAAATATGCAAATATCAATTTCCGATATTTGTATGTTGAAGGGAAAAGATTCACGCTTGCCGAACTGCAGAACAGTGAAGACAGGTATTTCCAAGAAACTGACCAGGCCGAGGGACTTTACAATCAGCCACCTGAATCGCCTAAAGCACCTGTCAATCAAGAACAAGGAAAATCTCGACAGCATCTGCGACAAGAAAACCAAGCATCCGCTCCCTCCCCCAACCCTTTATCTGGACATTCCAAGGCAGGCAGAAAGATATCAACATGAGGGGGGTGCACCAAGGACACTTCCGTAAGTACAAAAACATTCGAAGTGAGAGGTGAAAGTGACAATATAGTTAAGGGGAAAGATGGCTATTTTAATATATATATTCAAAACGTAAGGGGAACTCGTACCAAATTAAGAACGCTGACCGAAAATGTATTAAATAACAATTATCAGGCAATTGCATTAACTGAATCTTGGCTTACTAACAGTCATAATGACTCTGAACTCTTTGATTCGCGGTATGTCGTGGTAAGAGCTGACAGAAATATTGTTACTTCTGGTAAGAAATTGGGTGGTGGTGTTGTATTAGCTGTAAATAAAAAATATCGTGTGCAGAAAATTCCTTCCCCAGACATTCCTGGTGTTGATTGTATTACAGTAAAAGTTTTTGTAGATACGGTTAATTGTATATATATTGGTCTTGTATATATTGCACCTGGGTCAAATCAATCAACATATAGAGAATATTTTGAATACATATTTAGTGTACTACAACCAAAGAGTAACATTCTTCTGACAGGCGACTATAATCTCTCACAGGTCACGGGAACTGATTTCAATTTTTTAACATCTACTGGAACCTGTCAAGAGTTATTTCACTTAATGAATTTTTATAATTTACAAACCTTCAATAATATTAAAAACTCGTATGGCAAAACGCTTGACCTAATACTCTCGAATCTTAACAGTGTAGAGGTCACACACGAACACCCTCCCCTTTTACCGGAGGATGCTCATCACCCAGCCCTCCTAGCTGAATATAAATGTATTAACTCTAGAAATGCTAAGTGTAAAAACAAAAGCGAAGTAAGAGACTATAATTTTTTTAAAGCTGACTTTGATAAACTGTACCGCGAAATATCACTAACAAATTGGGAACCTATCACAGATAGTTTGACTGTAGATGGCTCTGTGGATTTTTTCTATAATACACTCTGTTCTATTTTTGACCGATGCATCCCGAGAAAAAGAGCTAAATTCAATTATCCTACTTGGTTTTCAAGTGACATAATTAGATTAATTAAGAGCAAATCATATCACCATAAGAAATGGAAGCATGGTTCTCGGGACGCACTTTATCACTACAATAAATTTAAAGAATTGAGAGCTCTTTCTAAAAAAGAAATTTCTAATGCATACAATATATATTTAAAAAACTGTGAGGCCAATATTATAAATAATCCTAAGACTTTCTGGGCGTATGTTAAGAATAAAAAGAGTAATTCGGGAAGTAATATCTTTCATTATGATGGTCAAACTTTGAGTGACGATGCTGATATTGCAAACGCGTTTATGGCAAATTTTCAAGTGACACACAATAATTCGAGCTACAATCTTATTCCTGCGGAGCAACACAATAATTCGGAAATCCTGGACAAATTAAACATTAACTTTATAGAAATCGAAGATGTGGAGAATGCTATTAAAAAACTTAAACCACGGTCATCTTGTGGACCGGACAAAATACCACCATATATCATTAAAGGCTGCTCAGAAATACTGAAACATCCCCTACAAGTTATTTTTAATAAGTCAATAGCTTCTTCTACATTTCCTACGAAATGGAAGATTGTGACGTCTGTCCCATTCCCAAAACAGGCTGTCCTACGGACCAAATAAAAAATTATCGACCGGTAACCCTACTATCTGCCCCATCTAAGATATTTGAAATTATTATATACGAAAAAATTTACTCACATGTACGGTCAGTAATATCTCCCTTTCAACATGGTTTCATGCCAAAGAGGTCAACCGTAACTAATCTCTCAGAACTTACACATTTTATAGCTAATCAAATTGATAAAAAGGAACAAGTAGATGTAATTTATACAGATTTCTCCAAGGCGTTTGACGTAATTAATCACGATATACTCCTAAGCAAACTTGTGACTTTCAATTTTTCACAAAATCTTTAACAACTTATAGCATCCTATCTTTACCAACGGAAACATCGCGTTCGATACAAGAATATTTTAACTAAGGAATATGTCGTAGACTCTGGTGTGCCTCAGGGATCGAACTTAGGACCTCTGTTATTTATACTATTTGTTAACGATTTACCATCTGTAATAACATCTTCCCACAAACTTTTGTTTGCGGACGATCTAAAAATCTATTGCAGTATCTCCACGGAATTGGACGCAATTTCTTTGCAAAATGACATTAATGCTATTTCCCAATGGTGTGAATCAAACAAGTTGCTACTAAATATTAGAAAATGTAAAGTAGTATCATACACCAGGAAAATAAACTATGTACGCAATATGTATACTATTAATCAAACGCCAATTGAGAGAGTGGATAATGTTACTGATCTTGGAGTCACTCTGCAGTCAAACCTATCATTCGATATTCATGTCAACAGAGTAATTGGTGAGACCTTTAAGAATCTTGGCTTTGTGATGAGATTAGGAGGTGATTTTTCTAATACTAATGCTCTTAAAACATTATACATTGCCTATGTACGGTCTAAGGTGGAATATGCAGCGATAATATGGGGTTCTAATAGTAAGAAATATATAAATAAAATTGAAAACATTCAAAATAAATTTTGTGCGATTTTTGACATATAAAGAAACAGGTATATATCCAAAATTTGAGAACTACGAAGGTCTTCGAAAGAAATATTCATTACAATCTCTTGAAAGCAGAAGAAGTCATTTCATATTATCTTTCTTACATAAAATAATTCATGGTGCAATAGATTCAGAATATTTGTTATCAGAAATAAAAATTTGCGTCCCACATAGAGCAACGAGACCCCATAATGACATATTCCATCTCTCAGCGCAAAGGACTAATGCATTAGATTTATCGCCTGTCAGAAAAATGTGTATATTGTATAATAAGATGTCACAAGAACACCCAGATATAGATATTTTTAGTTGCAAACAAAATTTTCATTTTACATAAATTTGTTGTATTCTGTATATCATGCTATTTGTATTTTAACGTATATTTTGCTTTCATATTATTATTTTATTATATGTGTATTTTAGTGTGTATTACGATAGAATTGAGGTCATATTAGTATGTTATTATATGTGTATTTTAAAGTGTATTAAATACACTTCACAATAAGGGAAAACTGTAATTAGGCATTTGCCTGTTGTTTTTCCGAAATAAATAAATAAATAAAATAAATAAATATGCTACCTTGTCTAATTTGCAAAACATCTGGATCAAAAACATTCTAACATTCTTTTTGAAACTAAAAATATTACATCACATATTCATAAGCTCTTCGTATTCATCTCAGTTTTAGAAAGTTTTACTGTATCTCACACACACAGTCAATAGTCAGAAGAAAATATGTACGAGGTAACACTATCAAGTACTTTTTAGCCACTCTATTGCATCTTTCGGCAAGTTGTTTTGGATATCTTGATTGCACTGAGAAAAAAATGTAGGTGGCATTCTTAAAAAGATAGGTTACATGCGTAATTCCTGTAGTTTTTTTTGGACTTAACGTTCAGCAGAGGTAATAATTGAAAACGCATGTTTTATAATACTTTGTGTATAAGTGTTCCATCTATAAGTACTTTCCGTATGAAACAATGTAGGCGGTTAGGATCTCACATACAAATGGACGTATATGACATGTAGCTGACGAAGGTAGCATAAGTATATGCATGCGATATACGGAAAACTGTTAGATGTCAGACATCCTGCAACGGCATGATGTAACATCTAAGGGCAGTGCCTATGTAGCATACGGATAACGTATGCTCCGTACTGATTTCTATAGTAAGCAACAGGATACCGTATATTTGTACAATATAACACTGTCCGGAAAACAGATTTTTCTCTGTGTGGGTGATCATCTGTCTCAGTGTTGTCCTTTAAGCACTCCATTCTCGGTTGGAGAATTGGTTGTGTGTAATTCCCATTTCGTCTGGTGAAAACCGTTATTTGATTGAGTGTATTTAATTATACATTCAATCACAGTGTAACTTGGATGTTTATGCCGCCTCAAAACAGATATCTTAGAATGTGTTGCAGCTGGTTTTGTTTTGAAATACTTGCTCATATGAAGCTAGTAGCTTTTGATGCTTCTTTACTTACTATGTTTTTTTCTCTATTTTTGAAATGGTATTGTGCTCTTTAAAGTATTCATACAATTTCTTTCATTTCTTTGTAGATAGATAGCCATTGTTTCAACTTTCTTCTATTGTTCTTCAAGCAAATCGAAATGTTTCGGTTAAAAGGTGTTGATTCGATTATTCTTGCCGTTGTTGCGATCTCTCAATGTGATTCAAATTTCATCATAGATAACTTGCAACAGGTTGATGTACTTCAAGAAATATTCTTGATAGACGCAACTATATGTCTGCAAATGTGTTTAGAGAAACACAATTACAATAATTGTTTTCAAAAATATTTATATATGAAACTTCGATTACATTGTATACATATGTGTTTCAACCTTTTACACTATAATTTGATAAAACTCCGTTTTATATCTAAAGATTTGTCTTCTATACGCCTCCTAGTTAAATAGTAAATGTGAAGAAAATTGTATTCATAATGTTTCATTATTAAAAGTGCTCAAATCTAAATATCATTACAGAATGCTAATGGTAATGTGATTAATATGGTTTGCCGTTAAGGGTTGTTAAATTTACACTGTCAAAGATAAACGGTAAAACCAGTCTTTGGTTTATAAACTGTCTTTTTGTTGCTCAAATAATAAATTATTTGTTCATAACTAATTACAGCCTTATTTGAATTTATTAACAATACATATTTTGTATTAACAATATCCAGCAAGACCGGTTCATGTCAGCATTATTAGTATAAATTTTTCAATAAAGACCGTCAGGAAGGCAGTTTCCGAACGCAGCAGAGCGGTGATTGCAAACTACGAAAATTAATTAGCGTTGCTCACAGACTAGCATATAACGTTGTGATGTTTTATGTTATAAGTAGATTATCACATTTACCAAATATAGTTAAGTATTTTTTAAATACATTTAACTCCTCTTCAAACGTTGTTATATGCAAACATAATATCTAGAACCGCACCGGTGTAATTGTAAATGTGGCCGTCTATCAACTAGAGGGTCAGGACTCGTTTCGCGGTACCAAAGCTTAAAATAATCGTATTCTATTTTCATCAAACTGCTGCATCACCTCCTCTAGCAAAGTCTTAATTTCATGAAAACGCATATACCATAATATTGTAGGTTGATCACGCTATTCCTTGTCGAATGAGGGAGTATATTTAAAGTTTATGTACAATAAGTAAATATAATAATAATATCATTACAACTTATTTTTATTTTGCCTCCTTTTTATTATATCTGATTACACCTATCTAAGTGTTGCAATTCGAAGATTTTGCAAATATTATATGAATGCCGTTGCACTTAGGCTTCTGGTCGCAGCTATTATTTTGGTATATTTCAGAACACCATATGATCAAGGATGTGAAACTAAAAGAGTACATGCCAATTAATTAACTCTTAAAGCACAGGCCTTATAATGAACAATTCTTATTAATGCTATACTAAATAGAGCTATTTCATGTCTAATAGATAAATCATGCCAATCTAGGATATTTTGGTAATGGAAAGAGTGATTATAAAACTTTAATATTCGCGAAAGTAGAATGTATGTGAAAAAATATTATTCGGTCGTTAATTAATTTCGAACTTCACTTTCGTTCTATCCGAAGTGAATTTCATGCATCAAACTGTGCTAACTGATGCGACTCACTAACATCGACATTTCAATACTTGTTTCCTCCCACACTAAACACACTTACACACACATGTTAACGATAATTACCATCAACTAACGGTGAAGCACTATCTTTATATTTCTACGTTTACTCTCATGTCTACCATGATCATACATATAATACATGCTATGTCTCGTCTTATTCACTTTTATATCAGTCTCACAACTCAATCGAGTCACCCTAAAATGTTCATGCATATTACGGCTCCTCTCTATGCCCGGAGTTCATCGAATTATGGAACATTTCCTCCACTCCACCTTGTGTTATGTTTCACTGAGGCAAAAAGGATCGTTTCATTCCCCATTTATTATTATTATTATTATTTTACTGCAATCGATCTTATCGGAAACCTGTTTTATATGCATACCTTTGGATAGGTCTATGTGATAACTTTATTTTGGTAAGGAAATAGACTTGCCTTGTTCGTTTGCATCAAGAACCTCATCATGTTTGCGGAAATTTATTGCAGGATTCACTTCATTGCATGTGTATTCAGTTCTAGTTTTTAAAAGTTCTCCAGAGAAAAAATTATATTAGAAATTAATGCTGAGTTTATTTGATCAAATAAACTTTATTTACTTTGTATGTCAGTATTAAATTGATGTAAGTATCATCATTTTCTTAATATGTATATGAACATCCTTTGTGCTGTTTTCCTTACACTTTAGTTTTAAGGTATTCAAGGTTCCTTCTGTGGTTGCAAGTTGGCAGAAAGTCAACGTTATTTCTTGTACTTTTGTCTTGTTTTCTCTCATTTATATTCCACCAAAATAATCGCTGGTTTTGAAAGGTATTACTTTAATAATTAAAGGAATATTCTGCTCGAACTCTTACACTAGTTGCATAAACTCATATACTTTTTGGTAGTGTTGATTGGAATTACACACACTCAATGTTCACACCACCTGTTACGTGGTAAACATCGAGACAGTAATCCAGCTCCAAACATGCACTGTGAAACGTGTTCGTTGTGAAGAGGTTGGCAGCCGTTGTGATGTATTTCTAAAGATCCAAGGTTAATAGAGTATTAACTGAGGATGGCTGAGTATTCGTGAAGTATTAGGTCTTTGTACCTCCAGTTCCGCAACCTTCAAGAAGGTATTTGTCCAGTTTTGAACTCCATCACAACTGAAACGCTCTCAGCAAGACTTCACGAAATACTATATATATATATATATATATATATATATATATATATATATATATATGTTTGCGAACTCTTCTCCTAAGATTTGTTTCCCAAACTCACTTCTGATGTAATACTAACTGACAGAAACCAATTGTCTTAGATGTCACAGTATTACTACGAAGTTTATACTTCTGAATATTTAAAAAGTTGCAGAACATTTAAGTTGTTTAAAATTGGCCACATTATACATAGTCGATGGAACAAGTTCCAGCAATAGATGACAACACGTGTTTTTTTTTTTTTTTTTTTTTTTTTACCATTGGAAATTTTGTTTAGATTTATTTCCTTACATGCTCCAGAAAAATACCACAATCCCAAACTAAGGTTCGAATCTAGATTAACACAATATCCTGTCATTTTTACAAACTCAGCGCTGCTTAAGAGTACGATTGAAAAATTTACTAAACAAAGGGACATGTCTGCTAACGTTCTACTAACAGTTTATTTAATGTTATATATTTATCTTATTTTACAGGTATAGCCTATAATAATAACTGTGTTCATAATGACATTTTATTTTTAATGGAGTCTTGACACTCTTATTTACGGCTATGTATTAGGAAGTATAACATTTGTTGTTTCCATTAAGTAACTAACTAAATAACTTGGACTATGGAACCCCAAGGTTTAATGCCGCGTTCACAAAAGCTTTCCATTGACTTCTATCTTTAGCCGACTGGATGCAGTTTTTACCTTCTATTTCAATTTCTGCGAGATGCTTCTTAATATTATCCTCCCATGTGTAAAAATGTCTTTCGAAATGTCTTTTTCGGGTTGAGTTTCCTCTTAAAAATTTGAAAGCGTTCCTCCTTCCTTCCAAGCTACATGGCATGCCCACCTGAGCCTCCTACTCCTAATGATCCAACCAATGCAAGATAAAGGGTCAAAATTATGCAGTTTTTCGATATGCATTTTAAGCCATTCTCTGTTCCTGCTTTCTTTGGTCCGGAATCTTCGTCTCAGAATTTTATTTTCAAGTATTTTTGTATGTTTTCTTCCCTCACAAACTACGATTAAATAATCACAACAATAAACGCTAAAATTGTTACAATCATAGTCTCGGCCTTGGGACCCACAATTAACCTCATAATCGTTTCGTTTATCATTAAATATGGTAACCTTTGAGTCCCAGTATAATCAGAATAATTATCCAATTACTTCATCTAAGTTTTTTGTCAGTAGAAAGTATGGCAAGCAAGAGCATACAATGTTATATATTTAACTACGTAAACCACGTTTTTTTCTTCATTTTTTATAATAATGTAATTATCAGGCGTATTTTCTATTTGCATGTTGCTGGACTCGATGCTTTTAATTTAAACATATCAATTGTATCTAGCGTCAAATTGAAGTTCAGCATAACATGTAGCCCATGATAGGATGCAATAGGAAAATATTATATGAGCCAGTTGATTATTTGATGACGATAATAAGTAGCAAAAAAAAAAACTTTACATTTAACATGTCACCAATCTCGTTCTACAAGTAATTATAATGATGTTAGTTATGTAATGTTTTTCTTAGACATAAGTTTTGTCCCCACTAGTTACTTGAGTGCAAATTTGTGATTTTTTGTATTTTGAGAATGTTTTAAATCATTAAGTTATCCTTCTGACAGTTTTTGTTATTTTTATATATTGTGTGAATATAGTTCCAATATTGTAAGATAATAATAAATAAATACTAGTTTTAATTATCATTCATTGTATGTAGTTGGAAATATAATGAATCATTTACTTCATATGCAACTACCGTATAATCGTATTAACTCTAATAACATTCTAATTCATCAGCTACTTTTCAGGTATTTTACTGGCTTAAAACCGCATATTTTTTTGTATTTTTATTTGTTGTACATATTAGATTTAAAATGTTTTATGATTTTGAAAGTCAAAAGCAATTTGTCAACAGATTAAAACATGTTAAGCCAAAACTTAAAAAAAAGCGTGTTTGGAAGTTTTTTTTTTTTTTTTTTTTTTTTGTAATTTCATACACTGCAAAAATCGTTTTCATTAGATTCTTTGATAAATTGTAATACGCTTTGAGTATTTCAGAATCAAAATTAGTTTTTAAGATCTTGATCCTAATGAGTTTATCTTCAAGAACAAAGGGGCCTGTAAACACTGTAATCAGGTATTTCTTTTGTAAACGTACACATATTTTAGAAACAATTCAAAACAATTATAAATAAATAATCGAAACTGTAATACTCCATTAACATCTTGATTTTAAGTTCATTATCTGAAAGAGAGTGTTTATAGACGTGCATCATATTCAACTCAAATGATAACTACTATTGTAGCTACTATATGTAAATCAAACAATTTATGTTATGTTTTTAATTTTCAATTTGTTCAAAGGTAATCGTTGTGATCACTTTTCCGTTTTCTATATAGTATTTTTTACGACAAATCGATGAATACTATTATATAAGATCACGTTTAATATTTTGATGTGTGTTATGCATAAAGAGTTTGCATAAGATAGCAAAAATGTTTTAGTCGTGATTGTGCAATAATGATAGTTTATTTTGTAGAAGATAAAATAAACTTTAAATTCATGCCATTCACTTGGTTTTGAAATTGTAAACATTTTACATTAAGAAAGTAAAGACAATTATATCTGGAGTAGAAAATTGTAAACTTTTGAATTATAATTTTTGAAATGTTGTACGCTTTCTTATGTCACAAATAGTCGTTGAATACGTGAAATAACTTCTGATCTAAATATTGTTCAAAGCATAAACACTTGCTAAATAAGATATGTTAACCCACGATGATCACTGTTGATTTTAGAGAAGATATTTGATCTAATTAGGCATTAATCCTTAAATGAATGATTTATATATATATATATATATATATATATATATATATATATATATATATGAGATGATCCTTGAATAGGTAGTGACTATAGCCCCACTTTGACGCTGAGGTATGCACTTGATAAAATTGACTGCAATCCTGTTTTATGCTGCAAAAAACGGCAAACTATGGTTTAGCCCCTCCCTTGACCATATCCTGGATCCGCCATTGTATATACATTAAATATACCATGAGTAGATCTTAATGTTGTAAATTATAGGAAAACAAACTTAAAACCTATAACTTATAGGGAACTAAACTTAAAACCCTAGGACCAGAATTTAGCTTAATAATTTGTTATTAACTGTTTGTTGCTATTTAGGTACTTAACACAGCTTACGCTTCGAACCTTTGTCATGATATCTACTTTGTGGTTAGCGTTTGCTTTTAGTTTTAGTAATATTCAATGTTAAAACTTTTTTTACTCATTGACAGATATTAGACATCTATATCTCTACTCCCTGTTGTAAAGTTTTATTACTTGTGGACATGACACATTAAAATTCAACACATCAGAATTATGTTACATTCTAGGGATGTTTTCTTGTAGCACTTGCCAAAACGATATGTTTACAAACTGTGACAAAATGCACTTACGAAATGAAATAACTATTGTGATATTTATCGACAAGAACTAGGTTTGTAGCTAATCAGCTACACGGTGCATTGAAGGGTTAAGTATAATTAGCGATATGTTATCGTTCTTACTGAAAAAAAAGAATATATATCTAGATGCATTGCACTTCTTTTCTCGTGGTATTCTCATTAAGTGACAAATATCTATAAATGGTTGTTTGTTATACAGCATGGTTTACCTCAGTTTCTGTATTGTAGTGGTGTAATATCGTCATTTAATTAATAAAATATATATTTTGTATGTAGTAACACAGAATCTGTGGATTTTTATTCATTCTAATCAAAAATGCATGGAGCAGAATTTAGTCAAATTGTTTTAACTTACATTTAAAAACTTTCTCCATCAAGAGGAACTTCAGTAAATATTTCTGTCCTCAAGTTGATGGAAAATAATGTAAGTTCATGTTTTGTCAAGCGCATGTAAGTAATCGGGGTTTTACTTAGTAATGTTATATTACAGTTGTAACCATATCATAGATTTGTAAGTTTACCTTGATTCGTTAATACCTATTCAAGTATCAGAAGGTCCCACAGTATTATCGTAAAAGTTGAACGTAAATGTATAAATCAGAGCAGAGTGTGATTCGCAATCAGGTAAGATGTGGTTATTTTAACCGATTTAAGCCCCCGGATCAAAACGACCCACTGATGTGTTTTGTTATTGCTAAAGCTTATACATTTGCCCTCCGGGTCGTTTTCGACCCAGAATCATAATTAGGCAATGGGAGGTCAACAAAAAGAAATGACACTAAATTCAAAAAGAATAGGTCGAAAAATATTTATTTTCCAAAATAAATCAAAATACAAAACATTAAAAGATAAGGGCATATATGGACTAATTGATCAAAGGACAACCAATCGTTTAACAGTTTATTCGTTAATTTTCAGTCTTTCATTCATATATCAATACCACAGTCTCTTTGTATAAATTGGGTTAAAATATTACTACTTCATCCAACTTGGATATACACAGGAAGAGCAACTACTATAAAGGAGAGTTCACAATATTATCAACATCACTTTTTAAAAGCTCCTTCGATATTACGAGATTCCACTTCATTACTTAAAAAAAATAACCCTGTTTCTTTTGTAATTCCATACGAGCCTAAAAACGACCAAACTGCTACTATCGGTAACAGTATGAGGTGTGATCAAAATATACGGTGAATAATTTTATTAGAAACAAAGTAATAATCTTACATGGAATTTTATTTAATCTGCCTCAAAGTATTGTCCTTGGCTAGTAATGCACTTATCCCAACGTTGACTCCATGACTGGAAGAATTTCTGGAAGGCTTCTTTTGGAAGGGCAAGGGCATTTTGCTGCTTCGTCGTGGCCCTTTCAATGTCAGTAATGGTATCAAAATATTTTTCTTTAACCACAGTTTTACTTTGGGAGTCAGAAGTCGCGTGGCGCTAAATTTGGTGAGTAAGATGCATGCGGACAGATGCTCGTATAGTCATTCGCCTCTTTGAACAAATCATTTGTGTCACTTTCTGCATGTTCTCATCGTTTTTTGACGTGAAGGAAGTCCCTATCAATGCTCGTTTTCAACCAACTCCTTGCTACTTATGAATCGCTCATACCACTTGTAAACAGTCTTCAATGCCACCACTACATCTCCATAGAATGATTTTAACATTTTGCAAGCTTACTTGACACTTTTTTACAGATTAACACTAAAGAAAAGTTAGGTAATATTGACGCGCGAATGACACTTTTAACACATCCTCATTGTTCTGACTCTAGAAGCCAATTAATAAGTCACAATTCGTTCAAACTCTAAACTGACTATTACAATGGTTCAAGCTATACGGCTTACTTGTTGAAAAAGATAGGTGAAACTGTGCAACTACATACACCGTACATTTTTATCACACCTTGTACATAAAAAACATTATAAACGACAATGACAGTTGATAATTAAACTTTCAGAACGAAACATAATCAGAAGTGATGCACCTTAACTTAATATATATTTGCATGCAATGATGTACCTTTTTTACGGGGCAAAGTAGGTTAATTTAGTAGGACATTATTTGTCGGTTAAACCGCATCACAAATGCCTTTAAGCACAATTCTTAAGTCAGTTTAATATACAGACCCCGATGGCAGAACTTTCTTTGTCTTTCTGCGATGAACTTTGATAGGTAAAAAATTTTCTGCAGAAATTCCAAAGTGAAAAATCAAGATGATACTATCAAGCTTTTATTACAGCATTACATGAAGCATGGTAAACAGTTTTGAGCGGTATCCCTAGTTCGAGTTACAATCTCTGAAGTCACATTCTTTGAAAGAGTTTTGCTAAAAGAAGCAGATTTAAAATATTTATGATACAATACACCGTATTTTGTAATGAAAGCAGCTTTAAGAAATATTGTTTTTTTTTTATCCTGACGGGGGTCCGTTTAGGATATTGCATGTAAGCTGGTCTGTTGTTCCAATATCATCAACTAAGTCCATCCTTTGCTGCTGGCCTTTTATCTATCACATTAGTAACCACTGAATTCCAGCTGTCACATATGGCCTTAGACACAGGTATACTGAAAGAAAACATCATTAACTCTACTGCAACAGAGTATTTGTCTCGGAAATCTTTTACTGCAACATTAAAGAGAGTCTTCAGTTCAAAAAAAAAAAAAAAAAAAACTTTTCTTTATTTCTTGAGCTGCTTACCAAGTCCTGCATAGATTTAATGAAAAGCTTGTATTCAAAAAATAATCTATATCTATCAAAAAACTGAAATGGGAATATACTCACAAACTCAAAGAAGTTCGAAGACGACGGAAAGTCCTTCTCTGCTTGCTCAACAGAAACGTTACAAATAACATCAGTCATCAGTTTCAGCAGAAGAAACATTTGTGATTGTCAAAAATACAGTTTACGCGACGAAAAAAACAGTTAAAACTATATTTATGCGAGTCGTCAGTGCATTTAAGACATCTACATATAGCAGGCATGTTTTTATACTTTTCTGTTGGCTGTTTTATTTCCTCTGGCAATTTTTCTGCACAGATGCGGCAAATTGTCTGCGATCACATCGCAGATCGCGGCATGTTCTGCTGTGGGGATACAGAGTGTAATTGAATAATACTTGCAGGAAGTTGAGTTTAATATTTCTTTTGTTGTCAACAATGTAAAAAGTAGCATACCACATTAACAGATGTCATATTGTATTTTGATTTAGTACAATCAAAATTAACTTTTATTATCCTTTGCAACATAAATATTAGAATTTATCATTTGTTACAATATTCGATTCCATTAAATGTAAGGACATTCAATATTGCAACTACTATTTGCTTGAAATGGAAATCAAATAAAATCTTTCATTTTTACGTCTCACCATTATGCCAGCTTGCTATATAAAAAAAACGGTGATAATGAGAAATGAATGAAATGGTGGAATTAAGAAAATGGGATAATCCCGAGAAAACCCACGACCACGGTGTTTGTCCACCGCAAAGTTCACTTGGCGCGAGATAAGATTGAATCAAGATGTACTGGTCACGGAAGGAAGATGTACTGGTTGCTTCTTTTGTTTTTAACATCACTTCTACTTCCAAGAAACTGTAGGAAAGAAGAACATACGATTATAGTGAAAAAGTAAATCTAATCGGAAATTTCAACAGATTTATGTTTCGCTGTCCGTAGGCCTACAATCTGAAGGAAAAATGATATCTGAATCTCCGTCCGTCCATCTGATCACCCCGGTGTTAATTGTGTTCATTCCTCTAGAGGTCATACTGTGTGACGTAATGACACTAAATTTTAAACTTAAGGTTTTCTTATGAAATTATCCAAAGGAGAGTTTCGAATGTTGTTCCTAACTCCAAAATTAAGGATAATTTACTGAATGATGAAAATCAAATATTGCAATTTTCTTGTAAACAACCTTAATTATTTTCTTTTTATTCCGTTTGCAACCATATAATGCGGTATCAGTCGTTTCTCTGTGAAAAATCCTGAAGGGATACTTTATTCATGGGCCGTTTTATTTCTGCTGAACACTTTTCTCAAAAAATTCTCAGTTTATTCCGTTCGTATTTCATAAATTACATTAATATTACATTACTAGCTTGACAATGTTCTTAATTTGTCTTGAAACTATCCAGAAGAGATAGTTTACTCCTGGAATGAGTTTCTCCCGAATAACTTTTATTAAGAACAACTCATTTGTTAGGCAATTTTCTTCATCTACATGCATAAAAATTAAAGTGACTACATTTGTCCGAAGGCACATCGAAGTACTATTTACGTCCAGTTGTAAGGACGAGCTCAATGATGAACCCTAAAAGAAGGAAATAAAGTGTAAATCAATATGGAACGCTAATCGTATTTCATAAACAAATGTTACATTAAAAGTATCTACAATATGGTACAAATTATTTGTTTTATTAAAAGAAAAAAATCACAAAATGTAGTTTACTTTTGGGGAATAGATTTTTGTGAACAACTTTCTCAAAACGACACAGACAATTTTGTACATTATTCATAAACAAATGCTAAATTAAGGCATCCATAACCATAACATAAATCATTTTCCATTAAAAAATCACAAGATGTAGTTTACTCTTGATGAGGTGTACGCCCACAATTTTGTCAAAAAACAGCTAAGGTATTTTTATTCATATTTCATAAATAAGCATTTATCTAACAATCCCACTATAGTCCGAATAATTTTTCATAAAAAGTCGACTAGTAGTAGTTTGTTCTTGGAGGTTTCTTTCTTAGATTCAGTTTGTCGAAATCGCCTATTATTATTTTGTTTATATTTCAAAAAACAAACGTTTTTGTAACTATTACAACATATCATTATGCAATTTAAACTGTGAGAGTAAGAAAGTTTAGTGTGGTGGCCTGTACCTTTTTTTTATTTTCTAGCGGCCATAGAAGATAAGAAAACATTGGTATCGTGGAAAAGACTGCATTTGAGATTTTATCGCGCTTACATATTTCATGGCCTCTGCAAACCGAAAAAATCATTTTTGGATATCTATGCGTCTGTTTGTCCATCCGTCCCACATAAATGCTTAGTGTAAAAATACTCGAAATACTTTATATCTTTGTACCTTGATTCACCGTATGTTTTTTTTTTTATCTCTGAATACATAGCTTCTGAATATCTCTAGTGCAGTAAAACTTTTTTTTTTCAGTTCCAGCTGAAATAAGTTACTTTGCTATTAAAGATTTTTTCTTCCTCTGCTTATGTCTTCCTATAAGCTTACTTGTAATTGGTTTAATCTTCAGGTGCAGTTCACACATTATCAGTGGGTGGCCAGTTCCTCTATTGTGAACCTGTTCAGAACTTGCAGTTTTCTATCGCGCATCTTGTTTCTTGCCATGATGTAGCCAAATTCGCTTGTTCTTCAACTTGAGTGTTTACATGTCCGCTTTCTGTATAGCTGTTCATTATTTTCTGTGCTGCATTTTCCTGAAGAAAGAAATCATACATACGTCTTGTTAGCTTCAGCAGATTCTACTAAAATGCTTCCTCCTTCGTTAAGTTTACCACATCAAGATTTTTTTTTTGTTTGTTTTTGTTTTTGATTGATTTCCTTTGTCTTAATGTGACTTTAAAATCTTATGGTAATCTTTACATGTAGTAGGCTATTTCCTCTGTTATTAAACTCTCATTTCTTTTCAGACTGTTTATATCTCCTCTTCTGAATGGATTGTAGGAGCATGTCCTTCAATCACTTGTAGAGCATATCTCTGAGAAAGTTCGATAAGTCTAATAGTGTTATATACAGTATCTCAGAACAATATTTTTCAGCTTTTCGCTGATAAGAAATCAAATACCACCGATCCCTCACAATCTGATACCTCCTAATATAATATGTGTCCATTCATCAACTCCATTAGTTCTTCTCTTTTACTTCTTACTTTGCTTAATCCTTGGATATCCCAGTTAATCTTCCAATTCCTAAAATCTTGCTTCTGATCCAAGAGGTCTTCCATTTTACATAGCATGACCACTTTTAAATGGTAACTTAGCCCATAGTTCTAGGGATTCTTAGCAGTCTCTGCCTGTATGTGATTCTGGGAGTTGGCTTGCTCAAACACGGCTTCAGGAGAATGAAGGTCTTAGCTTATTGTATGCTGTCATGATAGGTATTGTCCGTTTCAAAACATAAGGGCCTTGTCTTATGGGTTTCCATGCTGCAAGAACCCTGCAGCTGTCATTAAAAAATATATATTTTAACCCTACAATATTTCTCCATGTAAACATAGTCTTGAAAGGAACATGCAATTTTTTTTTTTTTTTTTCATCTTGCAAGGAGTCAAACCATTGCAACTTTCTGGGTCGTCTTGCTTGGTACCTGCTATCGCCCTCCCACTGACATAAAGAAGAAAAACAATTTGATCGCTTCTGAAAGGATGGAAATACACGTTTCTAATAAGGAGGTTCACTATTTATCCATTTAGAGTGCAGTGCTGCATGGGAGGAAATATCGTTCTTGCTTTCAGAAAGTTGTACTTTGTAAACAGTAAGTAGAAAGATGGGGTTGAAAGATTTTTTTTTTTTTTTTTTTTTTACTTACAGCAACAAGATTCTTGCACCATGGCGACCTAGGTTTACGCTACTGCCAAGAAAGCAACCCAACCCTTGTTAGGACTATGGATAGTGGATGTTGCCAGACGTCCGATGTCTTTAGATAGAAGAAACAAGAAAGGAAAAAGAAAACAAGTGGAAAATAAAGATATGATGTTATTACTTATCGTTGAAAATTGAATAAAATGAATCTGGAGAAAAGATGAAGTTTGGGAACTTCTTTTTCTCTTTCTAATCGAAGGTCACCTATTCCTTTCTTAGATTTATAATAGCAAGGGACAGAGCCGAGTGGGTGTTTAGTGCACTTCCAAAAATTAAGGATCTTTTGTTCTGAAATTTTTCAGTTAGAGATATTTGGCCAAAATGACTGCATTGGCCAGGAATATTGTTCATAGGTCTTCTTGTATTTTCTGCACTAATTAGTGACACTGCGACTTTCATGGTAGAAAGAGAATTTCAAGTCTGCACCACTGGGATGTATTGCTAAGAGAGTACGTCTTTAGTTCAGGTGATTCCACACATCTTAGACATTCTCACCGTGCTGGTCTCCTTCCAAATACTATGTGCAGACCATACATATTTAGCTCCTTTCCTAGTTCCAAAACAGTAAAAAATAAAACACAATTAAAGCACTTTTAGTACAGATGTTGAGGTAAAATTGATAAAGTAGTGTTCATAAAGTGTGATTCACCTGTCCAAAAGCGTTAATTCTCTAAAAACAGAATCTAGTATGGCATATTTAAAACACTTCCTCTCGGCAAACAGTTCGAAAACAAAATGACATACATTTTGCACATTTTGTACATACATCTGGAACATACTTGGACAACACAGTATCTACAATAGATGAATATGTGTAATCTGAAGGTATCCAAAGGGAGTCAGTAATGTGTAAAGTGTTCTACTGTGTCTAAAAGTAGTTTCTTTATTTTGTGCAGTGAAGGCTTAGGGTCCATTGAAGTCTAAGCGATGGTGGCAAACATCTTCTGCTTTTGATGAAAATCTTACAAATTTTCATATAAGTGCATACAGGTGCGAATTCAAGGGGAGGCTAAAGAGGCTATAGCCCCCGCTTGACGCACAGGTACACACTGGATAAAATGGGCTTCAATTCTACTATCCCTTGATCATATCCTGGATCCGCGGCTGAGTATATACATATATCTAATATTAGTTTTAACAATATATGCCCTTGACCTATTTTTGCTTAGGATACAATAAATATATGGCAATTTTAAATTTGCAGTCTTACATACAGTATGTCATAATGCAAATAACAAACATAGACAAATGACATGAATTGCATACTAAAGCTTTTACTGAAATTTTGCCTTGGTATGCAAATCGGGTAATTGACATCTGCATTTTAAACGTATTAGTTAATGCAATTATAAGAAAATAATACCTACTTCTTAATGACTTCACGTGTTTCACGCAGTGTGAGATGAACCTGCACATATTTTCAATGCAATATCTTTGTTTCAGGAACATTTGATTGAACTGTATCGCGTTGAGATCTCAACACAACATAATTCACTTGTGTTACAGAGTTTAATAACACTATAGGTATTGTGTATCTTAAAGAGAAAAACAGCAAAAAGCTTAAATCGTGATTAATAAAATAAAAGTGAAGGTAAGGAAGTCGTCAAATGTAAATGAATTACAAAATAATGTCTTCATTATGGAAGACAATTACGATAACCAGTCGTGCATTGCTTCTAGACTGCAATATGAGGTTTTTCCTTGCTAAAAAGACAGGTAACAAATAATGTATATTTTTTTCTTATTATTTTGTATTCTTCACGAAGTAAAAGGTTAGGTATATAATAAGGTAATTGAGCATTCAGTTGAGTCAGTTTTTATTTCGAAGAATCACCTTCTACTTGCCGCTCTTCAGCATGAGAAGGAACTGGGTATTGTAGTGTTTCCTAACAGTGGATGAGAAGTCCTGGTATCCCGTGAAATAATTTATTTGTTTAGTTAACTTTAAGATAAGTGCGCGAGACCAACATTTACAGTAGAAACACAGCAACTGTGGAAAGAAAGACGACGAGAACTTATATCTACATGTACCATACCTGCATTCACCTGGTGTAATAGAGTGAAACGTGTGGGAGAATTTCATTAAGGATTAGTCGCTTCGGGGTTCAAGTTTTCGATTTTTCTCCCAATGCAGTTACTACAACCAACATATGAATGGGAGTAATGAATATGAGCACAACTCAGAACAACAACGGTTTTTGGACAAACATATACAAGTTTGAAACAGTTTACATAATTGTCCTGGAGATGGCATTTGTGTGAACAAACACAAAAATTGTAATTAAATTAGATTAATGAACTGAAAGACAGTTATTACTCAAAACTAAATTGTCAAAATATTTCAAAGCTTCTTTACAAAATCAAAAATTATAATAGTTTCTCACAATAATCATTGTATTTGGTAAACATAGGAAGTTTTACGCTAGTGCCATCTTTACAACAATTCTGAGAAACATCTGAAGTGTCCATGTCTTTGTCCATTCTCGGTGGTATAGACCACATACACACACAAAGACGAATCCGTATTTATCGTGATACGCAACAGAGCGTTTGTAATATAAGAATGGGGAAGTCGTTCCAACAACATTATGTGTGTATTATGTGCGTGTATTTGGTGTTGCAAAATGAGGTCTTCTTGAGTGTCACGCACCATAATTGAAGACAGTTATTGACAGAAAGCTTATTCTCAGGAAATTTACTGGCAAAAACTGCAAAGTGCGCAGGATCACTGTTTTCACTGAATTTATTCCAAAATGTTATTTTTTTGAAGAAGTATTATTACCCATGTGTTCAAATTTCTAAACAAAGATATAGATAAACGATTATAAGGACGATACAATTAAGTTAATTTCGCTGCATTCGGTTCTATTAACGTGCATTTCAGGGATACACTTACTTTTCATCCACTTTATAGGAAAAAAAAAAACTTCGATCATAAGATAATGCTAGTGTATGTTTGAGTGAAAATGTTGGAAAATCTTGCATCAGGCGAATTTCTCGTGTGTACTCGTTAGAAGTAGTTTAGCCAATTTATATTTTTTGAAACTAACAAGATTCATTAGGTTAGGATTAGAAATTAGAATTCTGGGCTTTTAGCGTCTTTGCCGTGTTAGTCCGTCACATATGAGGGGTAACGTTCCTCGAGGATTACGCTGCCTGGTGAACTGAGGACGAAGAAAGGAATGAAGCGGCCTGGGACCATTGTGTTACGTACTATTTCGGCATTTGCCTGGTGTGAAAGAGGAAAACTCCGGATAAAATCGTCCAGAATGGTTGGCCTTATAAAACTTTCAACATTTTTCGACCAAATGTCCCTACCCGGAATTGAATCTGGGACCGTTCGTACCCAAGATGAGAGTGTTAGCCAGTACGTTATTCTGGGCTACTAACAAATTTTATTGTTATGCCCTATTGTATTGAACAAGTTCAATTGAAACGCATTATAAATACTGAAGATTTGAAATGATGCAGTTTTGCATAGAATTGAACCAATTAACCGCGTTATGCAAGACTTTCTCTACTAACTTATTTGTTTGTTTGCTTTTATACCTTTGGCATTAATGTCTCTTTTCATACTCCGATGTGGAATCTAAATTTTGTATGAATCAATCTGCAATTGAACTTGATATCACATACTAAGGATGTCTTAATTCGAGAAAGTTTAAGTGGATTAGTTTATTCATACAAGAAATAAGTAGGTGAAAGCATGGGTGTGAGTGCATAAGTTCATACGTTTGTTACTGTTAGTGTTTGCATACACTTTCGTTTTCTTTCTCTTTTAGTATGACTTACCACGATTATACGCTTTAGGCGAAAAAATATGAATTATTGAGGAATTTGAGTGATTGTGAAGCAAATATGTTGTTCTTTCCTACCGGGAATTGAACCCTCGACCACGTGCACCAAAGGTATACGCGCTAGGCATCAAACTAATGAAGAGTGTTCGTACATTTTCATGATTAATGAAGTTCCTATCATTGGCCAAATTGAGGAATCATATAATTTGCGTTGTTCAAAAGTTTCTTCCTTTCAATGTCTGTGCAAAATTTACACTGAAATATCATCATTGTTAGTATTGAATTAAATGTTCTGATTATTACCTGACCCAGTAAAATTGTTTCATTGATCTCATCACTCTGTTGTATTATCTTCCCTTTTGGTAAGTTTCTTAACATGTTCTTCAAGAGCTTTATAACAATACATGCTTTCATCTCATACTTATTCTGTCTATCAACACAAAACTTGGTACACATATTTCTCATCCTCTATAGCGTTTTTTCGAAGTACATTTGGATTGTGTAGTTTTACTCACTCTGTAGTCACTCCAGAAGGGTCCAAAGTTGATGAGAGGGATTTCTGGAGGGAATTTTCCCGACATAATCCCAATTTTTCATGTTTAAGTACGTTATGGGCCCCAATACATAACACCTGTGGAAAGCTTGTTTCATGCTGAAGAGAATGAAATGTAAACAATGGATTTCCAATGAACAGTGTTGATGCAATAGATATTTCACTACGAGTCTACGATTTTCTTTATAATAACAGGGTTAATGGGCCCCAGGGACTTACTTCTTTGTTCATGGCACCTATTTTCTGTGCATGAGCATATCTTTGTTATGTTTATCGAATGGACTAGGTTTGAATCGGATATCCGGATGGCACGTTCATGTCCGTTCCTTGTTAGTTTAGAAACAATACTCAGTAAAATTCCAGATTCCTATATTTTAAAGGTGCAAATATCATTTCCAAAGTTTTTCGGGGTTCTTTTAAATGAAGTTATTTAAACTATGATTTTATCTTATATAGATGGTAAAGGTATTTATGGTAAAGAAAAAGAACATCAAATATTATTTCTAAATTTACATTGGACTTCCAAACTATACTATTCATAGATGTAAGAAGTGTTGTAGTTATAATCTTTTCAGGCGCCCGTTCGTCGACAGGGATCAGAGTGAAGACAGTAAAATGCAGTGAAAATTGTTTTTGATGTGTATTCTGCATCCAAGAAGTAGGTTCCATCTTTTTCGCCAATATTACGAATTCAATATTACTTCCCATAGAAAGGCGATTAGAGAAAGTAGCAAAAATGTTGTCTATAGAAATTCAGTGTTGGAAGAAGAGATTTCATCTTCACATACTACCCTATTGAAACCGAAAGTTTTACATGAAATACTGGTTTAATATTACATCTTCATACGCGGAGGACAGCCTAAGGTAGGAGGATATAATGTGTTAAATAACGATACAAGAGTTTGATTACGTCACAACTATTATTTGACCAAAGTAGTAGATCTTCCAATTTCCGTTTTCACATTAGAGTCTATCATATTTTAAGGTTAAACGAATCTCATTTGTATATTAAATATATTAGTTTCGAATATAATACCAGTGCCAGTTTTCAATGAGATTTAACTAATAAATAAACAAACTGGAAGTAAAAAAAAACTGAAATCTTTCAGTTTAACGTCTTAGAATTATGTCCTTTATCTAAGGAAGACGGACTACTAAGGCAAGTGAATGATGATGGAAGAATTGTTAGAATGTGAAAGTGGGAAGAAAAGAAGTACTAGGAGGACGGCGGCTCAGCGGTATAGCTCTTGTCTCTGCTGCGTATGATCCCTGTTTCGATCCTCGGTGCGTTTTCTCTCTCCTTTCCTCCTACAATCTCATTCCACAAATTATTCCATCATCATTCAGTTGCCTTAATCATCCGTCTCCCTTAGCCTAAAGGAGATAATCTTGGGACTTCAAAGATTTCATTTCATTTTTCATTTATAAATCTTCATGATCACAGACCGAAACACAGACCTTTAGCATCAGAGCTGGCTTAACCCGCCAAGATTATATCAACATATATTTCAACATGCGTCTCACATGCGACAGCATTTCCTAACTAATCATCGATAGTAATCGTACTAACTGTTTGGTTAATGTAGAATCCATATAAAACAGATACTGTTCTTAAATTTCCGTAAGCTGAACAATTATATCATTTTACAACCAGAACTTATTAATGCATGTTAACTGAATAATAATTTTAAAAAAGCCTATGAGAAGTAGCCTAAGTGGATGCAATTTAAAACTATTGCATTCTTTTTCAAAAGCTATTACTTTAGTAGTTTAGTGAAACCAAGAGAAACCTTTGCCATGCATACCAGTGCAAGTATTTAAATTCTCTACAGCATTGTTTTCATTTAAATGTAAATAATGAAACGAATTCAAATTGTGAATCATTCACTTGGGTTATTAGAAACAAAGTGCATTTATATACTCAGAAAAATGTGATTTGTTGTTACGTTTATTGTCATATTGCTTTCACTTTCAATTAAGTTACGTTATCAGATTCCCTTTCAACTTATTATTATGTTTAACAACCATCTACACGGAGCTAAGTTTTCGCATCACTACCAAAAAGCAACGAAAAGAAACGGTGCTTTGTAGTGTGAAACAAAATTCTGGGTTACATAATTGTTTCATTAATGTTAATTACGTGCCTGAACTGTCTTCAATTACCTATCACAGTCAGTACAAAACAGAGTTATGTTATTTTTGAAATAAACTTTGTTTATGATTTGTATAAGCATGTGGGCGGACAAAATGATTACAACAAACACTCAGGAATAGCTATAGGTCAGGAGGGCACCCAATGACTCTTGACCTCCAAAAGAACTTCCTAACTCAAATACATCTGTGCACTTCCTCAATAAAACTATACTTGTTTAACAGGAAAATTATTGATGTAGCATGAAAATTTGAAAAAAAAAAATGAAAATGAAATTAAATCTTTGAGTTTTAGGTCCCAAGGTTATGCCGGTTAGGCTAAAGGAGACGGTGAGGATCAGTAATGAATGAAATGGTCGAATGAAGAAAGTGGGAGGAAACTGGAGAACCCCGAGAAAACCCACGCACACGGTGTTTGTCCACCACAAAATTCACTTGGCGGAGGCTGGGAGCGAACCCGGGAAACCAAGCACCAGAGGTGAACGCTTTACCACTGAACCACAGCGGCCCCCTCATGAAAATTTGATCTTACTCTTTTGTTTCTTGGGTGATTAGCTACTTGCCGACTGAATTTCGTTCAGGTCGGGACGTATACTAAAAAGATGCATGTGGCGTGCGCAAAAACGTAGGTTATATGCTTAAATCATGTAGTTTTTGGATTTAACGTACAACACCGTGTAAGATCCTGCACCAAACGTATAACCTAAAAAGTATGTTTTATACCAACTTTCTGTATAAGTGTTCCAAATAAACGTACTATCCGTACGAAAGAAAGAACTGTAGGTGGTCAGTATCTCACATACAGATGGACGTAGCTATGTAATATATAACTGGCGTACGTAATATACGGAAGACTGTTTGATAACAAACTTTCTGCAGCGACATCACACAACATCTAAATAGGAAAGAAACAGTACCTATGTAGTATATGGATGATATAGGCTCCGTACAGATTTGCGTAGTAAACATACAGAATCCGTATATTTGTATAATATATCGTTGTTCGGATAACAAATTTTTCTTGGTGTAGTTACCGGGAAATGAAGCACCACGTACACGGTAAGTGTAGCCAAGGCCTTTGGTGAGGATCAGCTACAAAATATAACTTTTTTTTATTTACTTGACCATGGGCTATTTATATTTGTCCACCAAATTTGGTTCAGAGCAGGCCAGTAGTTACCGAGAAATAAATTACCACAGAAACATACATGTGGAGTGAAAGTAAAACTCCCATATATTAATGCGGAGGGCTAATAATTGTAAGAGATATATACAGAAGTTCCTTTTGATATTGATTCAGCTTCCGATGAATACTCTTACATTATCTCTTTATTGCAGATGTTAGCTATAGACCTGTTATTTTCGGTTTGAATAATGAATTTGTATAGTTTGGAAGTTCACCATAGTTTAACAATGCCGAATGAAACTTACCTGTTTAATTTTACAGACGTTAGCCTTTCTTCTGGCTTCAGTGGTTGTCTGGAGTACAGCAGAGGATAAGAAGATGGAACAGTAAGTATTGAAGTATTTAGCATGTTATTTCTGTCTTTGCACGTATTTCAAAATATGATGTAAATTCAGCTATTAAGTAGCAAGATTTATCTATTCCCACAGTAAGAGCAATTGAACTCGTGCTTGCTAAAAAAAAAAAAAGTCCTAACAAGGGAAGTTTGGGAAAAAGCACTCGCCTGAAGAGAAACTAAGCATGCCACTTGAAGGACCAATTCATAGACATTCAACTTGGAAGTTTATATGAAAAAAAATAAGTATATACGCAATAAACATATTAAGCACAACATTATTAGCAACGAATATTGACATATAAATTGAAATCTATCGGAGGTAACGGAAAAAAAATGTTTCGCAATTACTAACTGGTTTGTTAGTGAAAATTAATCATTATACTGTTCACAACAATGAAAGGTTAAAGATGATAATTGATCACTGTTGCTCTTCTGTTCTATGAAGAAATAACGCAGGCAAAAGTATTTTTTGCACCATGTACATTTATATGTTCAATTATAATGCATCCGTCAAGGGAACAGTTCGCATAACCAAAACAAGAAGAAAATTCGCGAGATGATTCAAAGGGTATATAATTTGTTCGATGGCCTGTCTTGTGGAACGCAACTGAAACAATCCAATGTATCACAGAGATGGGAACGGATTTATTATCATGGACACGAACTTTATTTGATTGTTTCGTTGGTACATCATAACATCCAGATGAAGAAGTTTCGTACTATGTACAAAGCTTCTGCCGTAATCTTAGATTGATCGTAATCCAAAGACATCAAATGGTTGTATAAATCGTGTGCAGTTCTTTGGTATATTCTCAACCATTACGCCTTTGCTATCCGTCATCTAACTTGCAATGGGCAATTTGTCTGTGAATGGACCCCAGTGATCAAGCAGTAGCCAGTTCAAATCATCAAAACTGCATAATAACGGTAGGTCGCTAGGAGGCGCAATAGTGCATTTGAGGTTGAATATCTCAAGTTCACAACTTTACAGGAATTTTATTAGCTTGTTGTAATCAGCATGAATTGGTCTTTTGAATGGCATGCTTAGTTTCACTTCAGGCTAGAACTTTCTCCCGAACTTCCCTTGTAAGTCCATTTTGTGCAGTTTTGAGATGTTAAAAGAAAAAAAAGAAAAAATAAATCCAGAAGTACATAATTGTCTAGCCCTGTACCTGTAGTTCAATGTTGCGTTTACACCGTTATAACACCTTGTGCACATGTTATTCCTATACACAAAGTTGTGTATACCCTTAGAGAAATGGAAAAGCTCATAAAACAAATTTCAGATAAACGTAACTTAGCTGCTTTCTGTGGTCATCGATTCAATTATAAAAGCAAAATTAATAGTTGATAAGTAGTTTGATTCTATATTAGCTAGATATTTCCTAAATTTGTTAAACGTTATTGTACAATTAGCCAATTTAAGTTATATTGTAGAATTTCGTTTTAAGCATTAGTAAAACTTACTCAGGATAAAACTAAGTACAGTGCTACTCAAAAGTTCTCGAACTTCCTGGATTTGAGTGAGCATGTGTTGTGGATCTATTATTTTGACAGGATAATTTTGAAATCTTGTGTCAGAGGTATCTTAGTTGGTATTAATTCTAAATCTTTCACATCATGATCACAGTATTAGACACTAAAGTAGTTTGGATTAACTTTGCCTTATTCGTCTCAGTTGGGTTATTACTGCTGTAGAAACTCTCAAAATTGGAATGTTTGTGATACTGTAGCGTCCTCAGTTTGCAAACCTGAGTCAGTGCCATTTGAAAAACTATAACTTCATGTGAGGCTGGAAGCACTGTTAACATGGTGGCATCATATACTATCTTAAACAGTGTCCCCATGCTGATGTTTGTAAGCTACAAAATTTCATAGTTTTTGCCTTGTTCTTAGCTTAAAACCTACCAGGAAATATCAAAATAAAGGGTTGTGTCAAGATCAATAGATATACAGGGTGTCCCAAAAGTAGGTATACACCTCTGCAATGATCTAATATAGTATTCTAGTTCAACGGCGCCAACTTATAAAATTTTATGTGGGTGCATATCAATGGTGGGGTTGTTAACCTATATGTTTACAGAGAAGTCTCGATATTTGATTGATTTACTTTTAGTTAAAGTATTTTATGAACACTGTCATAAAAGGCTGTGCTGTGAGAAAGTAAAATAAGCCGGTACTATAATGTTAAGTTGGGACTGCCACATAGTCGGTAACACGGCTCGGCTGACATAACGTAAGAGAAATGGGGTCAAACCCGGGTCCAAACTAAAAATCTTGTGGGAGCCGGAGCCCCGGAGCACCCAGGTAGTCGGCACGCATTTTCTAGTTCATGGGTTTATTTGTTTCAGCTGCTTGGAACTCAATGTATAAGTTAAAACACATTGAGAACAAACAATAAAGACACTAAGTCTACGTGACGGATAACAAAAAGTAATCATCTAAAATGCAATGAGCTGATTATTACGGTACTGTACACCTACTTTTGGGCCACTCTGTATATAAAATTTCTCGCTATCTCGTCCAGTTTTTGCCCTCAAAATGATGTGAAATGTTGCAGTTTAACGTGCTATGATTACGCCCTTTGGGCTAATTGAGACGAGATAGCGAGAAAGCAAGTAAACAATAACGGAATAACTGGTGGAATGAGAGAATGAACGAGGAAACAGGAGTACCTCGAGAAAACCCACGGACACGATATTCTCCACCCCAAACTTACTTGGGCGTGGATCAAACCAGAGACCTCACGCAAAAGAGATGAGCGCCCTACCCTACTCCCTAAGGTTTTTCTTTGATCCGTGTCAGTTGAGTGACAAATATGAAATGAAACATCTTTCAGTTTAACGTCTCACGGTTATGCCCTTTAAGCTAAGGGACACAATAATTAAGGCAAGTGAATCATGATAAAGAAACGGGAGTATCCTAAGGAAAGGCGACGGGCATGATGTTGCCCATCACTAAATGACCTGGCAGGGGATCGAACAAGGGACCCCAAGTACCAGAGGCAAGTTCTCTACACTGCGTTCGAGTTTACTGACAGACATGCGGACATAATCATTTTAAAAGATTTCAAAAAGTTACGTATAACATAGTTTGAAAGTCTAATTTTGGATGTCCCATGGTCTTGGCCTGTAGGTATACAATGGAAAAAAATATGTGTATTCCAATATTATTATTTTGTTGTTGTTGTTTTGCTTTGTTAGTATTGTTTTGTAACGCTTTATTACCAAATTTAATACATCATACAGTAGGATAGGTAATAATACAATACCCTTTACTCACGCAATATTTGGTTTTTGTATCAACTCAGTTGACCTTGTATATTATAAATAAGTTCAGCTTTGTTCTAAAGACTTAACAAAACAGTTGAATTTTCTAGTCGTGGTCGTGTGACTATGTTTAGTAATCCATAACATTAACACCTTTCATTGACTTTCATGTTGAAACTGCAGTTTTACTTTTCACATATTTTCACGCATGTTTTTTTTTCTATTAAATATTTTATATATAACAAAAAAACTATTTACTTTTAAAAGAATAATATGTAAATAAATACAATTAGTAAGTTTAATTGACGCTCTTCAGAGCATGGAGAAGTCAAAGTATGACTTTCGCCTGGACACAGCGTTCATAGTTGGATTGGATTTGTGTTTAAGAGTCCCATTCAGCAGTGAGGTCATATAAAACGTGAACTTACAGCTTAACGTGGGATCCCAATCACATGAGCTCCCACCGTGAGTCGATCCCTGGTCTTCTACACCAAATTCGCTTGCGCTAAGCCACGAGAGAAAAAAATAAAATTAAATCTTTCAGTTTAACGTCCCACGTTTATGCACTTAAGAGTAAGGGGTACGAATTATTAAGGCAAATGAATGATGATGCAATAATTGGTGGAATGAGAAAGTGGGAGGAAACGGAACTACCTAGAGAGAACCGATGTACACGACGGTATCCAGCACAAACATGCACTGAAAGTAAGACCCTCCCTTCACCTTCCTCTTCCATCTTTGATGTATGAACATACGAGATTATCACAGGGACAACGAAAACAAGTTGCAACTAAATTGAAAACACGTTGTTTAGGGGTGCACTCACATTGTTCGTAAACTGCCAATATATCGTAACTCGTATCAACAACACATTGCGTTTCCTTCCTTCTTTGCACCTTACTAATCTCCAGAAGTCCGGATATTTTGGATAGATCACTTGTCGAATCGTTAATATCATACACACATCTTGAATCTTAACAACCTCTTTGTTTCTTTTTCCTTTACTGATTCTTCTGATGACTGCTTCATGAAGATTTTTTTTGCCATGTATTATTCAGCTAAAAAATGAATACACAAAGGTAGTAAACTTAGAAAAAACTCTAGGAAAATTATTTATATATCTCTCTCTTGTGTATAAATTCAATATTCCGGATTCATTATTCATTTTTTTAAGGAAAGAAGAAGTACACGAAGAGAAAATGGTGGAACATGATCCTCGCTATTTCTTTCACATTCATCCTTATTTCCATCATCACGACCACCTCCATCAACATAACTACTTTGAGTCTCACCGTCACGTGCATGAGAAGAAGCAGGAAATTCATGTGGACGCGAAAGATGAGGAGAAAAAGGAGGAGAGTAAAATAAAAGAAGAGAAAAAGGAGGAGAGTAAAATGAAAGAAGAGAAAAAGGAGGAGAGTAAAATGAAAGAAGAGAAAAAGGAAGCAGAGCCAAAGAAAGAAGAGAAGAAAATGGAAACAGAACCAAAGAAGGAAGAGAAGAAAATGGAAGTAGAACCAAAGAAAGAAGAGAAGAAAACAGAAGAAAAGAAAGAACAAGGATAGACATAATTAAAGGTAAAACTTTGTTTATTACGTGATCAATATGTTGTCTCTGAAGTTTTTAAAAATATAAACAAAGTTGTGCCCCAAAACTTTGGACCCAACTCTAAAGTGAAAAATCAGAAGTAAATCCAATAAATGAGAGTCTTTTTTCGACTTTTGAGATTTTTACTTCAGACTCTAAATAGGCCCACACAATATCAGTTTAACTGAATGAAAACCTGATCGTCACTTTAGAACAAAGAAAAACTGTGCAAACTGAAGGAACTCGATCAGTTCAGTCAGTTCTTCATGCGGTTATTTGGACTGAAAAACGGTTATTTTGGACTGAACAAACGAACCGTCATTTTGTAACATAACTAGGCTATTAACTGAAGGAAACACACAGTTGTCTCAGCTCAGGTCCTGTCGTCATGGCAGCTAGTAAAAGTGAGGCATTGTTAACTTTTATTGAAGCCTACCGTGCTCATACCGAAATTTGAGACATGTAACATGTGCGTTATGCAAATAGGTATAAAAGAGGGGAGGCGCATGATGTTTTACTTAACAAATTAAAAGAATTGGAACCTCAGGAGACATGCCATACTGTTAGTAAATAAATAAATAAATAAATAAATAAATAAATAAATAAAAAAATAACCTACATTCGGCATTTAGGAAGGGACTGCGAAAAGTGAACGAATCCAAGAAATCAGAGACTGGAGGTGAGGAAGTGTACGTACAAAAGCTTTGGTATTTAAAAAAACTTAGAACTGCATTTCACAGAACATCTGATGAAACTGAAGCAACTGAACTCAAGGACTAAACTCGACTATCTGAAGGTACTCCACACACACTACCAGTTCAGTCCATCGTACGATCGGTTAAGTAAGTTTTTTACCTCAATTGGACTGATCAGTTAAAACTGATTAATAAACCTGATTTAGGATTAGGTTAGGTTGTCATGATGTGAACTTTCAAAGATAACCAGGTGAACAGAATCTTTGAAACAATACTATACATATAACATCACTGTAACTTCAGAAGGTAGTTTGAAGTTTATGGTAATGGATTTGGCACCGTTACCAGATTAACCATTGCACAAGCTTTTTTTTTTTTTTTTTGTTTGTAATGCGGACTACTAAGGTCGGGGTCATTTTGTGTCCATTTGTTAAAAGTCTTCAACCCGGCGAAATTAAAATACCGCTAATTTTACAGTAATTATGTGTTATCTTCAAATAGATAAAAGATAATTGAAATATGGAACAAGAGCGCCCTAGACAAAATTATTTTGCGTGAGGTACCGTTGTCACAAGTCACCTAGTGGCTTTCCGTTTTCAGCTGTTTAGAAACGCGAAAATAAATGCCGATTTTCAAAATGGCTCGAAATGGAAAGCAGATAAGTGAGTCGTGATAACGGTTTCTCATGTAAAATAATATTGTCTAGGGTGTCCACATTTCGATTATCTTTTATGTATTTGAAGATATCACATAATTACTGTAAAATTAGCGGTATTTTAATTTCGCCGGGATGAAGACTCTTAAGATTAAATACATCTTTCAAAATAAAAAAAAATATAAACTCTCACAAAAATCTACAGAGACTGAAGTGAACAGTACCCAGGATAAGACTAATAGCTATTTATTATGCTGCCATCTAGGAGTGACACTTCTAAATATTAGACATATCTCCTACCAACGGGGGTACGTTGTGCTCACCAACTTAAATACCGCATAGGGAATTGCCGCTGATGTCCACCTCCGTAGCGAAAGGGCCACTCGCGACTGTCCGACTCGCGGAAAATATTCTACGACGAAAACTTCCCACAGGTCGATTTTGGGTTGGCAAAGACGCGGCGAACCTACGACATTGGTTATAAAAAGACATCGGAATGGCTTCATTTCGACGGTTGATTTACGGTCGGCAAAGCAGCGACGTAGCGGTAGGCAGTATGGCATTTCGAAGGCTGGTTTAGGGTCGAAAAGCAGCCGGCCTAGCGGCGAAGTCGTCGCGAAAACGACGGCGGCACAGAGGCTCTCCTTTCCTTCGACAGATAGTTGGATCTGTGACCGGCCCTGCCACGACAGGGTGGAAACAGGGTAGGCATCGCGGCTACCTGTCGTCTCTGATCCAAGTCGGCAAAAATTTTTTTTCTGTACATAGTCGTGTATGATCCGCCGCGTGCGAGTGCCGACTCCCTACCGGCGGCTCGTCACCATCGGCAATGGCCCTCCTGCTTTTCGACCGCTGCGTCACCCCATCACCAAAGGAGAGCATCGGGAACTTTCTAGATCTAGTGACCGTCACATCTTGTTTTCATGTGACTCCCCAGTTTGCCTCAAGACGTTCGGTTCACGGCGAAAATTGGGAAGCACCAGCCGGGAATCGAACCTGGGACCACGCAGACGTGAGTTCAACGCTCTAACTACTGTGTCCCCCAATGTTATATTAACAATCTTATAGTATGATACAGATATTCTAGCAAAATTCGCAAGGGTTAGTTTACTCTTGAAGGCGAGTTCTTTTCCGTGCGATTTTCTCAAAATAAATAAATAAAATAAACTCAGTCGATTTTGTTCATATTTCATTATTATATATATATTATTGGTATTGATATTAGTAACCTCTAATTTGCCTTGAAAAATCCAAAAGTGATACTTTACCTTTGGGGGGTGAGTTTTCTTCAAATCATTTTTTTCAAAAAAAAAATAATCATAATTTTATCAGTATTTCAGATATAAATGTTTGCAGCACTTGAGGAATGTAATAATAATAATAATAATAATAATAATAATAATAATAATAATAATAATAATAATAATAATAATAATAATAATAATAATAATAATAATAATAATAACTCGTAATCGCCTTTTGCGAAAACTAGTTTCTAGTCTTGAAGTATTAAAAGAGAAATGTAAATTTTGAAACATCAAACACACACTCAAATTGCAGCTTGCAAAAGCAAATTATCATTTTTAATGCACCAATGTTTTAATATGGCATTTTGAAAACGTTTCTCAATTGCTGTTGCATAGCATGATTCAGTTAAGGAAATTGGAGCGAGAATATCCAATCCAAATTAGGCCGACAAATATAGCTAGCTACTGAATTCAGGTAATATTTTATCCTTACTGGCAACGAAATCGTTGAAATGGCAACTCTATGTGGGAGAGAATTATTGAGCACGACATCGAGTGTGAACTAAATACCACACAAGTTGTGAAGAAAGTAATTTATGTATCTCCGAGCAGTCAAGGGTACCAGTCCTAATGATGTGGTGATTGCTACGATCATTGATCACGGTATGATTCATTCTAACAAACCATCACTTCCTTGGGAACGTCTAATGGATTGTATCTTATGTTTGGTTAACAGTGTTTAGGCTGAACTTTTATTCATCAGTAAACGTAATGTGACTCCCTTTAATGTAAGTCCAGTCATGATTCTGATCAGTTTAGAAGGCGTCTTCATTACGCTAGCGTAAATGACACTCATATTACAACTCTTCTTTAACACATTTTTCATAAATTTCCGAAATTCGATGTATCTTAATACATCCGACTCTGCGACTGCAGCAAGCTCTGAAGCTATTTAATGTGCAAAAAATTCAGTGTGGCTACTGGCACTTTTTTAAGCACTACATAGTGGCGGATTTTGGATATTGTTCACGGTACATGAATTCAATCTATATATACGTAGACCAAAACCGAGTTTTGCGCTCCAAACGCAGAAGCCTTCAATGTTTATTCTTCTTGAGGAAAAAAAATATATCATTTACAGTATATTGTTACTTATATGTTTTTCTTTATTTTTCTTTTAATATGAATTCATTTTATTATTACAGGGATCGTCGTTGAAGTACAAATTCGTTGTCTTTAGTTAGGGGCTGGCTCCATCAAACGCATTATATATCAACCCATTACTTTGTTGCATTTTTATGTATTAGTGTTCTTGTTATACCATTAAACGTTTATGTAATCAACATTTGTTTTACTTAGTGATTCTTCCTGTACTAAAGAACATGCTATTGTGCTCTTCCCTAATGAAATATTTAACTAGAAATAAGTTTTACACTTCCGAGCTATGCTTTGTATAAATGTCGGAAGTCTTATAGACATGTTTCTTTCAGAAAACATGTTGGGCCGGACACTCTAAAAGTAGAGTCTTTCTATTTCAAGTGTGGCCTCGGAAAATATGTGAAACATACTTCAGTCCCACCCCCTCCTCAATCTTACGGTGGAAATTATCCCTTTGCTTTGGGGAAGATCAATTAATGGCCTCTGCTGTGTTGCCAATTTGCCATTCAGTCGTTTGGTCTTCACGAGTGAAGATCGTAGGCTAATTAGAATGACTAACAAGACAGAGCACAGCGAAGTCTGTGAAATAATTCATTCTGACAACGCTTCCGCATCCAACAATTGAAAGTTCTTGGCCGCAGCAACTCGTCTCTCCTCTTTCGTGGGAGGTACGGGAAACACACACTTACAGCAGCGCCAGAAGAGGCACACTTGAAATAGATATGCTCCACGTATTAACAAAGCCTGCAGCTACTTGACTTACATTTCTCTGAAGTACCCGCACAAGACGATCAATTGCCATTTTTCTGCTCAAAATTAGCAGTTACAAATACAAGGTAAAACCAAATCTCTAAATGTAAAAGAAAAAGAAAGAAAACGAAAAAAAAATTAAAAAAGAAAAAAGCTTCAGCACGAACTTTAGAACACTTGTAAAACAGCAGTATTAAAATGTTTATTTATTGTATTCTAAAACTTGATCTCTCACTGCTGATGGTGTAATTTCTATGGATGGCTACACTAAACATTCTTCAGGTTCATATTTTCTGTTGTGGAATAGCATTATCTATGAGTGTGGTAAGTTGAATTTTATTATCTCCTTTCACTGATGAACAAACAAGCAAAAGAAAAAAGGGTAAATATTGTATTATTTTTAGTAAGCCAGGTTCTTAAGACAACATACCATTACTACATGCAACACTGGCGGCAGCAGCACATAAACCTTACGGGAACTGTTGTATATGAAATACCCTCAAGGAATGCTGGGGTCCGGGGCTTTTCCCTTTTGAAAAGTAAAAAAAAAGAAAAAAAGAAAGAAATAGTCTTCGCACATGCATTTTTGACATAAAAAAGCAACAAATAAATAAATAAAATTGTGTTTTATTTTTACCTTTAATAGTCTAGCTTTTTGGGGGGATCGGGAGAATGTGGTACTAAAATAAACAGACATAATTTAGTTGAGTAGAGTTTAGTTTAACTTTCATTTCAGGCGCAAGGCTATATATAACGTGGAACCAGAACCACAGAAGCTTCCGCTGGGAATCGAACCCGAGTCTTGCGCACCAAAGACGTGTACGCTAATCGCTTAGCCATGAAGCAGTTCTCACACACTTTACAGCTTCTTTGCTTATCTAAACAGTAAAATTCAACTTTGTTTTACAATTTTAGTTAAACTGAAAAGATATGAAGTGTATGTCAAAAACAAAATGGTGAGTAAAAATAGTGTGAAGCGAATACTCAGAAACAATAAAATTTTGTGAACAGGCTTTAGGCCTACAAGCCTACAACTAATGTAAATGAAACTCAAAAATGTATACTTAAAAAAATAGTTGAAAATTATGTTTTCTTCTTTCTTTTTTAACTAAAGTAAACTCTCTTTGCTGTTCGCTATGTAAATAGAAAACAGTTTGTTACTTTACATATTACTCAGTTTACTCCATCTTCACCTTTTTAGTGCCAAAAGCTGACTGTCTTTGTTCACAATTGAAGACAAACTTTAGTACTACCTTTTTCATATCCACTTTGTCTAGCATTGTTTTGTGAGCTTAGCAAACTGCTGCATGGTTGAGTCTCTTTGGGGTTATATTTGACCTAAGTTACTGTACTTGAACTATTGCGGAGGGATGAAAACAATTTTACAAATAATTGGGGGGACACGTCCCTGGTGTCCCCGGTGGGATTGACGCCTGTGACCCGCAACACTCTACCAAAACCGGAAGTGGTTCAAATATGCTACTACTTTCAGTTTCAATATTTATTTTCATAGAGCAGAAACAATAAAGAATCGAAAAGATGCTCTGATAAAAATTTACGATTTCAGGTTCTGGCTACATTCTAGATTACATTATAGATTAGCCTTTGGTTTCAGCTTTGATTTCATTCCTCTATTTGAACCAAAGTGATAAACCTCAGTTTGGACTTCCAGTTTTAGTATTAATCTCCATAGAAAATGAAATGAAATCTTTAAGTTTAACGTCCCACGTTTATGCCGGTTAGGCTAGAGGAGACAGTGATGATGAAAGATGAGTGAAATGGTGGAATTAAGAAAGTGGGAGGAAACGGGAGAACCCCGAGAAAACCCACGAGCACGGTGTTTGTCCACCACAACGTCCACACGGCGCGAGCTGGGATCGAACCAGGGACCCCAAGCACCGGAGGTGAACACTCTACCACTGAGCCACCGCACCCCCATTAATCTACATAGAACAACAACAGTAAGATATAGCAAGTAATTCTTTTTTTGGTAAGGCTTCAGCATCTGAGCAAAAGGTTCTGTCTTTGATGATATTGCGCTATCACAACTTCACATTGTGAAAGAAAACTTTTTTTTTTTTTATTAGTCAGCTGAAAGTGTTGCCACAAGACAAGACGAGACGAGAAACAAAGATTTATTCCCCCCATTGTAGAAATATTTTCTGGTTTTGATTATCGACGGGCAATTTTCCTTGTTTCGTTTTGTAAATGTATGTATAACATTTATGCCTGACTCTGTTTCTCTTAATTTCATCTACAAGTTACCAGAATCCTTCCGCGTCACGGCAAGACCACGGAGGATGTGATATTAACAACACTAAGCCATATTTATTATTGGAAATGAAATTAAATCTGTAAGTTTTACGTCGCACGGTTATGCCGACTAGGATAAAGGAGACGGTGATGATGAGAGATTAATGAAGTGGTGGAATGGAGAAATGGGGAGGAAAGGGAAGCACTCCGAGGAAATCCACGCACATGTCGTTTGTCTATCACAAAGTTTACTTGGCTTGAACGGGGATCGGACCACGGACCTCACGCACCACAGGTGAACATTCTGCCACTCGGCCACCACCATGGGCGGAGTTAGGAATTGGTTACTGGGTGGGGGCAAACCTTTTGTCTTCTGGGGGGGGGGCGGTTAGTACAAATGAGAATTGAAGGATCTTATAAGTGGTATTTTTATTTCTGTCAAAAAGTTGGGGGTCAATGCCTCCCTTTGCCCCCTCTAACTGCGCCCATGCCCACCGCAGCCCAATTTATTTATTACTGCAATGACTTGAGTCTCGCTAAACGTCGACAAATGTTATCATTGTGTTTGCTCTAGTACTCTATCAATTTATAATTATCAATTATAATATAAGTATCAATTTATAATTATTCTGCTATAAATCATGTAACGCTAAATCACTCTTTGAGATCTAAAACTTGGATGAACTAGTGTTGTTCACGAAACTAGTGAGACTTCTTCTCGCCTCGTCAAGAATTTAAAAATGTACTTCTCGTCTCGACTCTCGTTTTGAGACGAGACCAGAAACTTATCATCTCATTGGGATCACTAAAACTGAATCTTGCTTTGTGGACACTGTATAGAAAATCATAGCACAAAGCCGTCATAGCATTGAAACTTAAAAAAATAAAAATAAAAATAAATAAATAAATAAATAAAGAAATAAAGAAATAAGGTAGCCACATGCGTTTCGGAAATGTGTCCGTAACATCTGTGGGGACCTGCAAAGAGGAAAACTGTACATGTTGAGGAAAACTCGAGATGAATAACTGCACAACTCTTCCTCTGCCGATTTCCGGAACGTGTGTGGCGACATTAAGACTCCAGGGCTGAGGAAATCGCCACATGAATAGAAACACACAGGTACACATTCCACCTTACAACATGTAATGAAAGCTTCTTTTAAGGGTCTTCACTACAGCGAAATTAAATTACCGCTAATTTATAGTTTGTTCTGTAATATCTTCAAAACAAATAACAATATTCGAAAAGCGAAAACGTAGTGAACTATACAAAACTATTTTGTATGTGTTACCTTTACTACAATTCACGTATCGGCTTTTTGTATGCCGTTATTTCCAGAACTTGAAAAAAATGCTAAATATATCGATAGTTGCAAATTGAAAGCAGATAAATGACTTGTGATAACGGTACCACATAAAAATTAATATTGTCTAGTGCACTACGTTTTTGCTTTTCGAATATTGTTATTTGTTTTGAAGATATTACAGAAAAACTCTAAAATTAGCGGTAGTTCAATTTCGCTGTAGTGAAGACCCTAAGAACTATTCGGCTTGTGTAGCCCATTCAAATGTGGTGTATGCTTTCACTTAAGATAAAATAAAAGGAAAGAAAAGAAAAATCAAAAGAAAAGAAAAGAAAGAAATATTAACTAAATGGTGTGAATGAAAGAAAATTAATTAACATTAAAGGGTTAAGTGTCAACATGTTTCTAAGACGAAGATGCACTACGTTACAAAATAAAATTATTGCGAGAGAAATGATTTACGTTGATATAAAATGGCAACGTAATTCTATAACACAAATGGTGTAATACAAACCCATACAAACCCATACATACCGCAAACAAACCCATTGTCGAGGTAATATTTTATATATATTGTTGTAAAGTAACATTCAACTTATATATTCTGAATGTTCTGAATGATGGAATGTTGATCCTGTCCTTTCTCTGTATCAAGTCAGTCGAAAATCTTGGAACTTTTTTTTTTTTTTTGTGTGTGTGTGTGTGTGTGTGTGTGTGTGTGCTTCTTGTGAGTAAAATAAATAAAAACAGTTGTTCTGTACGGTTACGAAACATGGTCGCTTACTCTGTGGGGAGAACGTAGACTGAAAGAATTTGAGAACAAGATCCTGAGAAGAATATTCGAACCCAAGAGGATTGGGAATGTGGAATGGCAGAAACTTCATAACAATGAACTGCACAATTTATACAGTTTACCGGGTCATCAAGTCTAGGTGGTTCAGGTGGGCAGGTCATGTAGCTAGAATGGAGGAAATTCGCTTTCAAAGTCTTGACTGGAAGACCAATCGGAACACGACCATTAGGAAGACCTAGGCGTGGGTGAGAGGACAATATTAAGATGAATCTCGCAGAAATAGGAATCCAAAGTAGAAATTGGATCTAGTTGGTTAAGGATAGAAGTCGGTGGAGAGCTTTTGTGAACGCAGAATTGAACCTCCGGGTTCCATAGGCCATAGAGTGAGTCAGTGTGACTGAGCAAGTAACAGTTTAACAGATGGCACAACAGAGCACACATCCATGAACATGATGGCACTTCCTCGGACAAAATTTGACCATCAAATCATTTCACAAATGCATACTTTCATCTGCATCTCTAATAATCACATTTGATGCACCAGATATTTTTCTTTGGCAACATGCCAAGAAAGGGGTAAATACTTAAAATACTATAACAGCTTAATGAGAACACCCATGCAGGAAAAATAGCGTTAAGTTCAGCAATATTCAGAATGATGAATGTTGAAGCAAGAGCCATGCGTGCGAACTGAATAAAGGTGAACATTCACGTGGAATTATTTTCTATATGTATATAGCATAAACATTCCTTATGCAATGTGTGTAACATCAGTAATTGCATTCTTATTGCTAAAACATGTGCTGTTTTCAAACATCTACACGATATATGGCCTTCATATATTTCGGATAGTTATTGTGCTCAAAGTTACAAATCTATTATTATTATTATTATTATTATTATTATTATTATTATTATTATTATTATTATTATTATTATTATTATTTACTTTTGAGCGACATCGGCAGAGAAGATTATACTCGAGAAAGAAATTGAACTCGAGATTCATAAATTACGTTTAGGTGGCATTGCTAAAACAAATGGTCAAATAAGTCCCAGCATGAATTGCTTGACTGTTGTCAAATACAAGAACGCAATTTTCGAACAATAACGAACACCTGTTCCATTTAGTTAGCTATCACAATTTTGATATGAAAATTAGTCTTGTCTTTGTTACAAGCAAGATCCTTATCACTGAAGGTAGAAAGAAGATTTTTTTTTAATAACATATGTAGAAGGACATTCAAGAAACAGAGATAAAAGAGCTAGTTGCATTGGAACTGCAAACTGATATATTGAAATTGAAGTTCAATATTGAATTCTATAAAAAGAATTATCAGAATCGTTTCACTGCAAGTGTGTTTGTTTTATCTTTAACTAAGATATTAGGTTACTATTTAAAGAGAGAAAAAACAGACACAACGAGATTGTATTTGTAGCGTTTAGGCTTACACTACCAGTGTGCGAATTAGATAATCTATATTGGGGGGGATAAAATTAGGCCAAAGGGCATAGTCTGAAGGTTCAAATTTCAAAATGAGACAATAAATGACTTACCCCCCATATATATATATATATATATATATATATATATATATATATATATATATATATATATATATATATATATATATGGGGGGTAAGTCATTTATATAATGTGTGTGTGTGTGTGTGTGTGTGACATCTGTAATAAATAAGAGATTTATTAATTTAATAAATCTATTGACAATAACTGGCTGCAATGAGATTGCGCACACTTTTCCAGTTTTATCAGTTTTACCTGATAAGTCATTGACAAGCTGTCATTATGTACAGGATTGCACACAGAAAAATTAAGCAATGTTGTCAGATGGAAAATATTTTCTCTTCTGTTATGTAAATCTGTAAGAAAAGAACAGCAGAATACCCGAACCAAGGGCCGAATAAAATTACTAGAATTGAGCTAGTATAGAAAATACAGAGGAATTAGCACATAAGGATAGAGAAGCTATATACTGTATTCGGAAAAAAGAAAGATCTCACACCAGTTCTTCCGAGAAATATTACAGAGGCTGCTTCAGTAAGTGATTGAAAGAGAAGTTGAGTTCAGTTATGATGGAGAAAAGTTACTATTTATAAATGAAGAAGCTAAGATTATCGTCCTAACTTGTGCGAGTAACATTAGGTACGAACAATGATAGCATTTACTGGGCATAGTCGTAGTGTATGTAATAAAACCTGTAGATAGCTACATAATACCGTAAAACAGATCTAATTTGTAATTTCTAAAAGGAATACAAAATAAATCAGAAAAGAGTAAAAAGGAAATAAAGATATGCGATTATTCTAAATTTAATTTTACATTGCATAGAAATGATTTCTTTTCGCGTCTCATGCAATTAGCTTGCAATAGTTCAACATTAGCCGGAAGCAAACATGCAGATAGAGCAGAATAGAAAAAAAAAAACATACAACGAAACTGCAGACATAGGATGGAAACACACTGAAGAGAACGTTCTCATCACAGGCAATTGATTTGCTGAGATAGGGACGCCAGATCCTTCGAACAACGCCGAGCGAACTTACAAATAGAAGCAAAGACTTGTAACATTAAGCTTTCTACCTCGGTATTTCAAACTCGCAACACCTCTGTGCGCGAGCTACTCCGATTTGTGTTATTTTGTTATCCAAGTATATATGAATCTGAAGAGGAGAATACCTAAAATGAGAAAAGGACTATCATAGACTTTTAGGGTACTTCAGATCCTTAGAAGACACCCTCGTGGTCCGCCCAAACGAGGGAACATCACCGAAAACTTCGCCCATAAAGGAAAGAAGGAAGAGATGATTGCCTAGCTGTCTACGATGCTGGAGTCCAGACTCATAATTGGTCGTCGCCCAGAGTTAATCTCCAATCAATTTAGATGCTTGATGGACTAAAAACCTTCCCACCTCAGTTTTCGGACTAGTGTCACTTAACAATCTTCAGGAACTGTGTATTAGTGATGTTCTAGTGTGAGTGTTCATACAGATTACTACGAACTGGAATGAATGGAACCAAAGCCGTAAGTAGTATTCATTTATTGGCAAATCCGAGTCAATTGCAGTTTCTATACATATACTCTCCATTCTGCTCTCGTGTCTGAATGTTTCCTTTTAGGCTGTGTTGTTTCCAATCTAACACCAACCCAAAATTTTGTCGGGAAATTAAATTTCAAATTAGATTCGTTTTAAGAAACAAAGGCACTCGCATTAAAGCCTCACACATTGCCTTTACTGTGAATGAATATTTCCTTTCTACTCGCACTTTTCCTCCTCGAAAACTGTGTACCTTCATTCACCCCAAAATGCTCTCCCAATAACTTAAAAATGAAGATACGTTCTAGGTTGCAGGTACGGAAACCTCACCTAGACAAGAACGTTCAATGTGCGCTGTGCCCTGAGACCAGGTAAGACTCAGGAGCATATGCACACAACGTGGTGCCGAAACCCACTCGTACACTTGTGGCCACGGGCTCACATCGTATTGCCCGAAACCCGGCCTACATACATCGTATTGGCCGAACCCCGATTTACACGAACCGTGGTGCCGAAACCTCTCGCACCCTTGAGGCCGCTGGCTCACAACGTAGTGCCGAACCCCGCTCTTCCCGTAGTGATCCTGCGGACACACAACGTGGTTCCGAAACCCTCTCTTCTAACGCTAGGTATTGAACCAGTGGTCCTTCCCATGCAACGTGGTGCCGCAACCTGCTCGTACCCTTGAGGCTGCAGGCATACAGCGTGATCATGAATCCCGATTCTGGAATCGAACTCAGATCTTTATGCGTAGCATTTGTGATGGTATCCTTTCCTGTTTAACTCATTCTACATGTGTTTTGTAATCACATTGTGATTATTATACGAGAACTTACTGACCTACTCGCCTCATACACTGTAATCGGCTGACTTCCTTCGTTGTTGTTATTAGTAGCACGACTACGAAGATAAGCATTGTATGCCAGTCTCTTGATGGGTCATTGTCCGCATGTCGGCAGACTCTAAGCAATCCCTCGGTGGTTTACTGGATGATATCCACTTGCTAGCGATAAGAAATCGTAAGCACCTTAAGAAAAACGCCAAGGAGCTTAGAGAGGCATTTGCTCTTCGTTTGCGCACTAGAACAATTTGTAGGCAGCCTTTTTCTTCCTCATCGTCATCCGACATGGCAGACCAAAATAATGGTGTCAATACTGGAAATGTGTTAAACCAGACTGTGATTCCCCCAGGTGGTCAACAAACCCCACCAAATCCACCTCCACCCCCACCACCACCGGTCGTACATGTTCATAATGCGGCTTTTCGCTATCCGACTTTTGATGCGGATAAGGATGATATTCAGGAATTTTTTAAGGAAATGGACGATGTTATTTTCCTTAATAACATTCCCCGTGATCAGGCAAAACAAGTAGTAGTGTCATGTTTTACAGGTAAAGGTAGACGTCAACTTCGCGTTCTCCTTAAGCGCAATAACTTGGAAAACGCTACCTATACTGAATTCAAAGATGCTGTCATTGAAGCTTTTAAACGCGCTAGGGACAAACTTTCAATCTTTGAACAACTACATGATAGAGTACAAGGTGAAACAGAATCCGTCCGTAACTATGTCTACGAGAAAATGATTCTTTTGGATAAATGTGATAATTTATCTAATGAAGAACAATGTTCATTCATTAAGAACGGCCTTTTGCCTTACTATTTAGACAGAATTGGTTTTCATGCCTTTGACAACCCGGACGAGCTTTTGGAAGTTCTCACACAAATAGAACTAAACAAAAATCGTCTCGAACGCAGACAGGCCAAAACGTTGGAAGATAAAGTCAAAGCAGCAGTGCGGAAAGAGCTTGCGTCTTTACAAACGACCTCTTTTACGGAGTCTCTTGACACTTTTGTAGTGCCCAACCCCGCACCCATCCATCCGCCTACTCCTCAACTCTCCAACAACCATCGTAAAAATAAATTTAAATACAAAGGCAAGCCTAGCCATGTTCTGCCATCTTCGAACGCTTCACAGGACGCACCTCCCTCACCTCAGGGAAAAACAGAGGACCTAACGGCCAAAATTGATAAATTACAGAAAGACTTAGAGGGCTTAACTCTCTCAGTAGCCTCCACCACGGCTTCCAATCAACCTACACCTTCTGTGAAAAATACAGAACAGGCAGGTCAAATTAGAGGTAAACCTAGAAACTTTGGTAAGGGTAGAGGACGCAAACAGTATCCTTCTTATCCCGTTACCCCTTTCCCTCCAGGTTATTACCCCTATCCGTACATGCCTTACTTTCCGCAATCTATGGGTATGGGATCATCACCCCATCCTAGGACGATGCAACCCACAACACAACCAAGTGGTAGTGGACAATTGAATCCCGAGGCTCAGGGCTTCTACCCCCACCCACCTTTAACTTACTCGCCGGCTTTAAACTAGCTACGGGTAAGACAGTTGGGGGCAGTCTTACCCCGAGCTCCCCTCCCCCTCCCCCCTTCGGACAACGGTCCACGGATGTACAACGTACGCCACATGTCCCTCACGGAAATCGAACCAATACCACTTGCTCTGAAAGTAAACATCCACGTGGTAGATTAGGACGCAAATCCTTTGCTCAAACCCTTCACGTACCACTTATAGCAAATGAGATTCTTCGTATACCACTACACATTGGTAGAAATGACGTTCATGGTATAATAGATAGCGCGTCATCTATCTCTATTATTGATAGAAGTCTTGTCCCCAAGTCGGCCAAGCGTTATCAAATTCAAACCACTGTAGTAGGTATCTCTCAGGCCCCAGTACAGCTTAATGAAGTTGTTGTTTTACGCCTTAGAATTCATGGTTACACCTTCCACCATCGCTTTCATATGGTCGACCGCTTAAGTGTACGTCTGATCCTTGGTGTGGATTTTTTACGACCACATATGGCACAGGTCAATATGGAATCGAACACCTTGACGCTCAAACGTCATGGCAAACCCCCGCCAGACGCTTTTAACGCGACCCCTCCCATTAGTTTATCTGCATCTGTGTATAACATCCTTTTAAATGCTTCGAAACCATATTTCACCTTAGGTCAACGAACGAGGTTGTTACCCCGTTCTCGTACGGTAGTTCCGCTCCGACTTCACAACGGAGACACGGGCGTTGAATATTGTGTTGAACCTGACCCCCGCGTTTTTGCGAAACATGGTATTCTCATACCCCATGCCTTATTGAACAACGAATGCAATTACATCGAACTCATTAACCCCAGGCAGAAATGTATAACGTTACAGCCTTCGCTATTTATTGGAACTGCAGACGAGGTGGTAACTGCCCCTCAAGATAAGGAATTTTACTCCTACTTTGACCCCACCTATGTAAACTTGCCGCTTTTAGAAGAAGGTCAGCGTAATTTTGACTCATCTAAATTACAAATTGGACCGAACGTTTCTCCTGAAACGAAAGACAAAATAGTTAAATTAGCGTATCAATATGCTGATACCATGACTTGGACTGACACTATTGGTTCCGCACGAAATTTTCAATGTCAATTTCAAATGAAAGAACATTCGATTTTTCGAGGTAAGAGTTACGCAATTCCTGTTGCCCTTCAAGATGAAGTCCGTGATTACATTAATCAATTGTTGGACGCCAAAATTATACAACGGTCGAGTAGCCCATACAGATCGCCAGTCATGTTTCTTCGCAAACCCTCAGGAGCGATTCGAAAAATCATTGACCTTCGGGAAATTAACAAGTCAATTGTATTTCAAAGCGTACAACTTCCTCCTATCCAGGACATTGTTCAGAAACTTAGTGGTCATAAATTTCTGACATGTTTCGATGTCACCAATGCCTATTTCCATTTGGACCTTCATCCTTCGTGCAGAAAATATACTGCATTTGCTATTCCTAACATTGGAGTTTTCGAATATTCTAAACTTCCACAAGGTCTAAACGTATCTCCTGCATTCTATAATAAATTTATGAGTATCATTTTATCGAATTTGGAACCTCAATCCCTCGAATATTATTTTGATGATATTGTCTATTCAAGCGATTCGGAAGAACAAGCTTTATTAACATTAGAAAAGCTGTTCAGACGCTTTCGCGTTAGTGGACTTCGTTGCAGCGTTGCCAAATCTAAATTCCTTTTCGATCAGTTAGATATATTAGGCTATACTATCTCTCAAGACGGACATAGAATTAGTGAGAAATTGATAAATGAAGTGAAAACATACCAACCACCTAAAAGCACACGCCAACTTAGACAATTCTTAGGTTTAGCGAATTACATGCGTAGAGGAATACGGGACTATGCCAACTATGTAGCCCCTTTCCGTCCTCTCCTACGTACAGGTGCTAAATTCCACTGGTCCCCGGAAATGCAGTCCGCCTTTGAAACGATCAAAGACAAATTGGTCTCTTCCGAAGTACTAAAGCCCTATGATCGGAATAAACCTCTATGGGTATATACGGACAGCTCTGAAACTTGTGTCGGCTCGATTCTCTTACAGAAAGAAAGCGAGTCTGACACTGAATTTTACCCAATAGCTTACTTCTCACGTTTGTTAACACCTACTGAACTGAAGTTGTCTATTCTCCATAAGGAACTTTTATCCATCATTGCCACCTTCAAAGCATTTAAGTTCTATTTGCTAGGTAGGAATTTTACTCTTTGTTGTGACAATAAGAGTTTGACTTACTTACAAACTGCGAAAGAACTAAATTCGAGACTTTTACGCTGGTACATGACTATCAGTGAATTTCAATTTGATGTTAAATTTATTAAAAGTAAGGACAATTTCGCAGACCCCCTCTCACGTTACACTATCCGCCCATGCGATACCGAAGATATCACATTTGAACGTCTTGCAGCGGAAAATTGCTTTGTGTCGAACGCAAAGAAGACAAAAGGCATCCCAGATTTTAAGTTTTTGAACCCTGTAGATGTCGTAACAGCGCAGAAAAACGATTCCTTCTTTGGTCCGCTGTACAAATTGGTGAAAGACGATCAACCGCCTCGTAATCCACCCGAAGCAAGAGCATTGCGAAGCTTCAAAATTGTTGATGACAAGCTTTACAAGATTGCTCGCTACACTAACTGTGAAAGATATCTGTTGTGTATTCCCGAGAGCCTCAGAGAAGAAGCGTTTCATCTCATACACACGCTTCCTGAACTTGGTAATCATGGTGGACAACAGAAAACATATGCGTTGGCCCACTCTCGTATCTTTTTTCCGAACATGCGTGAATATCTAAGAGAAAAAGTTCGCCTTTGTGAGTCTTGTTTGTTACACAAACGAATCTCCAATCAGAGAAAATTATATCCTCAAACTTATGCAACAAATGAACAGCCCTTCTCCACGCTTATTTTGGATGAGATAGGTAAATTACCAATCACAAAACACGGGAATACCTACATCTTAATTGTTTCTGACCTCACCACCAGATATTTGATTGCTATCCCCATCCCTGATGTGAAAGCAAACACAATCATAGAAGCGCTTCGCACCCATGTCTTTCTTGTATACGGGTACCCTCGTATTTTAAAACTGGACAAATTACCAAGCCACTCCAGCAAAGTTTTCAAGGAATTTGCTGAGAAATACTCTATACAAACAGAGTATGCTACAACTCAAAACCATAACAGTATTGGCTTATGTGAGAAATATTGTGACATTTTACAATCATCCATTCGGCATTACATAAGTAAAAATCGCGATGATTGGGATGAGATATTACCCGCTATCACATTTGCTATTAACACGTCTGTTAATTCCAATACTGGAGATAGCGCATATAGACTTCTTTTCGGCCACTTTCCCCGAACGGCTTTTGATGTCAAATTCGACACTTGTACCGACCCCGAAGTCTATACCGAACGTCTCAAACTATTGCAACAAATTCGAGACGAGGCGCAAGAAAAACTTAAGAACATATTCAAGAAAAGGCTAGATGCTTTTCACCCAATTCCCAGTTCACGTGACTTTGACATTGGTGATCCCGTAGCCATACTAGATGTCACGCCTAAAGTTAATGTGCCGCAATTTTTAGATTATACCTATAAATTCCGTGGACACATTATTGGCCGATGTCATGGCAAGAACAAATATCTCGTTCGTTATGTCAATGGTAGAGGTATCCAAATTGAGGAAGAGATTGCAGTAGAACGATTGAAGAAACTACCTGCAAACCCCCCTCCCACCTCACTTGGCAAACAACAAAACGCTCAACCTGCGAGTAATACACGAGGGATGTCCACAGACTCCGTAAACAGAGCCCCGCCTCTGAAACTCAAGCGAGTCCAGGGTCATTGGCAGACTGTGTACCCCACGGTGACCGCAAACTTACTGTCAACCCCTCTCCCTGTGTTTTACCCTCGCCTCATTCCTGTTGTGTAACCTTCCCCTTCTAACTATGCATCCCGCCTCTTCTCCCTCAAGTTCGAAAAAAAAAAGGTATTCAGGCAATACTTAGAGGACACTGATTTGGAAAAAGAGTACTGGAAACGGAAATTGAGAATCAACCCCTTCCCCCACCCTGATCGAGTGGTCTGATCAACCACGCCTTCCCAACCCCTTTCCTCCCACATTCTCATTTCCTTTTCCCACTCACATTTCCTTCCCCGTCGGAGAAGAAAAGGAGACATTCCCCCCTTGAAAGACACAAAATAACTCGACGTTATTACGTAGGACTTTCGAGACGAAGACAACAGAGAAACAAAAGGGTAGTACAAGACAAATCGCGTTAGACATGCGAATGGAGTATGTATGAAACACCCCCCTTGCTTGCAACAGTGCATCCAAGCGACCATGTGAATTCCATTGACACTTTTGTATATAGACTATACCAGGAGAATTAATGGATATTCATCATTCTTTTCTTTCTGTCTTCACTTCTATTCATGTCAAAACCTGAACTCAAATTTAACTCTTCATATTCCTTTCTACACACGAGAAAAAAAAATTGAATATCACCGTAATGTTTTCAATGCACAGATCCGTATCCTGCTTGTTTCTGTTGCATTCTCCTCGCACGACTTCGTGCTTCTCTGCGACGAGCTTTGCTGACAGCGCTCGCTCGCTCACTTATTGTTATCGTGTCATATGTTGACCTTGAGTTGGAGTGAACACACATGTTTGTTCTCCCCTCCTCTCATTCTAAGAAACTGTAATATGATTTTGAGGATTCTTGTCTTTAAATGATTACTATTGAGATAGGTGTCCGTTCCACGAACAGACATTGAACCTGCTTAATAGAGACATGCATTTCAGTGCTACAGTAATATACAAAATGATATTGACATTTTGCAATTGGCAATGAATTACTTTTATTCCATTAGTGTAGGATTCGTGTTTTGAGTGTGTTCATGTAACACAGGACTCTAGAAGCGAATATGATTTCACTTTATTTACATGTTATTTTAGTTTGATTGATTTTAAACTCATTTTGCATTTTATTTTAGTTGGTAATATTCATTATCCATAACTACTTAGTGCTTGCTGAAATAAGTATGTGCTCATATATTTTTCATTTCAGGTACATTGATTTAAAATTTTGTCGTACCTTTCGCATATATTTTATGTTCATTTAATGTTTAATTTTCAATTTACTTTTGATTATTGAATGATACATACATTATGCAATTTCAAGACATCATTTCCAGATTCATGCGTTATACTTTTATGCGATTTTAATAATTTTCATTACTTTCAGCTTTGATTTTATATTCAATATTTACATTTATGTTTTGATTTTGATTCTTGTATGTTTATGTCATAGTTAGTCTTACACTCAATTTACGTGTTTACGACCAGAATGATATACAGGGCTTTCCATTTCAATTCGCCCTTATTTTGAGTTTAAATTTTCACATATGTATATGTTTCACTTTTGTTTCAAATTCAAGTTTCATTCACTTTGTTATGTTTCAGAAACTCAATTTTTTTTCGTTTTACTCCGTATTGCATCTTTTCAAGTTTTCATTTTTGTATTTGAGAAAATTGCAACTTCGCGGAGGGAGCGTAAAACAGATCTAATTTGTAATTTCTAAAAGGAATACAAAATAAATCAGAAAAGAGTAAAAAGGAAATAAAGATACGCGATTATTCTAAATTTAATTTTACATTGCATAGAAATGATTTCTTTTCGCGTCTCATGCAATTAGCTTGCAATAGTTCAACATTAGCCGGAAGCAAACATGCAGATAGAGCAGAATAGAAAAAAAAAACATACAACGAAACTGCAGACATAGGATGGAAACACACTGAAGAGAACGTTCTCATCACAGGCAATTGATTTGCTGAGATAGGGACGCCAGATCCTTCGAACAACGCCGAGCGAACTTACAAATAGAAGCAAGGACTTGTAACATTAAGCTTTCTACCTCGGTATTTCAAACTCGCAACACCTCTGTGCGCGAGCTACTCCGATTTGTGTTATTTTGTTATCCAAGTATATATGAATCTGAAGAGGAAAATACCTAAAATGAGAAAAGGACTATCATAGACTTTTAGGGTACTTCAGATCCTTAGAAGACACCCTCGTGGTCCGCCCAAACGAGGGAACATCACCGAAAACTTCGCCCATAAAGGAAAGAAGGAAGAGATGATTGCCTAGCTGTCTACGATGCTGGAGTCCAGACTCATAATTGGTCGTCGCCCAGAGTTAATCTCCAATCAATTTAGATGCTTGATGGACTAAAAACCTTCCCACCTCAGTTTTCGGACTAGTGTCACTTAACAATCTTCAGGAACTGTGTATTAGTGATGTTCTAGTGTGAGTGTTCATACAGATTACTACGAACTGGAATGAATGGAACCAAAGCCGTAAGTAGTATTCATTTATTGGCAAATCCGAGTCAATTGCAGTTTCTATACATATGCTCTCCATTCTGCTCTCGTGTCTGAATGTTTCCTTTTAGGCTGTGTTGTTTCCAATCTAACACCAACCCAAAATTTTGTCGGGAAATTAAATTTCAAATTAGATTCGTTTTAAGAAACAAAGGCACTCGCATTAAAGCCTCACACATTGCCTTTACTGTGAATGAATATTTCCTTTCTACTCGCACTTTTCCTCCTCGAAAACTGTGTACCTTCATTCACCCCAAAATGCTCTCCCAATAACTTAAAAATGAAGATACGTTCTAGGTTGCAGGTACGGAAACCTCACCTAGACAAGAACGTTCAATGTGCGCTGTGCCCTGAGACCAGGTAAGACTCAGGAGCATATGCACACAACGATACTGTTTGTAATTATATATTCTAACTAGATTTAGGAAGGTGATTTAAGATATATATTGACAGATGCCATATTATTAATAAGTAAATCGTGTAATTTTTCAAGGATTATATTGGAATGCAGTGTAATTAGTATGAGGAAGTAGTTTACTCACATCGTTGTATTATACTAATAATATTGTAATTTAAGTTTATTGTATAGCACATATTATTGTAACGAGTATCCTATTATATGACCAGACGTTAACGACAGACCTGAATAAATTTACCAAAGCAAAACTTGACGACAATGGAGAAAATTATTCACTTTTTCAATTTTCAATTTTTCCCTAAAACTTGGCTAGTAGTGGAAAGTATGTATACTATATTACAATTATTATTATTATTAACATTAAGAATGTCATCATAAATGTTTGCTTTGTTTTATTGGTTCCCACCTAGAATATGGGCTTCATAACCCTCAGTAGCTCCTCGAACGAAAATAGGGCGGAAGCATTTCACAAACATTACAATTAATAATTCTATTCACTTGGTCCAGATATTTATCAGGTAATCTCTTCTTTGTTGAAGATACAATCAGAAACAAAATTGAAATTAAGATCAATTGCGAAAGGATATACCAATACACAAGAAAAGGAAGATTTAAAGAAACATAACATTATATTGAAGCAGTATGAAATGCTTAACCCTTATAGATTCCGGCTTTTTAAGGTAAATTAGAGACTTTCAGTCAAGCGGCTACAGCATCATCCCTATTTATCATAGGATCATGGTTCATACCTCGTTTTCTTTTTACAATAGAGCAACCTTTCAAATGGTACCATTCACATCTCCTTATCGTGTCCCTGAGTCGGGAAATTTTGAGTGAAATCGGGATTTTTCTTTGAAAATATATATATATTTTTTTAATTTTTGAGCCCTTCTGGACCCCCACTGTGTTAATGCAGAGATCTAAAACTCAACTGGAAAACACTAAAGGGTGTATTAAATGTCTGTACAAAATTTCAAGCTTTTATCTTGAACAGTCAGGGCGGGAAAAATATCAATAATCCCCACAATGCCCCAGATTACTGTAAAATACCTTGATCTCAGGCAGAACATTTCCTGAGACATCCCTATTTATCCTAGAATCATAGTTTGCCCTTTATTATCTACAGAATAAAAATGTCTTTCAAACGGACCCTTCACATGCCTCCATCATGTATCTCAGGCGGGAAAATCGCGAAAAAAGGGATTTTTTAAACCACAAAATCTCTTTCATATACCTTTTTGCCCCTCTGGTTCCAGCTTGTGCTAACGCAGAGATCTGAAAAAATCTAATAAATAGTACTCGGTGGATTGAATGTTTGTACAAAATTTCAATCTTCTAGGTGCGAAAGTAAGCCCGCCAAAAAATAATGAAAATAGGCCTAACAAAAAAAAAAAATAAAGTTATGATGTCATCACCTCCTATGTCTCGACGCAGGAAGGCGTGAAACCATACGTAACGTGTTCTACAGTGCCTCTAGTCTTGAAAACAAAAAGTAAAAAGCTTTATTGGTTCTTTTTTAATCGAACAATGAAGACGCTACTTTACCACCTAAAAATAGGTATTAGAACTCCGAACGGATTCAGGTTATGAGACAAGAAAAATTTTAACATTTGGATTGTAAATTTGGAGGTATCATGACTTCTTGTATCTACTGACCAAATTATATTATATATTAATTTTATTTCTCACCTAGCTCAATATAATATGAATTGTATTTCTAATTTCTGTTTCTATCCTAATCTGAAGGAAAACCTTTGCGCACATATAATAAATCTAGCATTGTGGCAACGTTGGGCAAAAATCTGTGTTCAGAAAGACCAACAGAGATCTGTGCGCAATTCGGGATCTATAGTGTGCGCAATCCTGTTGCTCCCCAATAACTATGCACATATATGTTGTCTGACATACACACATCCCACTAAACCTTTCTGAACGTGTTTTAATGTTGTACTCACTCTTATCCCCGTAGCTCTCTAAGGTTTATTTAGTTAATAATTCGGCACGAGCGATAGCCATGATCACAAGCATATGTTAATTTTTCCACTCATATTGAAAGCTTCCACTTTGCATTAATACATACAGGTTGCGAAAAGAAACCTACTTCAGTCTTGTGAAAACCACTAAAATTATCAGTTAAACCGGACATTTTATTATTATTATTATTATTATTATTATTATTATTATTATTATTATTATTATTATTATTATTATTATTATTATTTTTAAAGAAAATCTAGATATTAGCCTATCAAATAAGAAATGGATTGTTGCTGGTCCCGATTTCTTACATCAAGGTCAAATCGAAGGCCAAATATTTAAAATCTCTCAATTCAAATTTCGAGCTTGTGCTTCTACTTCCCGCTAAAGCTGTGCTCATCACGACTTTTTTTTTCTCCAAATATCGATTCCGTGATGGGCACAGAAACTCAACACTTAAAAATTACTTTACTGTTAGGTTGAAGATGAGTTGATTCACTATGGGCTACGTTATTCAAATAAAGTAAAACATTACACAGAAGTTCCTCAGACAACATTAATTGCGTGGACAGCAAACTGTACAGCGAAAAGATTGAAAAATGAAGGGTTAACTTTAAAAAACCCGCTCCAGTTGAAATGCTTATACAGACACGGAAAATGACACGGAGAACCAGTCGTATTAACAAATGCTGAAACAAATCTTGAATTATTCGCTTATTCACCTAAAAATCACCTTCATTAACATGTTTGCTCACTAGGAGCGTATCCCCCAGCGTGTACGTTAACATATACTTACGAGAGAATACCTGTATCTAAGATTTTGAGTACAGTTTCGAAAGTTCATTTCCGTAAACTGTAAAAGCAGTGATTACTATGCTAATTATCACAAATTAAATGCAACTTTTGAGTTGCATACACACAACCTACTAGGGAATGAAGACCATGTGCTAGCAAAGAGTACACTGGAAAATGAAATAACATGTTATAACAAAAATTAAAATAAGATGATAATCGATACAAATATAGAGGATGAATATGACATGTCCGAACTTCGCCAAGTATGGTAGAAGAAGCTATTCGTTACTTCTTCTTGGGCAACCGCTAAGAACATTTATAAATCTATATGTGGCTTTGTTATACTCAATTAGTACATTCGAATTCACAAACGATGACGAACTGAAGGGTACGAAGGTACAGTTGCAAGTAACAACCGTAGTCATAATACTATAGTTCTAGTAAACAACGTTGAAAATAGTGGGTAATTAGGTGGTAAGTAGAAATGACCAAAACTGAACAGTTTACATCGATCATTTCGAAATACAGCCAGAAGATTAAATTTACAAGAAATAACAAAAATCAGTGAAATTTTGAGTTATACTAAGCATAGTTTGAGGGGGAAAGCGAGCATCCCCGGTGGGGATACTTCATCTGACTTCTTTGGGGGGGAACAAAATGTGATTGAGGGGGAAAATCCCCCTCATCCCCCCGGTAATTCGCACCCTGTGCACTACACATCTGAGTGCGAAAGTGATTTCCTTCCCTTTTGTTGTTCATGATGGGGTAGCATATTTAAAATCGTGGCTTTCAAGATTTGTTCTTTTTGGAGAAAGGGGAAGCGGCAAATGATGCTATTGTACAGAGCGACAAATTGCCTAGGGCCAGTCTTGGTAGCAATTATTGTCATGTTTAGACTTTCAAACTACATTTTGCGCGAGTTCATACGTGATAAGCTCATACTTAATGATTACAAAAATAGAATCAAACATGAGAATAAAGAGAAGTTTGATATTAATTCGCTATACTACCAATAGGTTTCATGTGATATCTTAGCCATTTATTCAACCAGGATATGAACGAAGACTATCATTTCACGATCTAATACGAATTATGGTGAAGAAATCTGTTTTGCTATAAATTCAATATACTACGAATAGCTTCCATCTCCATCCTTATTAGGATCACGCTAAGTGGGAATTAGAAGAATGTATTGATAGTACTTCATCTGTTACTTGATAAATCTTGAACAAAAGTAAATTCTTGAATTCCGTCACTGGCAACAAACAGCTAGACCACTCTACAGGGGCGGTTCCAGGAGGGACTTCTGGGGGGGCGGTCGGTAGTATTAATGCTACTTAGAGCTACTTTTAAGAGCTCCAAACTTTTTATGGATGGGTTTATTTATATATAAAATAAGAAAGTTTGCTCTTCTGGGGGGCCATCGCCCCGATCCCCCCTTGGATCCGCCCCTGCCACTCGACCGAGTCCGTTAATGGAGTCAGTCCTTAAAATCTTCATGGGAAACGGTGACTTTAACCGTGAACATCCATAGCCGATATCACATACATGAAAATATGTGCTGATGTTATATTTCTTTAGGCTGAAAGGTAAGACATATTCTCAGATCATATGAATATTTGAACTTTTATTTTAATCCCAACAAATATTACCGAAGTTAAAACCTCACGTGTTTGGGGTATGGGAGAGTATATACCACACATACTTGGGGTATTAAAGGGTATATAAACCCTAGAAAATTATTGTTGTCGGTTACCAGTTTAACCTTTAATACCGGATGGCTCAAAAGCAGATATACATCCCTGTATTGATCAAGTATAAAATTTTAGTTTATGCTTTTATTTGCTTCAACTATTCCGGGCTTAAGTTATAAGTAAAAGGCCGTTAAGAACAAATAAGAAAGAAAGTATGTCTACCTGTTTGCTAACAATAAGAAATGGTATAAAATACAGTAAACTGATCAGTACGGGACTGTATACCTATTTTTGGGCCATCCTGTATAAAATATTTTGGTTAAACGTACAAACAATATGCACGAGGTTAAAACGTCATTCGCTTGGGACATGACAGGGTATATAATACTGACCGCTTCAGATACCAGCATATATTAATTCATAAAAAAATTCGCGTAATCACATTTCCTGTCAATACCAGAGTTTATCCCTCAATTTAAACGTCATTCCTGGTTTCAAATAGAAAAATAGAAGGGGAAAGTTATGATTATGTAAGGGAATTGGACAGCAACACTGATTTTTAAATAATGTTTAATAACTTCCCTTCCAAACACATCACTGTTACATGTTTCATATCATTGGAAAGATAATTTCATCACCTTTCAAATCTGCTATGTCTCACCTTTGAAGAATGAACAGAAGGTGACTAATAAGCAACATGAAATCAAAACTGGTTCTCAACCTATAGCTGTCAAACTGTTGAGATTAGGACCCAATGTTCATATGAACTTTTTTGCTTAGAATCACCCATACCACTATTTTCTGAAGTATTGTCCTTTCCTCCTGGGACACCCATACATACATATATATATATATAAATAGTTTTCCATTCCCTCCATGATTTACGCCATACTCCTTTATAGTGTGAAAGCTTAAAAAGAACAACTCTATTTTGTTGTGTTAATCTTTTCCGCGGTATTTGCTAGCTCTCAATCCATGAGAGAGCTTTAAGAAATTACATGATTTACAGCTTACAGACAACAGGAAGAATCCGTTTTGTGAAATGAAGATCATTATCAATCTTGTGCACTGATATGAATAGAAAATCATTTTTTACTTTTAAACGTGATACATCAAAGCGTGATCTCTGTACTTTCTAATTTCTTCCTGTTACAGACACTATCAGGAAATAAAATAATAAGTGTTGCAAATTAATTGAATCATAATCTTTCTAAGCTTTACTCAAATAAGTCAGCATACAAAAAAAAAAGCTTTAGTATCTTTGCGTTAATTTAAGTGAGAATTGTTGAAACAACGTCAGTTATAAGAACTAAACTTTTAGGAAGTTAGAAAAAAAACACTAATTAATGCTTTTCTCATCAAAATTTAAACATTAGCATCACCGGTATTTTCATGTACGGACAAAAAAAAAAAAAACTTTGAATACAACGAGTATCGTACATATTGGTAATCACAGACAATTTCAACAGTTCGTATACTGTTTAAATTAATTAATTAATTAATAGTTAATTAATTAATTGGCTAATTAATTAGTTACTTAATCAATTAATTAATAATCGTTGTCTGTCCGTTTGCTGCTATGTTACTTTATAAACTTCTGAATAGTTGAAATTCTTATTTCGGGTTTAGAATTAGGAATTTGGTTTTCTGGGCTTTCGGCATTTATGGCAATGCTACCGGAGGGATGACGTCTTTAGGTAATCACATTGTCCGAGGAAAGGGAAGGAAAGAAACGACGTGTTACCTCTATGTTAGGTACTATCCCGGTATATGCCTGATATGAATGAGTAAAATCCATGGAAACCTCACTCAGGATGCCTGGCAGTAAATCTTTTACACTTCTTCGACCGAGTGGCTTTAACAGGAGTCGAACGCGGGACCGCTCGCACCAGAGACGAGAGCTTAAGCGATTACTCTACGCTGGGCCACAAATTATTTCAGACTCAAGTACCAACTGAAAAGAAAACATGCAAAATAAAGCTAATACGAATAAAAGCAAAATGATAAAGAGCACAAAAGCAGGAAAGGAAGGGTTTAACGTTTGGCTAGATGGAGAGAAACTCAAAGATGTTAAGACGTTCTCCTATTTAGGAATTCTAATATCCTCAGACGGAACAAGTAAAAAAGACGTAAGTTCCAGAATAGCGGAGGCTAAACAAGCATTCAATAGGAAAAGAGGACTACTAGCATCAAGAAATGTGTCGTTGGTCGTTCGTAAACGACTTATTGAGACCCTGGTAAGGAACGTGGCGCTTTACGGATTAGAGGTGTGACATTGAGAAATGTCCAAGCTGAAAGCACTTGAAATGTGGTGTTGGAGCTGAACGCTGCGCATATCATGGACCAAAAGAAAAAGGAATGAAGACTTACTAAAGGAAGCTAATGAAGGATGATAGATCATGAAGATGATAGGAAAAAGAAGAAACCGTATACTTGGTCGTCTTATTCGGGACTCTGATTGGATCACCGTATTGATAGAGGGAAATGCAGAAGGAAAACCAAAAAGAGAAAGACCAATTATAGATTATTTAGATGCAGTTACGAAGAAGCGGCCTTATCAAAGTATAAAACAGCTCTCCCAAGAGAAAGAGTGAAGTTTTAAAATTTCCAAGTTGCCCACCAACCTATGATTGAGGAGAAAAATAAAGAAATAAATAACTAAAGTACTGTACGGCCTACAAAAAAATATGTAGGACTATTTATCAGACTGTCACTCCGAAGGGATACCAAAGCTTTCTAAAGTTGTCATCTTTATTGTAAGAGGCTCCTATAAGACATAAAGGCAAACACACGCTTACTTCATAATTTAATAGTTTATGACACACAATGCTCTCCAATCAGGATTGAAAAAAAAAATGTTTTTTTTTTTAAATAAAACAAAAAGAACGTTTTTTATGTTTAAAACTTTTTACACTCTTAGGTATTGCTTGCCATCTATATTCAACCGCTAGATCAAATTTCGGGAACTTCCCTAATCTCGGTCCGCCCAAATGACCAATTCCGGAGAAAGAAATCGGGATTTTCCCGATCTCCGTTCAAGGAATATGTAGTTTAGTTTCTTTGTGTTACGTTCTACTGGTCGTCTGCATTCTTAATCTTTAACCGTCCATTGACGCAACTGCTGTGTCAGGGCTTTAAACCTCAATGGCTGTCTTAAACCTCAAATTAAGGCTGGAAGATGGTTTTGGTACCAATTTATTCCTGAAAGATGCAACTTTGCTGGCATACATTTTATGTATATGAGAGGAGGGTAAATATCGTCCTTTTTGTTTTTTAACAGTTTTTTGGGGGGGGCATACCCCCTCTTCGGGGATAGATTTATAAAAATTGTTACGTGAAGCAATGAAGTAGGACACTACATGGTAATATTGTGTATTTGTACTTCTTGCTTATATGGGGTAGTAGGGAGAAGGCAAAGTTAGCCCATTTTTGGAGTTGAAGTTTTTTGACGTAAATTACATTTATTTTTACAACAAACATCAATAGCTTAGCCTCTAATTAAGCTAGAAAGATGATTAGGTACCAAAGTATTTTTGAGGGATGAAGCTTTCCGTCAGTTGCATTTTATGCATATAGGGGGTACCCCATCAGGATTCTGCCGCCTATAGTCGGACAATTTGTCCATGCCGACCAGATGCCGCAGTCGGATTGCCGGCGCCGGACGCCGGCATCTTTCAGCGCGATTTTCGACCACGACGAATAGTTGCCTTGGCGAGCGGTCGGCAAAGAGCCGGAAATGAGCATTAAATACGCCGGCACCGCCGTCGGAAAGTTGTCTTGCCGAGCAGTCGGCAAACAACCGTAAAGGCGCAGTAAATGCGCCGGCGCCGCAGTCGAAAGGAGGCCGGCATAAGGAGTCGGAAGAGGGTCGGAAAGAGGCCTTTCCGATTGTTTTGCCGGCTCTGACGGTCGGCAAAGAGTCGGCAAAGGGAATTTTACTTGACGATTTTCGACCGCTTGCCGCCTCGGCAAAAGGTCGAAAACTTTGAACAAGTAGATGGTCGTGCCGCCGCGGACGGGTGCCGGCTGCCTCCGGCGGCCCGCCACCGTCGACGGCGGCAATCCCTCTTTCCGACTTCCTGATGGGGTACGTATGTACGACCGAGAAAGGAAGGGAGGATGAAGTTCGTTTTTTAAATTTTTCATCATTTTTTTTCATCATTTTTTTTCATCAGGTTTATGTGGGTATTCCTTCCCCCTTTGTGGTACAAACATAAAAATTGGTATGTGAAGTAATGAGATAGTCCCCTACATGATAGTAACCTGTATGTGTACTTATTGTTTATAGAGGAAGAGGGGGTCAAATTTGGTTAATTTACATTTATTTTTAGGATGGTCCCATACAACACAAGATATATTTCACTGAAGTGGTCTCGAAGCATAATTCTTGATCGTATACATGATGTGTGCAGCAAAAATGATTTACATATGAACGTGGTACTATAGTGGAGGAGGGGAAAGAATGTCTATTTCAATGAATGTGTTCTGCGCATATATATATATATATATATATATATATATATATATATATATATATTGAAAATATTTCCTACATAAAACGAATTCATTACGCAATGGCTACAATTTCTTATATTATTGTCACAAGTATGTGGCCTACACATTCATCACTTTGTCAGCGTAGGGTGACTGCAAGGGTTGCTAGGGCCCCGCAAAGTCAATATTTTCATATTTTTAATGATTTTTTTATTTCTTTTTCTACGAATACGGCGGGAATTTTAGGAATGTTACCTCATTGGAATTTGTGATCTATAAGCTTTCCAATGGTGTATAACTCATGACTCTGTGATAATTAGGGGAGTCACCAGAGCCCCGAACATGAGAGTCTACCATTTTGTTAAAATCCCTGGAGGGCGTCTATGTGTTGTTATGCCATAGACATTAATCGTTATTAGCTACCTATGTTGCAGATAGAGATGTATCTTGAAAACTGTTTAGTTAAAACGTCATTTGCTCCTTGTAGGCTAGTCACTGCTCTTTTCTATGAGTTGTATTGTATTTGCCAGAGCATTTCTTCTAGCTTATAATGTGAGAACTCTTCATTATTATGGAAATGATACTGATAAAAAAAATACCCAAGTTTTGAATTTGTGAATTTGGATCTTAGTGTATAGTGTGTTTAACCTCCGTTATTCTTGGAAATTAAGAAATGTTGAAATACTTCATTTGAATTTCTGTTGGTTTAGTTATACGCACATTGATATGCAGAATTTCGTTCAGTAATTGGTGTTATAATAAGAATATAACTCTGCTTGTAATTTACTCCATGCACAAATCCTGCGAAGGATGGGTTGTTTGTTAGAAAATTAAATTAACTTACTCAATCTGATATTTTAGTTGTTTTAAACAGGTTCAACCACCATCTAAAAAAACACACGTTTAAAACAATTTGTTTAAAACGTTTAAAACAAACTGAATAAAACAACAGCCCTCGTTTTAAACATGTTTTAAACATTTGTTTTAAACATTTTGTTTTAAACATGTCAACCCTGTTTCGAATATCTCCCTCTACAATATTCGAAATCTCATTATTAATTCCAATTGCTTTTTGAGGTCTGAAGAACAATAAATTCTGATTTCACTATAATAAAAGAATGACATGAAAACATACTAAAACAGTATTGATCCCTAGACTAAGCATAAAATGTATATTTTAAACTTACTATCTGGAACGTTTCTTGATCTCACGCAAAATTTATATAAGTGTCAAGATTAAAGCATTTATTTCAAAACATAATGAACTCTGTAATTTATTGAGATTTGTGACACCAATAAGATTGCCGGATAAACATATATAATATTCCCTTGGTTTAATACATTCCTGAAAGCTTGTATGCGGATTAACATTCCATAGAAAACTTTACATTATATTGGAACATATAACACAATAATAATAATAATAATAATATTGTCACTATTATTATTATTATTATTATTATTATTATTATTATTATTATTATTATTATTATTATTATTATTATTATTATTATTATCTAGGGCGTCCGGAATGTGAAAGCCATTTTTTTTTAAGAAAATGATTCCAGAAAAATGGATAACCCAGAAAGCTAACATCTCCGGATTTTTTTTTTCATTACTCATTAAGGAAAAGATCTTCAAGTGACTGTAATTTCTTGCCTTTGACATTCTTATTTCTCCCAAGGTGGTTTCCATTACATATGTTAAAGTTTTTTTTTTTAATTCAAAATTTGATTTCTGCTCGGATATGGTTTTTCAGCTGTCCACTAGTAGGTGGTATATTGATGCCAGCCCTCTCTTGAGGTAACCCCACAAGAGAAATTCGGAACCATTCAGGTCTAGGATTTCCAAATGATTCGTTCACCAAAGAACTCTCTGTTAACAGCTCAAACGTTGGTCTGGCCTTGCAAGGTGCGGATCCATCCTGTTGAAATCACATATGTGGCATATTTTGTAACGCATTTTTTTTTTAACTGAAGCATAGATTTTTATTTCAGGAGTAACAGTTACAGAATGTCCATTTTATCTTTCAGCAAAATAAATTAAAAATGTCAGATGCCTTGAGCAGTGAGTACACCAAAATTGAATATTTTGTGGGATGAAGTTGCATGTAGTGGACAAGTCTCAAATCTTGTCACTCTGAATAATCTGTTGAGAAAATTTTCTTCTCTGCGCAGTTGTCGAAAACGAACTACATATTAACGTCGCTGTTGGCAGTCCACAGGTTGGAAATGATGGACAAACTTAACTTAGCTAGTTGGGCAAAAATATACAAATACCTCAGAATGCGGTGAAGGTTTGACCGGGAAATACCTCGGAATGCGATGAAGGTTTGACCGGGAAATACCTCAGAATGCGATGAAGGTTTGACCGTGAAATACCTCAGAATGCGATGAAGGTTTGACCGGGAAATACCTCAGAATGCGATGAAGGTTTGACCGGGAAATACCTAAGAATGCGATGAAGGTTTGACCGGGGCAACCATAACTGAGCAGAATTCCTTCTGAGATATCCCAGCATATTCTTCCATGGTGACTTGAACATGTCGAACTTTCTGATGTGTATTGGTTGGTCTCTGTTTCCGAGATAGCTCAGTATTACACCAAAACATGTGCAATTCCCTCCTTCAGTCGAAAGAATTGATCGTTGGTTTTCCAAATAAAATTCGAAAATTGTGACTATTTTGTTCAATCCTGAATCTCTCCATATCTTCAATACTTTCAAATCGTAAAATATGAAACGAAAGAAAACAACAAATCAACATTTTTAAGTTTCCCGGTTTTCAAATCTGAAATAAAACGAAATACGTTAATGAGTTTAAAAATCATTAAGTTTCAAAATCGCATAGGTACTTTTCGGACGCTTTGTAATAATAAATGAGTGAGTTTGGTTCTTCATTGAGAAATTGCATTTAACTTCAAAACTATGTGGATTAAATATTAAAGTTCAAATTAATATAATGGTTGGGAATATTCCTCTTTATCTCTTATAGTTGCTTTTGTTATACCTGACGACAAGCAGGAAGGACAGATGCAGAAATCTCGTGAGGCGTTCGTTGAAATTTACCATCAAATCAGTGGCATTGTTATCAAAACGCATACCGTAATTGGGACAGAGAACGTTCAAAATTTATAGCAAATTAGACTATCTCAGAAACCCCTCAATATACGGACATTTAACTAACTCTATAGCTTATGGAACCTGAAGATTCTATGTCGTTTTCACGAAAACTCTTTACTGACTTCTGTCCTTAGACAGTTTCTACTTTATATTCTTATTTCTGCGAAATTCATCTTAATATTAGCCTCCATTCATCTTAATATTAGCCCAATACCATGGGTATTCCTAATGGTTGTTTCCAGATTGGATTATAAGTTAAAACTGAAATTGTTTCTACTTTCTTTCATTCTGGCCACATGACCTGCCCGCCTGAACCTCCTACAGTTGATAGCCCTAACAATGTTTGGTAAACAATAGAAATCATGCAGTTCGTTGTTACGAAATTTCCCTCTATTCCCCATTCCCGTCCCTCTTGGGTCCGAATTTTATATTATATTATTTTCACTGTGTTGTTCCCTCAAACTAAGAAGACCACGTTTCAGAATCACTTATCATTAGGTAGGGGTCGATTTCGATATATACATAGATATGAACTTTTCATTAAAAGTAATTAGCCACTTGTCCCAGCGTTTTAGAAAGGAAAAACTTTCAATAATAGTGTTCCATTTTGTTTCCTATACAAACCCACACCACAGAACTATTTAAAATGA